>NC_057734.1:9950563-10053924 GCF_004010195.1 Chiloscyllium plagiosum
GGGGGCATGGACCTGACCAGGTAGTCACGGAGGGAATGGTCTCTGCGGAAAGCGGAAAGGGGTGGGGAGGGAAATATATCCCTGGTGGTGGGGTCCGTTTGGAGGTGGCGGAAATGTCATCAGATGATTTGGTTTATGCGAAGGTTGGTAGGGTGGAAGTGAGCTGGAAAGAGTGCAGAAGAAATTTACAGCGCTGTTGCCAGGATTGAAGAGTCTGAGTTATAGAGAGAGGTTGGACATGCTAGGACTTTTTTCTTTAGAGTATAGGAGACTGAGGGGGTATCTGCATTGCTGCCTCACAGCGCCAGGGTTCAATTCCAGCCTTGGGTGACTGTCCTTGTGAAGTTTGCACATTCTTCCTGTGTCTGTGAGGGTTTCCTCCGTGTGCTCCGGTTTCCTCCCACAGTCCAAAGGTGTGCAGGTCAGGTGAATTAGCCATGCTAAATTGTCCATAGTGTCCAGGAATGTGTTATTTGAGTGCATTCAGGAGAAATGTAAAGTAATAGGGTCTGGGTGGGATGCTCTTCGGAGGGCCGGTGTCAACTGGTTGGGCCTAATGGCCTGTTTTCACACCGTAGGGGTTCTATGATTCTATGATAAGTGTATAAGATCATGAGAGGTATGGATAGGGTGAATGCACTCAGTCTTTTTTCCAGGGTTGGGGAATCAAGGACTAGACGGCATTAGTTTATGGTTAGAGGGAAAAGAATAAAAGAGAACCTGAGGGGCAATTTGTTTATACATGGCGGTACGTATATGGAATGAGCTGCCAGCGGAAGTGGTTGAGGCGGGTATATTAACAACATTTAAGAGGCATTTGGACAAATACATGGATAGGAAAGGTTTAGAAGGATATGGGCCAAGTGAAAGGAAATGGGATTAGTGTGGATGGACATTTTGGTTGCCATGGACCAGTTTGAGCCAAAGGGCCCGTCTCCGAGTAGTAGAACTCCATGATAATGTTGAGATAGATTGTTGAGAGCAAGCTGCTTTTTAAAGTTTATTGGCAACCAACATTTCTTTCAATGGAGGAGTTCAGTTTGCTACTCTGTGGACTTTGAATATGGACAGGAAATGTTCGATGATAAAGGGATTAAATTTGCCCATGAAAGTTTGAACTTGCAGTTTAAAGTCTTTGAAGGCTCCAGTCACTGCAAGGTGGGAGCACATGTCTGCAAACCTTAAATTTTATATCCATTTTATTAAGCACACATGTCAGAGACCGGTTCAATCAAGGCATTCTCGAAGGCAGTAGATGATTATTTGGACATAAACAATGTGCAGGATTAAGGGGACAAGGAGTGATACTATATCATATTGCTGTTTTGGGGAGATGGTGCAGACATATTGGGCTGAATGGCCTCCTTCAGAGCTGCAACATTTCTGAAATTCTGTAACGAACTGGGATGGAATATTATGGTTTGCAAAAGTGGGCAGGTCTATTCCAATTACCATTTGATAGACAGACCTCCTCATTGTTCCCTGACACTCATAATGGTCTGGAGTTGTGGGATATTTTCAAGTTAATCCATCCAGTTTGAAATATTGTTTAATTGTGCTGGGTGATAAAGTTATTCATAGCTTCTTTAAATTTCAACATTTATTGTCTGTATATTTAATACAACCTTTAACCTGCTCCTAAAGTAACAGATAGATGAATTTCCCACATTATGTATTTTTACACTAATGTTCAAAAATTGTAGTTTCAATGCTTATGTGTATAGCTTAATTTGTAAATTAGTGATTTAATTTAGGGATGAGGCAAACATGTTTGGTATGTGGTTAGTATACGGCGAGTATCAGTCTGTGTACTTGCCAGAATTTTCCAAATCTCACCAGCATTTACATTTTGAACTAATTCTTTGTTCGGTGTCAGCATGGCTCAGATGATCATACTCTTGTCTCTAAGTTATTCTGATCAAAGCTACGCTCCATGACTTCAGCACAAAAATCAAGGCTGATTCTCTTTCTCAGTACTACTGGATGTGGGTGGACTAACCTTCAGAATAGAGTGTCACACTGAAGTCCCATCTGTTTATTTTGTCTGTGTAGAAGTAATTTGAAAATCAGAGCTATCCCTTGATGTCACAATGAATATTTATCACTTAAACAAGACCACAAATCATCAGTCATTTGTTTTGTTTGTCTGTGATTTGCTTTGTCATGATCACATTGCCATTTGGGGGAATTAGCTGTGTACAAATTGACTGCTATGTTTCCTGCATTGTGACAATCACTACGCTTCAGAAATACTCCGATGGCTGTGAAGTGCTTTGGAGTCTCCCAAGATCTTGAAAGGAACAGGTTCTTTCTTATCTTCTATTGCAAAAGTAAGGTGAAGCCATTCCTGAGGAAGTCATGTGACCTGAAATGTTAACTCTGACTTCTCTCCACAGATAGTGCTAGACCTGCTGAACTTTTCCAGCAATTTCTGGTTTTGTTTATGATTTATAGCATGCGCGGTTTTTCATTTTTTTTGTAAGATAATGTCGTCATTGCCCTTCTGCCTCATTAGAGAGTGAGGAGAATGATAATAGTTTGATATAAGTGTCACCATGCCTCAGGAAAGGGAGGTAGGAGCTGTTGAAAAGGACATGTCTTCATTGCAACCATAGTCAGTGCAGAACAGGGGAACCTTGATTATCTGAAGTACACAGGAGGGGAGTATTTTGCTCGGTTAATCGAATTCCGGATAATCGAATGCCGGATAATCGAGGTTCCTCTGCAGTTGGACTCACACTGTTAGCATCACCAGCCAACTATCCCACCCACTGAACTAACCACCCCTTCGTTCCTTCTGTTGTGTGGTAGAGGAAGAACCTTATGTATTAGCCTCTTCCTAAGAGGCCCCCCCATTTCTGAAATTCCAAATTGGAGGACATTAAGAAGGATGGAGATAAAAACCTCATTCCCACTGAAGCTTTACAACATTCGCCTTTTCTCAGGAGCAGTGTAACATGGAGGGAAAAGCAACGTACAAGGCCTGGCATTAAATATCCCAGGGAAAAATCCCAATGATGTCCAGCTGCCTTCAGCAGGAAAATAGCAAATGGTGGTTTTTGGAGAAAGGAAAGGTAGAATAAATGCCTGCTTCACTTGACCAACAACACCAATGAGATTGCACTGACTAGCAGAGCTACATTACAATAGTGCTTCTGAACTGTCACTAATGAGTTGATCCAATGTTTGATTTAAGAGCATTGTGTAACCTTAATATTTTACTGGGACCGATGCTTGATAACATTGTAACTACCATGAAATGGAGCTTGTGCATAAGAATTCATTCCGGACCTTAGAAGACTTTCTGTAAAGGGTACAATTTTCTTGAGTGTGTACTGATTTTTCTTGGAGATCCTCATCTTGACCTTAGCATTACAGTTATGCGACTGTCGTGTATGAGGCGTGCCATTGCTTTGATAGTTAGCTGAGCAGAGAATGTCAAAGCATATGGCAGCACTTAAAGATGAAGACTGAAATGGGGAAGAGGCATCCAAATACAAAAAACAGCCATTTACATTCGATAGATTGGTGCTAGGGTTGAACAAGCTTTAACTAGCAACCACTCTGAGGAAAGGTTCTTTTTAAATCTGACAAAGGGGGGCAGTAAAACTCTGTTTTTATTTTGGTTTCTGCTCCTGGGATGATGGACTGAGAGAGAAAAAAAATGTCTCCAAGGCTTCCTGTCCACTAGCTTGAGCAAATTTGGCCAGTGTTGTTTGTGGAGGACAAAGGGAGGTAGGACAAGAGGGGATTTCTGTGATAGAGTGGGGCAGGAGGGATTAAATGACAAAAAGAGGCAATTTTGTGAGGCTAAAGCAAATTATGGGGCAAATCAAGGAACAAACGATGGCCTAGTGGAGATGGAAGTTGCAAACTCAGAATCATCACCAGTACCTGCTGTCTAAAAAAAAATGTTAAAAATCACACAACACCAGGCTATAATCCAACAGGTTTATTTGGAAGTACAAGCTTTCAGAGCACTGCTTGTTCATTGGGTAGCCAGTGGGGCAGAATCATAGACCAGCAAAGATTCCAGGTAGATCCCAGGTATGGAGAGATTTTCTTATGAGCAGAGATTGAGTAGATTGGGACTGCACTCATTGGAGGTTAGAAGAATGAGAGGAGACTTTGTTGAAACACATAAGGCTCTTAGGGGACTTGACAGATGCAGAGGCATCGTTTCCCCGTGTGAAAGAATCTAGGACCAGAGAGCACAAACTCAGAGTAAGAGTTGCCCAGTTGGGACTGAGATGAGGCAAAATTTTGTCTGTCGGACAGAGGTGAATCTCTGAGAGGCTGTCAAGGCTAAGTCACCTAAGGCTGGGATAAACAGATTTTTAATCAGTAAAGTATCAAGGGTTATGGAGAAAAGGCAGAAGAGTGAAGTTGAGGATTATCAGATTGGCCAAGATCTCCTTGAAAGGCAGAGCAGACTAGATGGGCTGAACGGCCCAGGTTTTCTCCTATGTCTCATGATCTTATTATCATTATTGAGCAAAAAATGGTGCAGAGGCAGAATGAGGAAAATAGTCTTGGCGGGGGGTGTGGGGGGGGGGTGGTTTGGTGTAGTACAGACTCGAGTCATGCAAATCAAAGACACATTTTGTTGAGGTTTTGTGTGAAAATAAAAGCTTTAACAAAATGTGTCCTATTTTAGCAATACATAGATCTGACCCAGTTGTGATCCAACTGGTTAATACACAATTAATTTGACCAAGTAAAAGAAGCTTACTTTGTGGTCTGCAAGTTATTTCAAAAACATACTTCCATTATTGGTTAGAACAGATGAAAACATGAGAGTAAAAGTATGATTTCGTTATGAAATACTGGTGTCTGGAGTAGTTTGCTGCCCCAATTCTCCCTTCTACTCCTCCAAAGTTTTATTGGAATCTATGTACCTAGATAGCATCCCTGAACCCTGACATTCCTAGTGTAATGACAGTACCACGACTCTTCCCCTCACCAAACACTCCTCTCTAGATATTTTCTAATCAACCTGGTCAGAGATGTTATAACACATCTCAGGAGCAGGTTAGACTTTAAGCCAGGCCTCCTTTCCCAGAAGCAAGGACACTACCAGTGCACCACAAGAGCCCTTTAAATGATCCTTTCTGCTCTTTTAAAACCAGCATTAAATTAGACACACCCTGATGGGGCATTGTTGCAAAAATGTAAACGAATAATTAACAGATATTTACTAACGGTGAACCAGAATAGTATCAAATCGAAATAACATTACCTGGGCATCCCCAGTCCCTGAGGTGCCCACTGGTCTCTCAAGGTCCGACAGTGTATGGAAAAGGGACAAACAATCAAGTACGATGACCCCTGTACAGTCTTCTCCCAGGATGGCAATGGCTACGTTGGCCAGATGCAGGAGTAGGTCGACAAAGATGCCCTCTGACCTACCCGCCCCTCAGGCGCTCTTCTGCTGATTCTACGGACCTGTCTGACCATCAGTTGTAGAGGATAGACCACTACTGAGCCCCAACAGATGAAGAACATGCCTTCGTTAAAATGATAGTCTGTTGCATTATAGCAAAAGCCACAAATTACAATTATTAGTCAGGGCTAAGTACTAGGAGAAAGTGAGGACTGCAAATGCTGGAGATCAGAGTCAAAAAGAATGGTGCTGGAAAAGCGCAGCTGGTCAGGCAGCATCTGAGGAGCAGGAGAGTCAACATTTCGGTAAGGACTCTCATGAGTTGCATAGAAACATCTGATCTCTTCAGGTACTCACACAGAAGTCAGCTGCCTCCTCCCAAAAACTGTAACATCAGATTAAGAGCACTCAATGGATTATGAACATTAACTACTTCAGAACCATTACACATTTTTCATTTCACACGAGGGGATGCTGATTAACAGTGCAGCTGTGAGACACATTCATTTTCTGCAAACTTGTTTCTAATTTTCAAATTATGCAGCATCCCAAAGTGCGGCTGCACACTTTGCATTGACAGTTACTAGTACATTGGGAAGTATTAATTTTAGTTTGCAGATAATAGAGAGCACGTTAGAACAAATGCTACCCTCTAAAATAAAAAAAACCGGAAAGAACTGCAGATGCTGTAAATCACAAACACAAATAGAAATTGCTGGAAAACCTCAGCAGGTCTGGCAGCTTCTGTGAAGAGAAATCAGAGTTAATGTTTCAGGTTGAGTGACCCTTCCTCAGAACCATCATCATTTCCAGAAATTTCTATTTTTGTTCCTAGCCACTAACATGGTGTGGAGCCTCGTTTAGAAGTGTTAACAGGTATTTGAAAGAGCTGCTGATCTCTTAGTATGCCTCTGGGTGACGACTCCCAGTCCAAGCTTATATTAAAAAAATAAGAAAATAAATAGAGCACAGATAGAAATCATTTGGTGTTCCCCAGGCTTCTCCATCATTCACTAAGACAATGACTGATCTGTTTATGGTTTTAACATGACTTTTCTGCCTGTCCCTCCTCTAATCTTTGATTCCCTAATAGACCAAAAGTTGATCTAATTCAGCTTTTATGGATCAGACCAAACTTCCTCAAAATATATGAAGGAGATAACCTAGACCCTAACTTTTATTTTATTTAAAGCAAGTGTAGGGCCCACTTGTGGTGCAGAGATAGTGACCCTACCACTGAATTGAGACCAGGGTTCAAGTCTGACTTGCTCCAGAGGTATGTAATAACATCTCTGAACAGGCTGATTAGAAAAATAAGTTAAAGATGCAATGTTCCAGAATGATTCAATTGGTCATACTGCTAGTCTTTAAGCAAAATGCACTGTATTTTTACCCCACAATTAAACACAAATTAAAAAGAAGAAATGGCATAACTTTAACTCCATTAATTGACTTAGCAAAATAATAAGACCATAAGACCATAAGACCATAAGACATAGGAGTGGAAGTAAGGCCATTCGGCCCATCGAGTCCACTCCGCCATTCAATCATGGCTGATGCGCATTTCAGCTCCACTTACCAGCGTTCTCCCCGTAGCCCTTAATTCCTCTAGACAACAAGAATCTATCAATCTCGGCCTTGAAGACATTTAGCGTCCCGGCTTCCACTGCACTCCGTGGCAATGAATTCCACAGGCCCACCACTCTCTGGCTGAAGAAATGTCTCCGCATTTCTGTTCTGAAATGACCCCCTCTAATTCTAAGGCTGTGTCCACAGGTCCTAGTCTCCTCGTCTAACGGAAACAATTTCCTTTTCCAAGCCATGTATTATTTTGTACGTCTCTATTAAGTCTCCCCTTAATCTTCTAAACTCAACGAATACAATCCCAGTATCCTCAGCCGTTCCTCATATGTTAGACCTGTCATTCAGGGATCATCTGTGTGAATCTCCGCTGGACACGTTCCAGTGCCAGTATGTCCTTCCTGAGGTGTGGAGACCAAAACTGGACTCAGTACTCCAAATGGGGCCTAACCAGAGCTTTATAAAGTCTTAGTAGTACATCTCTGCTTTTATATTCCAACCCTCTTGAGATAAGAGACAACATTGCATTCGCTTTCTTAATCACGGACTCAACCTGCATGTTTACCTTTAGAGAATCCTCGACTAGCACTCCCAGATCCCTTTGTGCTTTGGCTTTATTAATTTTCTCACCATTTAGAAAGTAGTCTATGCTTTTATTCTTTTTGCCAAAGTGCAAGACCTCGCAATTGCTCACGTTAAATTCCATCAGCCATTTCCTGGACCACTCTCCCAACCTGTCAAGATCCTTCTGCAGCCACCCCACTTCCTCAGTACTACCTGCCTCTCCACCTAACTTCGTATCATCGGCAAACTTCACTAGAATGCCCCCGGTTCCCTCATCCAAATCATTAATATATAATGCGAACAGCTGTGGCCCCAGCACCGAACCCTGCGGGACACCGCTCGTCACCAGCTGCCATTCTGAAAAAGAACCTTTTATCCCAACTCTCTACCTTCTCTAATCAGACTCTGCTCTTCCAAGAATTTAGAAACATTATCCTTAATGATGGATTCTAGAATTTTACCAACAACTGAGGTTAAGCTGATTGGCCTATAATTTTCCATCTTTTGCCTTGATCCTTTCTTGAACAAGGGGGTTACAACAGCCATCTTCCAATCATCCGGGACCTTTCCTGACTCCAGTGACTCTTGAAAGATCTCAATCAATGCCTCTGCTATTTCCTCAGCCACTTCTCTCAGAAGTCTAGGGTGTATCCCATCGGGGCCAGGAGATTTATCAATTTTAAGACTTTTTAACTTTTCTAGCACTCTCTCTTTCGTAATGGCAACCATACTCAACTCAGCCCTGTGACACCCTTTAATTTTTGGGATATTATTCATGTCTTCCACTGTGAAAACTGATGCAAAGTACTTGTTAAGTTCTCCTGCTATTTCCTTATCTCCCATCACTAGGCTTCCTGCATCAGTTTGAAGTGGCCCAATGTCTACTTTTGCCTGTCGTTTGTTTCTTATGTACTGAAAGAAACTTTTACTATTATTTCTAATATTACTGGCTAGCCTACCTTCATATTTGATCCTCTCATTTCTTATTATAATCTCATCTCATTTCTTATTATAATATTACTTATCTACTGCTTATCTACTGTTCCAATGCAGCAACATCTCATAAACACACACTTGGCAATGGCAACTTCAGCAAAACTTACTATCTCTTCTTGTCCAGGAGAAGGAACACTGACAGAATGAATCTCGCAGCAGAGAGAAAACTCAAGCTTTTTGCAGTAGCAGAGAGAGAGAGAGAGAGAGACAGAGAGAGAGAGAGAGACAGAGAGAGAGAGACAGAGAGAGACAGAGATCTAGCAGCTTCAACTCCCAAACTCCAATTTCAACAACTGAAAGCAAAATTAAAACCCTGACTCCACCTACTCATGCTTCTTTTGTCTAATTTAAAAAAAAACAAAGCTATTTATTCTGCTTTCCTGCATCAGATTTACAATACTCCTTTTTAAGAGAAACAAGACAGAACAAATATCTCTTATTATCACACAGCTTTGAATACATTCAGCCCTCACTGCTCTCTGCAATAAAAATTACAACAGTTAACTACCACTAAAAGGTAAAAAAAATCCTCCTCAACTCCACCAGTGTGCTGTGGCCTCACCAATGCGCTGCATAGTGGTAACAGGACTTCCCTACATTTATACATCCTACTTACAATAAAAAAACAATGTCTCATTTGCCTTCATATTTAACTCCTTTACCAAAATGGCAACTTGTGCTACACACAGACTAAACAGGTATTACAATTATGCTCCATCTTGAACACTTCCCAGCTCTACAGGAGGTCTTTAGTACTTTGAGTATCTGTGGAAAGTAATGGCAATGGTAGAGTCACCCTCTCATTTTGGGCAATTCAATATTCTCCAGCAATTCTTCTGTTATCTCGTTTCGTAGCTGACCTGGGCTTACCTAAATGCTTTATCAATGGTGTTAGGACAGAAAAGGAAAGTCCCCTACACAGTACCGTCAGTTTTTAGTTTAATAAGCCAATAGGCACACAGCAACAAAGGAAAGCAATTATTTTTGCTGAGCTCGATGTGTTGCAGCATACGCTTCCACTAGATATCATGGGCTTTTTCTGAGTCATAATTCTACAGTGCACAGCTCAAAGTCATGTTCAATGATCCAAAGACAGTCATCTCATTAATTGCCATCCCAGGGCAGGGAAATTCAATTTCTATGCAATCTAATTCAATTTACTTCTGCACAGTGCAGCCTATCTGCTGTGGTAATTATGAAAGAGTAGTCAAAAGGAAAGCAGACTTTTCCAATTGCATAAGAAAGTGTTTGAGTTGCTGGATCCAGTTATTCAAATCTGCATTTTAACTATCAGTGAACAATTACATAAAGGAAGAAGCTGATTTTTCAACAAAGAGGGAAAAAATATGGCATTTGCATCCCATCTGTGTTCTCCAATAACCTTCCTGAGGCTTTATTAAATGTTTCTTTCATTGAGATCAAACATCTCCAGCTCCTAAGGCTAGCTGCCATATTTATAAGTTGGGGAGATGCCAACCTCATATATACTACTTTAGAAATCACATATAAGCTTTCCTGTTTTCTGTGAACTCCACATTTGTTACACTCGGTGGCTTTTAGGATCAATATCCTACATGACCGAAAAGACTGATAGGTCAGGTATCTACATCAGATGTTTCATTTCTGGATTTTCATCAAAAAGAACAGTTGTGTTTTGTTCTTATACAGCTTTCAGGCTTTCCTGCAATGAATTGAAAGATACATATATAGAGAGAAAAAAAGCTAGATTTTAAACACAACCTCAGCTGCAAACTCCATCTGGCGCATTGATTCCAATTTCAGCCTGGATCTAACTGGGCACAACTGAAATTTTGATAAAGCATTTACCAGTTAGAACAGATTGGGGAATGTTTTCTATAAGACAGTGTGGAGTGGTCCCATCGAGCATCTCCCCTTGTTCCCCCTTCAATAATGATCCCGATCCCGATCCCAATTTCTGAGGCACCCCAGGCATTATTGGCTGCAACATCAGAGATAACATATGGGGAATGAAAACAATCAGTCATGTTTGCCAACGTAGCCAACTCACAAGTTCTATCGAGTTATTGAGTATACTGGGTGACTACTGAACTACTGCCCATTATATAACCCTGTCATTGGCCAAATTCATGTCGATAAGTGGTATGCTTCAGCCTGTTCAACTTCCCAGCCAGCAGTAAATCATCAATGTTTACTATATATGGGGAGAATGCTGTTAATACTTACAATGCAGCCAGCTTAGAAGGAAAGTTACTTATTCAAGGCAAAGGCACTTTAAGTCCTCATGATACAATTGGTCCATGCTGATAATGCCCCACTTGATTCCACACAGAGGAACACCTTCAGCAATAAATGGACATATTCCGTTACACCTATTATCAACTTCAAAGATAAATGCACTTGCCCAGGATGTTGCCACAATAACACACACCTGCATTGATAATATGATGCTAGAGGATGCTGAGAGTGTCTCAGATGAAGGTTCGATAAACACTAGAAATCTGTCATTTGACACTGAAATCAACATTGGCATCAGAAAGGCTGCAGCTGTTATATCTAAGCTGAGGGTGGAGCAACCTGACTACCTGGGGTGGCACAGTGGCTCAGTGGTTAGCACTGTTGCCTCACAGTGCCAAGGACCCAGGTTCAATTCCAGCCTCGGGCAACCGTCTGTGTGGAGTTTGCGCATTCTCACCGTGTCTGTGTGGGTTTCCTCTGGGTACTCTGGTTTCCTCCCACAATCCAACCTATGCAGATTAGGTGAATTGGCCCGTAGTGTTCAGGGATGTGTAGGTTAGGTGTGTTAGCCAGGGGTAAATATTGAGTAATGGGTTTGGGTGGTAGACTCTTCGGTGTGGACTTGTTGGGCCAAAGGGCCAGTTTCCACACTGATTCTAACTTCTAGGCAGCACAATGGTGCAGTGGTTAGCACTGCTGCCTCACAGCGGCACGGCCCCAGGTTTGATTCCAGCCTTGGGCAACTATCTGTGTGGAGTTTGCACATTCTCCTTGTGTCTGCGTGGGTTTCCTCCGGGTGCTCCGGTTTCCTCCCACAATCCAAAGATGTGCAGGTCAGGTGAATTGGCCATGCTAAATTGCCCATAGTGTTAAGTGCATTAGTCAGAGGGAAATGGGTCTGGGTGGGTTACTCTTCGGATGGTCGGTGTGGATTGGTTGGGCTGAAGGGCCTGTTTTCACGCTGTAGAAAATCTAATCTGTGAGAGAACACCAAACCTGCATTCTTAGAGAACTCCTTTACGGAAATAAGACCTTGATAACATATAAAGGTAAGGCTGCAACAGTCCTACCAGACCATAGTGCTGCACTTTCATTAGATGGATAGAGATGACTGGTGGTAGCTTATGCTGGGGATCACAACCGCTCAGGCAAAAGGGGTCCTTCATGGTAACCTCAGCTCCTACATGTTTGTGGTGTCACTTAGCAAACTATAATCAGCTGACAAGCCAACTCAGCTGACAGACTACCATGGGCAACGTATGCAAGGCAGGAGAAAAGACTAAACATATTCCCACCTTTACTATCTCAAATTTCTTTTATTATTGTTTCCGGGGATTTTGCTGAAAAGGCCAGTGTTTAGTGCTCATCTCTCATTCTCCTTAATCTGAGCAATCTTTAAGGCAGCTAAGAACCAACCACATTACTGTGGATCTGTAGTCACATGTAGGACAGACTGGGTAAGGGCAGCAGATTTCCTGTTTTAACAGGATATGCGCAGGAACTTACACAAGGTCCTGGAATATGTCAACCCATCAGCATATGCTCACCACTGTGCAACAACATCTGCATTGCATTGGCCACATTCATGGGGTGCATGAAAGCTGAATATTCAAAGACCTTCTGAGCAGTGATCTGGCCACTGGGTCATGACCTGCTCAGCATCCATACCCCTATCACAAGGGCAACTGTCAATGAGATATGGAGATGGCTGGGATTGGCACTGACACCTGGGAGACAGTTGCTGATGGCCGAGATCTCTGGATTCTGTTTGAACGAGCTTTAGAAGAGATAAGCAGATAGATGAAGCTCAGCTAGGGGGCTCAGGACCACTGGACCACGCACATTCCCAAACTCATTGGGGGAGCGAAGGCGATGGCATCCAAAGATGTGCAGGTCAAGTGAATTGGCCATGCTAAATTGCCCATAGTGTTCAGTGCATTAGTCAGAGAGAAATGGGTCCGGGTGGGTTACTCTTCGGAGGGTCGGTGTGGATTGGTTGGGCCACTGGACCATGCACATTCCTAAACTCATTGGCAGCAAATATGGCAGAGGCTGCCATATCAGAGTGGATATCCTGAGCTTCACCAGATCCTGACACTTAACACAGAGTTGACCAGCATGGATAAACCATCAACTTACATGCTGAATGGGGGGTGGGGGAAGGGGGATGGGGTGGGGGGGTGGTCTTGTGTTCAAGTGGTAGTGTCCCTATCTCTAGAGCTGGGAAGCTTGTATTCAAGCCCCATGCATTCCAGAGGCTTGTCCCTGGACAGGTTGATTAGAAAATATCTGCAGGTTGGAGGGATATGGAAAGAACACAGTGATATGCTACTGGATGGGTCATCCAGAGTCCTGGATTGAGAATCTTGGCATATGAGTTCACAAGAGCTTGAAAGTTTACATTGTGTTATTAAGGATACAAATCTGAAATTAAAATCAGGAATGAATAATGGTGAAATTATTGTTGTTAACTATGAACGAATGAGGGACAATCAGAAATCAGAAAGGATTTGATGGACAAGTAATGGCTGGTATTTAAAGAAGTATTACTTGGCCTATGGCAAATATATATTTTTCTAAGACATAAAAACCCAACAGGAAAGGTAAATCAACAATGGCTAACAAAATAATTTACAAATTTAATAAGATTAAAGTAAGCAGCTTATAAAGTTGCTAAAAATAAACAATACACCTAAGGACTGGGAGCAATTTATGATCCAGCAAAAAAGTGACAAAGAAACTAATAAAGAAAGGGAAAAAAGAACATGAATGCAAGCTACCGAGAACAAAAAGGTGAACCGAGAATGTTTCTTTAGATCTCTGAAGAGAGGAAGATCAGCAGGACAACTATGGACCCATCGCAAGAGGAGACAGGAAAATTTATGGTGGAGAACAGGAAAGTGGTAGAGAAGCTAACCATTATTTGTGTCTGTTTTCATGAAGAATGATATAGAAAATCTCCCAGAAATGCTTGGGAACCAGGAGATTTGTGAAAATGAGGTGCTGAAAGAAATTAATGTTATTGAAGATATTATACTCAAAAAGACGTCTGGATTGAAATTTAGTAAATCCACTTGATCTAATTGAATGGCACATTAGGTGTGATAGGTTGAATGGCCCACTCCTGCCATTATTTCTTAAGTAGCATATTATTTCAAAGGAATAATAAGTACTGGCCTTGACAGTGATACCCATGCACCACAACTATGAAGATCTGTGTCAGTGCAGTGGCAGTGTCCCTATCTCTGAGCCAGGATACCTGGTGCAACTCTCACTCGCTCCAGAGGAGTGTCATGACATCACTGAACAGATTAATCAGAAAATATCTTCACTACAAATGAGAAAAAAAGCCTTCTTAGAAATATGAAGCTACTGAGGTATACATTTTATTAATTATTCCACATTTCTACACTGCCAAATTGTAATTATTGCTTTCATAGAGATTGAACTACGTTCATGAAAGTTGGACTTTTTGCATGATGGTTATGGGCTTAAAATCCACTAATTGAAGGCTGTTGTAACATGCTGGTAGTTCTCACTACCTTTGGAGCAGGAGATCTGGGTTCACAACCCACCTGCTCTAGAGGTGTGCATGACATCGCTGAGCAGGTTGTTTATCAAATGCAATAATTCAGCATAAGCCTCTTCTCTCAATTAATCCTTGAATAGTGATATATTTTGTAAATAAAGCAATACATTGCATTTCATAAAAGAGTTCCAAATTTATGTGATTTCTGATTGCAATCTCCTCAGTTTTACAAGATCCATGGCCAATCGTTTTTCCTTTTAATGAAATAAAATACACATAGATCATGCTCTGCTGCTATGGTTTCAGCTGCAGATGACAGTAGATAGCTTGCCATTCATTACTACGATAGCATGTGCAGTAAGGTATCACAGCATGCATGTGTGACCATCTCTTAAAGTGACAAGCCATTCTAAATCCAAATAGTTGGAATTGTGCCCAATGCAGGCACCTTCTTAAGAAGTAGGACCACTCAAATCCAGAGCAATCAGCAATTCCATTTTAGATTACTTATTTTGATGATATTGTTGCCTTTCTGCCAGATGCTTCTTAATTCTGGTCAAGAACAAATACTGCAGACTATCAAGGAATGCAACTGTTCTATCATGGAGCTGAAGAACCTCTTGGTTAGTAAGAGTGACTAGTCAGGACTTACATCAGCCAGCGCACAATGCAGTCACTTTCTGATCACTCCTCCTAACATAGACTCATGGGCTCACAGCAGGAATCTAACAGATCATGAGGTTTAAAGAGAGTATCATGGAAAAAGCACTCTGAGTTCACACAGAATCCTGTGTATGCAGGAATTCTATGAATAAAGGAGTCGAGTTGAAATTGATACGGATTGCAATCATGTTGTTTGGAAGACAATCAAGCCCCTCACTGCAACAAGAAGGCAATACAACTATTATTATCAGTGCATCTTGGTGCTGGGCCTGTACAGTTTAATATTGCAGGTTTATGATGCAATATTATGATCAACTAAAAACAAAAAAAACTGCTGGAAATCTGGAAGAAACACAGAGAATGTGGGAGTAACTCAGCTGATCTGGCAGCATCTGTGGAGAGAGAAGTAGAGTTAATGTTTTGAATTCTGTCTGACTCTTGTTCATAGTCCTCTTGTGTAATGTTTCCCAATTGATTTGGCAACAAACAGGAATAGGAGCAGCCGCAGAGGAAAGGTTAGTTATTTCACAAAACAGGAAATATTACTGCACTTTCAATACAGTTAGAAGTTGGAGCAGGATGAGAAGAGAGGTTAGGTTGAGCCAGTATGGACTGGTTTGGACTGCATGGCCTGTTTGCATACTGGTCAATGCTTCCCAAACTCTTTTCCACTGTAACTCAGTTTTGCATATTGTCATGATCCTTCTTTTGGAATGTGAGGGTGACAGTGAGGTAATAAGTGACAGAGAGCAGGGACCTGTTAGGGTATGGGGAAACTGAGCACAGTCAGAGCTCTACAACATCGCTACGTAGGACTTGTGGCACGGTGGCTCAGTGGTTAGCACTGCTCCCTCATAGCACCAGGGTCCCAGATTCGCTTCCAGCCTTGGGCGACCATCTGTGTGGAGTTTGCACATTCTCCCCGTGTCTGCGTGGATTTCCTCCTGGTACTCCGGTTTCCTCCCACAGTCCAAAGATGTGCAGGTCAGGTGAATTGGCCATGCTAAATTGCCCATAGTGTTAGGTGCATTAGTCAGAGGGAAAATGGGACTGGGTGGGTTACTCTTCGGAGGGTCGGTATGGGCTTGTTGGGCTGAAGGGCCTGCTTCCACACTGTAGGGAATCTAATCTAAAGATTTCAGAAGGTAACCTCCACCTGAGGGTTTGGCTCCCACTTTGGGAAATTATGTTCGATGGAATTCGGTGATTTGTTCAAAGTGGAATAAATATACATGGATTGAATAATGCCTGATGTCACATGAATGGACACTATCCTGTTCATTATCGTTCATGTTGTGAGTCACATATGAGGCGTGGCTAAGAATCACAAACTGGGAGAGCAGGTCCCTTACGTTGAACACCACTCAGCAATTAAAAAAAGCCTCTTCAACTGAGAAGAAAACTCAAGGAAGGAGTAAATATTCAAGGGACCGCAGAGATTTGTTTCACACTGAAAAGGGTGAAAAGCACTTTCATTAATGAAGATGTAGATGAAAGTCGACAAGGTAATCTTGATTTATGAAATCTAATTCCAGACTGTTTATAACAGAACAGTTAAAGTGACAGCTCACTCAACCAGTGCTTTATGAGAACATATACATTTAACTTCTTAAGGAGACGGCTTATAGGAAAGAGAACAGCAGAGATCACGTTGAAGAGTGTAATTATCTAGTTTGGTCAAACCAGCCTACACTGATAACAGGACCTTTTCTAATTTTTATGTCAAACTGACTAAGTTCCTTGTTTTGTTTTCTAGTCTAACCTTTCCTCTTGGTTGACTCTTTAGCTCAGTACAGTCAGATAACTGGCTGTCTATGAAAAATCAAACTAAGGCTCCAACGGTTCTTGCTAAAGACCCTAAGGCATCATTTCAAAGAGGAATTCTTCACTGCCTCTTGGGAAATATTTATCCCCCAATTAGTGTCATTAAAACAGATTGGCCTGGAGATTCTGATGTTGGAGCAGTACAGACGGATGTAAGCACGAAGCCATAGTGACAGGCCAACAGCAATTACATGCTTTAGGTGGAGATAATACAATTATTATGGTCTGCAAAGTGAATCAAATCAGCGAAATCTGTAACAGATATAGATGCTCGCACCTATCTAAACAGTCTCCAACATTCCCAGAAATCTATAAAGCATGTGGGACCAGGAAACATTGGCTACAATGTGCGTGAAATTTGGTTCCAAAGGCCAGGCAACACCCCAGAACAAAGCTCAAGGTAACACCACAACACTGGCAATGAGGACAATGTTCTGAACATGTGTAAGTGCAAGCACATCAATAAGGTTCAGAATCAAACAGGGAAACAACACATTTCAGAAGATGACCAAATGTCCCATATTGTTAACCTCACATTGACACACCCATGTCGCTAGTATTACACGACCAGCACCTTTTACACCCATTAAGCTCATACGTCCTGAAAAGGCAGGACGACAAATACTGAAAGCTAAAATTGACACAGGAACTAGAGTTAACATATTAAAATTATGCATTGTGAAAGACAAGTACCTCAGCAATTAGTGCTGCATAGTACAGTCTTCCAGAGTAGAAGGGATACATGCACTAGCAGAATTATACTGAAGTGCCAATTGTCAAGCTCACCTTGGCATTATGAAATCTTCCACTTGGTAAACCTCAATTGCTCTGCACAGACGGAGCTATTAACATACACAGAACTCATGTAGGTACGTTAAAGGAATTCAAACCAAATCTGCTGTGGAGGATCAGACTACACAGAATGTTGTAGAATCAGTCAATGGTCTGCAAGAATATGACGTTGAAGTGAGATCTGAGCCAGGCATCAGGATAATTACATCTGATATACTGAGTTGATGACTCAATCCACACAATGACCAAGCTATTCCTCTTGATCTGCACGGTGGTGTTCTAGACTACAAAGTTAAAGACCTCCTCAAGGTTGACCTGTCACACTTTGGCCACAGTCAGCGTGAACAGTTTTGATCAGCAAACAAATACAACAGAGAACATCTATCTCCCACATGGGCATACAATAATCATTTCAGGACAGATTGTCAAACCTCCAAAGGGTTACATGAAGCGTTGGAATTTTAAGCTTGTAAACTCTGTTTTACCTGTTTGTATAATTATTGAATTGGCAACACTTACCTCTGTGAAAGTGAGGACCGCAGATGCTGGAGATTAGAGTCGAGAGCGTGGTGCTGGAAAAGCACAGCAGGTCAGGCAGTATCTGAGGAGCAGGAGAGTCGATGTTTCAGGCAAAAGCCCTTCATCAGGAGCCTATGTACAGCCATGTATATCTGGGATAAATTCTTACCTTTGGAAAAGGGGGATGTTGTGTTATGTCTAACAGGCAGGGTGTTAGTATGAAACATGCTCATGGCATTATCACTACATCATAACATATGACCTGAAGATATAAAGATCTCATCCTCTACCTTGCCTGGATCACTTGAAGCATGACACTCAACTGGAAGAATGCTACTCAATCCTTTCTCTTGTAATCTAATAGCTTCATGTGAACCCAGACACCTATGTACCCGTGAATGTAATATTTATATGTGATAGCTAGTTGTAATAAATGTCTGTTAGATTCTTCAAAAGCATAATATCCAAGCCCAATTTCTAATGTCACTGGAGAAAACATAATCATTGCTAAAGGCGAATAGACAGCAATGCACAACAGACAGGCAGGAGGCTGGAAGAGCACAGCATGCGGAGGTGTAAAAGTCGGCGTTTCAGGTGTAACCCTTCTTCAGGATTGGGGTGGGTGTGGGGGGGGGTGCTGCAGACAAAGGGGAAGGTGGGGGCTGGGTGGTGAAATGGGGATAGGTGAAGATGGGTAGAGGGCACGATCTGGTTGGTCAATGGGAGGAATGAATCCAGTTGGTGGCAGGGAGCAGTGGCAGGGAGAGGGAGGGGCTGGGAAGGACGTTATTTAAAATTGGAGCATTCAATGTTGAGTCCTACAGGCTGCAGGGTGCGCAGACAAAAGATATGGTGTTGTTCCCCCAATAGGCACTGTGGTTTGATTTGGCAATGGAGGAGGCCAAGGATGGTCATGTCAGAAAGGGAGTGGTTGGTGGAATTGAAATGGGTGCTGACTGGGAGGTCTGGTGAGTCCCTGCAGACCTGGCTGCGGTGCTCAGCGACCCATTCCCTACTCAACAGGTCGGGCAACCTCTTTGTGGTTGCATCCTTAATAATGATGGTATTTCATTGAAATTTTTGCAGGTATGCACTTAAAATGTACAAATCCAATCATAATTTGTAACAATAAGATTAATATTCTTAGAATTAATCAAAACAATATTAATACTAATTTATTATAAACACAATGAATGCTAGTACTTACTGAAGTGACTAATGAAGCTTCTGACTCCCAAACACTTGTCCACCATCCACAAGTCATCAAGTCATAGAGTCATTCAGTCATAAGTCATAGAGCTGTACAGCATGGAAACAAACCTGTCGGGCCAACTCATCCATGCCGACCAGATATCACAACCCAATCCAGTCCCACCTGCCAGCACTTGGCCCATATCCCTCTTAAACCCTTCCTATTCATGTACCCATCCAGATGCCTTTTAAGTGTTGTAATTGTACCACCTCTATCACTTTGTCTGGTAGCTCATTCCACCCTCTGCATGAAAATGATGCCTCTTAAGTCTCTTTTATATCTTCCTCTTCTCACCCGAAACCTATGCCCTCCAGTTCTGGAATCCCCCACCCAGGGAAAAGATTTTGTCTATTTACCCTATCCATGCCCCTCATGATTTTGTAAACCTCTATAAGGTCACCCCTCAGCCTCCGATGCTCCAGGGAAAACAGCCCCAGCCTATTCAGCCTCTCCCGAAAGCTCAAACCTTCCAACCCTGGCAATATCCTTGTAAATCTTTTGTGAACCCCTCCAAGTTTCACAACATCCTTCCGATAAGTCAGGAGTGTGATAGAAAAGAGATAGTTCTCCTGTAATGCCAGAGTTCTAGTCAAACCTCGTTTAATAGAAAATCGCTTTATATAAATAATGGAGCATGTGGGAAAAGTGGGGTTAGAGGCAGAACTGCAAATAATATTAGTCATGATTGCTCAAAAATCACCTAAAAACATAATGCAAAGTAAATCACAGCCTGAATGAAGGATTAAATCATATTTACTAACAAAACAGAAGTAAATTTAACACACTCCATTTAAAAAAATTAAGGAACGCTGCTCTCTGTACAGTTCCCTCTCAAAGAAAGCTGCTCTGTCAGCAGCTGACACATGTGCGCACACACACAAACACGCACAAAACCGGTGCTGACACCACGCACATGCAGAGATTTCAGCGTGGACATCGGTGCATGCGCAGAATGAAGTGCGCAAACCCTTCCCGCTGGAATTGCGCAGTTGACAAAGGGGGTAAGCGTTCTTGACAATAGCATTCCCTAATTCCTCAGTGATGTTATAGCCAAATCGCTGTGCTGAAACACGTATTATCCCAGAACTATGTGTACTCCCCACTTGCCTGGATGAGTGCAGCTGCAACAATATTCGAGAAGCTTGCCACCATCCAGGACAAAGCTTGGCACCCCATTCTAAACATTCACTCCCTCCACCTCTGATACTCAGTAGCAGTAGTGTGTACAGATGCACAGCAGAAAGTCACTAAGGCTCTTTAGGAAGCACTTTTCAAACCAACAACCACCATCATCTAGAAAGATAAGGGCATAGACATGGGGAACACCACCACTTACAAGTCCCCCTCCAAGCCACTCACCATCCTGACCTGGAAATAAATTCGCCGTTCCTTCACCGACGCTGGGTCAATTTCCTGGAACTTGCTCTCTAATGGCATTGAGAGTCTGCCCACAGCACTGTGGTGATCCAAGAAGGTAGTTCACCACTACTTTCTAAAGGGTAACTAGCAAGGAGTGACGAATGCTGGTGCAGTTAGTGATCTCTGCATTCCTTGAATAAATTAAAAGAAAACCCAACAATTATTGAATCATGAAACTACAGACATTAGTTGTTGAGTAAATGTCTACAATTTGGCTGTCTCTGAAGGATCAGCTCAGTCATGCCTATCTGCTGTGCTGTTAAACCTCACCAATAGGCTGCTGAATCTCTTTGAAATTGCCAGTTTCACTCTCTGATAACACCTTTTGAAAGCTGGAAGATTTACAAGGGCAATTTGACAGACTGTGGTGTCAGGGCACACTGAGGGTCAAATTCAAAATGTCATCACAACAGAATCTGAGGCAAGTTCTTTTTTTGTTGCTGTGCTCTCCCTTTTGTGCTTATTTCCTTCTTTTTTTATGTCACTGTCAAGGTGGGAGTACTGCAGAGTAGAAAATGATTTTCCTGCTCAAACCACAGCATTGAATATTTACAGGAAAGTAAATTATAGCATTTTGGCAAGTGAACTCTGCCCCAGAGACGATCTTCATTTTAACTCCAGAGAATTTCTCCTTTAATTCAGGAAAGCATGGTTACTCTTAGCTCTACTCAAGAAAAAGAAAGGCTGAATTTTATAAGATCACCTTGTGATTTATCCATAAAAGGAAGGGAATTTTGACCACGCCTCTGTAGTTTTCAGTTCTATTATCTTTAGTTTCTAGATGTTGAATAATGTATTATACACCTATGCACACACACACACAAACATATGCATACACATACACAAAAACACACATGCATGCACACATACAGTTATACACGTGCACACACACCAACACATATGCGCGTACACACATGCATGCACATGCACAAAAATAGGTGCACACACACTCACGCACACGTTTTTTTTCTCTTCCACACTGAAGCAGCTGGATAGATACTGCAGCTGTCTGCTGCAGGGACAAGTGGCCATTCTTCATGCACAGCCCACAGCTGAGTGGTCATTCCACCAAGGGAGTCATCGCCATGTCACACTGATCCTGCCTTCGTCCACAGGCATACTCTTTCCTGCAGGATTAGGTTCAATAGGAACTATTTGAAGGAAATGGGTAAATCCTTGAAAAGATTGCAAAGAAACAGGACTGCAGGAAAGGAACAGGAAAGGGGGACTAAGTAGATTGCACCTTCAATGCCCTAATAGAGAGATGATGAGCCAAATAGGCTCCCATTGATATTATATGGGTTTCTTTGAAGTCAAAAGGAATAGCACCCTGGGCTGATTACTCTCACCAGTCTCACAGAGGTCAACTGGGTTCAGCCAGGATGACAAAAATCAATGTTAATCCTATTTGCTTCCTATTTTTTCAAATGCTGGCTGCTCTATGGTTTCTTCTATTTCACGTATTTGCATTTCTAAAGGAATTATTAGCTTTCCTTGTAACTGTCCTTGTTAAGATGGATTAACCAAACAGGGCTTGGACAGATTCAGACATCCCTGAGTTTGTAGAGTTCCCTTATATATTACACCCTCAGATGAAGTCAAGCAGATATTTCTACACAAAACATAAATGTTAAAAGTCCACCTTTGGATTGGGGTTGTTGATGTTGTAATATGGAGACTGGTCGGTTTTCTTTATCAGATAATCATTGAATGGACAGCACAAAAGAAGGCCATTCAGCCCATCATATTAATACTGGCTCTTTGATAGTGCTATCCAATTGATTCAATTTTCCTGTCCTATCCCCACAGCCCTGTATATTCTTCCTTTTCAAATATTCGTCTGATTTCCTTTTAAAGTTATTGTGAAACTGCTCCCACTGCCTCATCAGGAAATGCATTTCAGATCACAACAACTCACTGCATAAAAATTAAATTCTCCCCACTTCCCCTCCGATTCTTTTGCATTCTCATTACTAATGAGTAGACACAGTTGCTCCTGTGCTAAAGGGAAGGCCGTGGATCTCAACATCAATCCCTTCAGCCTTCGTTCCATTGGAAACTGTTCCAAGAAATTATGGGTTGTATTGGTGCAGGCCAAGTGAAGAGGAGAGTCCGAGCTTTCCTTTTGTTCACTCACGGGGCATGGGTATTGCTGGCTGGGCCAGAGTTTATTGTCCATTCCTCACTGTCTATGAGAAAGACGGTAGTGAGCTTCCTTCTTGAACCACTGCAGTCCATTTCATGTAGCTACACCCATAATGCCATTGGGAAGGGAATTCCAGGGTTTTGACACTGAAGTAACATCTGTCATAACTTCAGTAGGAACTCAAAGAAATTGCATAAATAACCTTTAAGGTTTTTTCTTGTCATTATCATCGCATACTGATGATCAAATGGGAGAACCATAAGTGTGCAACATAGTGTTTAGCATTCTGCCTCACAGTGCCAGGAACCTGGGTTTGATTCAGGCCTTGGGCAATTGGCCATGTGGAGCTTGCACATACTCCCTGTGTTTGTGTGGGTCTCGTCCGGGTGCTCCAGTTTCTTCCCACAGATATCAGTCCAAAGTTAGATGGATTGGCCATACTAAATTGCCCTGCAATGTGCAGGTTAGCTGTGGGAACTGTGGGTTTACAGGGATAGTATTGGGTGAGATGCTTTTCGGACAGTTTGGTGTGGACTTGGTGGGCTGAATGGTCTCCTTCTGTATTGTAGGGATTATATAAAGTAAAAATACAAATCAATGTCTCCTCCAAATTCATTGATCCTTCAAACAGAATCTTCTGACGTGTTGTTGTTAGCTGATATGCAGGAAAATTGTTCCTTGTTTTCCTTTGTGAATTGATTTGAATGTGAACATAGGAGGTACAGTTAGTAAATTTGAGGATGACAGCAAAATTGGAGGTGTAGTGGACAACGAAGAAGGTTACCTTAGTGTACAGTGGGATATTGATCAGATGGGCCAATGGGCTGAGGAGTTGCAGATGGAGTTTAATTTTGATAAACGTGAGGTGCTGCATTTTGGGAAAGCAAATCTTAGCAGAACTTATACATTTAATGGCAAGATCCTGTGGAGTGTTACTGAACAAAGAGACCTTGGAGTGCAGGTTCATAGCTCCTTGAAAGTCGAGTCGTAGCTGGATAGGATAGTGAAGAAGGCGTTTAGTATGCTTTCCTTTATTGGTCAGAGCATTGAGTATAGGAGATGGGAGGTCATGTTGTGGCTGTATAGGACAGTGGTTAGGCCACTGTTGGAATATTGTGTGCAATTCTGGTCTCTCTCCTATCAGAAAGATGTTGTGAAACTTGAAAGGGTTCAGAAAAGATTTACAAGGATGTTGCCAGGGTTGGAGGATTTGAGCTATAGGGAAAGTCTAAATAGGCTGGGGCTATTTCCCTGGAGTGTCGGAGGCTGTGGGGTGACCTTATTGAGGTTTACAAAATCACGAGGGGTGTGGATAGGGTAAATAGACAAGGTCTTTTCCCTGGGGTGGGGGAGTCCAGAATTAGAGGGCATAGGTTTAGGGTGAGAGGGGAAAGATTTAAAAAGGACCTAAGGGGCAACTTTTTCACGCAGAGGATGGTACGTGTATGGAATGAGCTGCCAGAAGAGATGGAGGAGGCTGGTACAATTGCAACATTTAAAGGCAGCTGAATTAGAAGGGTTTAGAGGGATGAGGGCCAAGTGCTGGAAAATGAAACTAGATTAATTTAGGATATCTGGTCGGCATGGACAAGATGGACCAAAGGGTATGTTTCCGTGCTGTACATCTCTATGACTCTAATTAAAGCTCCAATTGATTACCTCACTACTCCTTCAGTCGAAAGATATTTTTCGTCCTGTCACACACAACAAAGCCGTGAAAAGGTGGCGAGGATGACCTCAGTGTCTGTCTCTGATACCCCTCTACCCCTTCCAGTGCCAAGCTTCATTCATTCTTGTGCCTAGTCACAACTGAGGTTGAAGCCACAATGAGTCATGGCCGTGTTTGTACCTCCTGGTGCCTAAATGAACTGTGTAGAAAATTGGGCTGGAACATAATGCAGAGGCAGCTATGCTTCAGCTGTGGCACAGTCTTTCTCAGCTTCCATCTGGAACTCAGTACTGCCTTCATTTCTGGGCATCTGAATGGTGGCTAAGATGCAGATTCACCAGAGTCTCAAAGGGCTAAATGACGATAACCAGTTGTATATATATGTTGAGAGTGAGGTGCTGGAAAAGCACAGCAGGTCAGGTAGCATCCGAGGACCAGGAGAATCTACGTTTCGGGCATAACATCTTCATCAGGATGATGAAGGGCTTATGCCCGTAATGTCGATTCTCCTGGTCCTTGGATGCTGCCTGACCTGCTGTGCTTTTCCAGCACCTCACTCTCAACTCTAATCTCCAACATCTGCAGCCCTCACTTTCCCCCAGTTGTATATATGTGGCTTATATTTCTTTCAAGATTTAGTGGGTCTAAGGGGTAATCTAACTGAGAAAGGAATTCAACACAGACATTACAGAGAAACTATTTTCTCTTGGGGGAGTTCCAGGGACAAAAGGTTCAGAATCCTCAAATTAGCACTCACCCATTCTGGAGTGAAATCAGGAAATTATTTTTTATGCAAGAGAAAATTAAACTCTTTCTTAAAGTCAGTGCATGCTGGTTCAATACAACCATTGCAGCTACATTAATCCTAATATTGGAAGTCACAGAGCTTTGGGGAGTAAGGAACTGGAATAAGCTTGTTTGGAGGCAGTTCAGAGAAGTTTCACTTGATTATTTCCTGAGATGAAAGTCTTGTTTGATGAGGAGAGATGCCATATTTTCAGTGTTTTCCTGTTTTCAGATTTGATCATGGGACGTGAACTTTGCTGGTGAGGCCAGCATTGATTGTTGGTAAAAACAATGACTGTAAATGCTGGAAACCAGAGTCTAGATTAGAGCATTGGTTGTTGGTCTCTCAGTAACTTTGAGGAAGAGTTGAGCTGCCTTCTTTGACCAATTAAATCCATTTAACACTGATACCATACCTGCAGTGCTATTAATTGGACATTTCTGAGCCAATTGGATATGACTGAATGACGTACTAGGCCATTCAGAATTAACAATATTGCTGTGGGTCTGGAGTGACACACAAGCCACACAGATTTCCTTCCCCAAAGGACATTTGGGAACCAGGTAGTTTAATTTTCTCTTGTATGAATAATAATGTCCTGATTTCACTCTAGAATGGATGAGTGCTAATTTGAGGATTCTGACCCTTTTGTCCCTAGAACTCCCCCTCCCCCCAGAGAAAGTCGTTTCTCTGTAATGTCCGTATCAAATTCCTTTCTCAGTTAGGTTACCCCTTGACCCACTAAATCTTGAAGGAAATGTAAGCCACATATATACAACTGGGAGAAAGTGAGGGAAGACGCCAAGAAAGCCTTACGGAATGGATCGTGGTCGATGTGACACCCCTCACATTTACTTCCCTGTCCTTTCCCCATAACCCGTGATTTCCCGAATGGTCAAGAACCTATCTCAGTCATAAATGTATACAAGGAGTCTGCCCCCACAGCTCTCTGTGGCAAGGAGCTCCACAGACTCACAACCCTCTGAGAGAAGAAATTCCTCCTCATCTCAGTCTTAAATTGGTACCCCTTTAGTCTGAAACCATGCCCTCTGGCCCCCTGGACTCTCCCATGAGGGGAAACATCTGCTCAGCATTGACCCTGTCAAGCCCTTTGAGAATCTTACATGTCTCAATGAGATCATCTCTCATTCTTCTAAATTCCAAAATGTAGAGTCCCAATCTGTCCAAACCTTTAGTTACTCATTGAGAACCTTACTGCACCTTATATTTGATTTCAGATTTCCAGCATATTTTCCTATTACAGCATTCAGATAATCTTGCCTGATGGGCAAAAACAGCTGCAGGAAAGCTGTGAGAAGATAAGGTGCAAGTATTTAAAATATTAATTAGTACAAATAAGATGAAACCAGAACATTACTTCATTAGTTCAGACCAGCAAAATCAAATTATATAACTTTAAATTATTCAACAGTACATTTAAGATTGATCTTAACAAGAAATATTTTACTCAGTTAAGAAATGTTTAAGACAAGGCAGTGAAAGCAAAGATATTAGTGGGCTTTCAAAACGCTAGGCTGAGGGAACTGGAGATCAAAACTGTTGTATAAAGTAATAGTTCTAAAACGATTAATGTTGGGTGCATTAATCTCTAACCAATCCGATGGTTTTAGACAGACTAGAGTGGGATAAGGCAGAACATCTTAAGACCTTGTAAAATGAACACCTCTACCCCATGTCTCCCAGCATGTTTTAGTAACAATGTCTTTCTTATTAATGTAACTTGTACCTGATTGCTAACTTATAATAAACCAAATCTTGTTCAAAACAAGTGTCTCTTTATTTTTGAGACTCAATTAGTTTCAGTAAACTACCCCAAATGCAAGCTGCCAGTGGGTTGTAACCCAAAACCGAATATGATAAAATAAATAAGTTCTGAATTTTTTTTGTGTGTGTTGACTCTATACCTGCTCCTGGCTCTTGTAGAAAATAGCTGGTTAAAATCAGACGGCAATACATTCTAACTCATTACCTTGCACACCTTGCCCTTAGAGTCAATGGTCTCAAAACATTAACTCTACTTTCTCTGCACAGATGCTGCCAGACCTGCTGAGTTTCTCCAGCTATTTCTATATTTGTTTCAGATTTCCAGCATCTGCAGTTCTTTTTTTTTGTCTTTAGGTGACGTTTTTCTTCCCCCAATATGTTGTTTCTTTCTCCAGCTCTCTGGGGGTAACTCCACTTCCATTATTAATACTATTTCCATGATCAATGCTGTCTTAATCACGTCAATACTGGCCCCATTATAGTAGTACTGTCCAAAATTATCCTCTTTGCCAATACCATGCCATCAAACGATTACTGTTCATAATCACCTCCCTAATGGAATATGGTCCCCGTCACACCAAAAATATCCACAACAAGTTCCTTCTATAGTATCCTTGCTCAGTTTATTAGATAAAAAGAAAATGAGAGTAGTGAGAATGACATCAATGTCTAGAGTCCAGAAAAGCAAGTGTGTAAAATAATTTGAATTATTTAATCATTATGATAAACTGTTTATACATATGGAAATATTTCTTTCTCATTTTACTTTGCAATATTCTCCCCAATAATATTCCCAACTTTCACCATTCCCTTTCCTAATATTGTAACATTATATGGGTTAGTTAGCTTGGATGGCTGGTTCACAATGCAGAGTGATGCCAGCAGTATTTTCCACAACAATTCGCCTCTGGCTGAGGTTACCATGAAGGACTTCCCTCCTCAAGCTCACCCCTTGCCTGAGCTGTGGTGACCTCTCTCTAATGAGGCAGCAGGACTATGGTGACTTTACCTTTTGATTACAATATAATTTTGGGTTTTGTAAATCCAAAATAAGAACAGGAAGTCCTGGAAATACAGACTTGGTCGGTCGGCAGCTGTGAATGGAAATAGGGACATTAATTTCTTGGGTGTATTCACATCATCAGAATGACAACTTCCTTCACAAAATCATAAAGATCGTCTGTAACATTGGCAAAATTGGTATTAAAAATCAGAAACACACGGCTTCCAAGTTTTGACCTTCAAATAATTTGCAAGACACTGAAGCCCTTTGTATTTCAATTGAAAACACTTAAAAGGTGATATTCAACCAGACAGAATCAATCAAATTTCAACTTTGCTCACTTGTGCATGTACCCTGTAGCACTGCACTCCAGCAGATAATAATTGGGTCACAATTAACCAAAGGCAAAAGCTCAGCACCAGAGTCAGAAGTGCAGCAGAAAGGTAAGTGTCAGCAAAATGAAAGATGCTGCAGATTTATCAGTTGAGATCTTCCCATTAACATCCTTCCTCAGCAGTGACACTTCAGCTGAGGTAGTTGGAAAATATTCATTAACATGTCTCTAATGTAATTATCCATAGTTAATAATGAAACTGCACATTACAGCTCCTGATTGGAAAATCCCATTAGTGTTCATACAGGAAACAAATTGGGACATTATTTACGAATTGTCTTGGAGGAAAATGATGGGCTTTTTCTTTTCTTACCCCTTTGCAGTTTTTTTCAAAATCGTCTGTTGAAGACTTGATTCTTCAAGATTTCATTTCAATTGGTCAACAACTAAAAAGGTTTATGTATAGTGCTAGAATTAGGATTTTGCATCGGGTAGGCAACTCACTTTGGATGAATCTCTGAAGTCATATGACTCCCAGAATTTCCATCTTCAATACTGCATTCCTGGACCTGGTAACATCTCCTTGACCTGACATGGCTCAATTAGACCAACGCTTGACTACCAGTCAATGTGAAGATTTCTCACAGACAGCAATTTGATATTCCACCAACATAAAATTCAGTTTCTAAAGTCAGAGAAGTTGTTCAGCACAAATTATGACTTAGTATCTTTTGAAAGATCAATTGCATATCATTCAACAGGTTTTTTAACAGAAAGATTAATAGCATTAAAGTCAAATTTAACATCAATTTAGTGATTTCTTTCCATGCAGAGTGCAATAGCGACTCCCTGCAGAGGTGAGGAGAATTCTTGAATATCTGGATTTCTGCATTTCACTGCAGAAATGTGTGGTTGCTGGATGTTGCTATCAGTTTCGCATTGTCAAAGGCAATATAAAATGCTTGCTGTTTTACCATCATTTCAATATCTGGACCCACAAATAAAAATTGCGCAAAACAATGCTAGTAACCTCTAATGAATATTTTTAGAGCCTGTGAGTTATTTACAGCAATATCCTGGCCCAATCCTGCGTCTACCTTCAATGTTACTATGTAACCACTTGCTTGGCTTTATCTTCAGCAAGAAGTCCTCCCAACATCCAACCATGGTGGAGGATTTATTTTGTCTCCAGTTAGTGGTTGGGAGTGGAATACAACATGCTCAAACGTCGGTTCTGGTCTGCCCTAGTCATGTGACCTTTGCCATGAGGCACACAGCCGATAGACCGATATCCAAACCTTCACTTCAATAAAGTACTCAGGTTGAACACAGTGCCGGTATTGTACACTGGAAGCACTTAGTCCAAAAAATAGAACTGATTGGTTGATTGCTGTTGTTGGGAGGAAGGGTGCCTTCAATTAGATCATCAGGAGGTGGGTATGTATGAGGATGGGGGTGCGTGGGGAAATTGGTTCACCAAATGATTGACAGATGCACTCCTGGCCCCACTGGGAAGATATCCCCGACTTCTCAGTCAGAAGATCATCGGTTCACAAGCCATCCCATGAGATTTGAGACCATTATCCAGGCTGACACTTCAACTCAGAACTGAGGTACTAACAGAGGTACCGTGCCATCTTTTGGACGAGCCTTTATATGGAGACCCCGTCTGCCCTCAAGAAAATGTTAAAGCTATCCTAAAGAAGCATGGGGGAGCTCTGGGAAAAACATATGAGCCAGTTTTCTGCTGGCTTTTGAATTGCTCAAGTTGGTCACCAGGCCTCACCTTTACAGTAATGGTTCAATGGGGTGCAAAGTGCTTTGGGAGATCTTGAGGAGATGAAAAATCATAATTCAACACAAACTGGACCTTTGGAGCCATCGAGTCTCTCCAGCTCAGTTTAATGCATGACAGTATTTGGGCGGCATGCTGGCACAGTGGTTAGCACTGCTGCCTCACAGCGCCAGAGACCCGGGTTCAATTCTCCGCCTCAGGTGACTGACTGTGTGGAGTTTGCACGTTCTCCCCGTGCCTGCGTGGGTTTCCTCCGGGTGCTCCGGTTTCCTCCCACAGTCCAAAGGCCGAAGGGCCTGTTTCCACACTGTAATTTAATGTAATGTAAAAAAGATGTAAAAAAAAGTACCTCTACCAAAGACCATCTTTCTCTGTTGCTAAGCAACCACAAGTAATGATGTCTTTCTGAGCACAAAGAATGAAAATCCAAATCTTATTAAAGCTCCAGAACAGTCAATTGGATTTTAGATGCACTTGCGTGGCACAAAGAGTTTGCAGTTGTGATACATCTGTGATGTAAACCATGTAATGAGAATCAAACAACAAGGGACAGGCAGTCTTACCTGGAGTTCTACTCCATATCCATTGAAGACAGTCACGTTGAAGGTACACTGAAGAGAGCCATATGCAGATAGTGGAAGAAAATCAGTGGAGTCTATGTACCCTTCTGAGTCTGAGAAACTTACACTGCATGGAACTGGAAACAGAAGATTACTTAATAAATATATTTCAAATTGGCTTGTTGTTGACTTCTTCATTTAAAAAGAATTAAAGCATTATATTGTTACAGTCATGAGGTTTTAAAGATACTTTAGGATCTTTAAATTTAGAGTAAATTAAGGGCTGGGAGGTTGGGTAGTGTTCTAGTGATCTCTTCTGAAACCTGCCCAACAGTAAGCCTGTATGAATTGCTTGTTAGAAATCAAAGGAAATTTTACATTGCTTTATTAAGGAGAAGGCACACTGTGGAGGATTATGGCAGCCTCTGAGTTTACTATAATTATAACAGACAATGAGTCTCCCAACGTCCCAGAACGACGTTGAAGATATGAGGTTGTAAGCAGTTGTACTGTAAAATCTCCATTTGCTTCTAAGGTCTTGCTGCAGTTATATAGGGCCTTGGTGAGGCCACACCTTGAGTGTAGTGTGTCGTTTTGATCTCCTGGTCTGAGGAAGGACATTCTTGCTATAGAGGGAGTCCCGTTCACCAAACTGATTCCTGGGATGACAGGACTGACATATGAAGATAGATTGGATCGATTGGGCTTGTACTCACTGGAATTTAGAAAAATGAGGGGGAATCTCACAGAAACATAGAAAATGCTGATGGGACTGGACGGGTTAGAATGTGGGAAAAATGTTTCTGATGTTGGGGAAGTCCAGAACTATGGGTCACAATCTATGAATAAGAGGTGAGCCATTCAGGACTGAGATGAGAATGAATTTCTTCACTCAGAGAGTTGTGAACCTGTAGAATTCTCTACCACAGAAAGCTGTTGGGGCCAGCACATTTGACATATTCAAGAGCTGGACATGGCCCTTGTGGCTAAAGGGATCAAGGGGCATGGGGAGAAAGTGAGGGTGGGGAACGGAAATTGCATGATCAGCCGTGATCATATTGAATGGTGAAACAGGCTTGAAAGGCCGAATGGCCTATTCCTGCAGCTACATTCTGTGTTTCTATGAAAGACAGTTGGGATCAAGGATAGTGATTGGATATTTCTACCTCGATACATGATTGATTGGTGAGGAGGGCACAGAGAACCATTTTTGAGATCATGTTACACACTTCCCTATAAATCAGTGGGATCAGACAGCAGAGGCTTTGGGTGATCAGCAAAGAGAAGATGCTTGGCTTTGTAAAGCCGGGCATGTGAGAAAGGCTAGGTCTCTGGCTGAAGAATTGTGTCATGGGCTGGGAGAAGAAGAATAAACAAGCCAAACTTTAGTGCTGGAGGTGGATTGAAGAGAGTCTCTGCAAACCAAGAGCTAAGATGATCACTCAGGTTACCAATCAGCCAAAGGGGAGCAACTGTGACCTGTTACTAATAGGATTATAATCCCATGGCTGCGCATTGGGTGATAACTAAACATGGGAATGTCCCTTTCGGTAGTTTCAGGTGTAAGTTGCCTATGAAAGGTATATAGTGTTTAGTCAGTATTGCTTTTAATCATTTGTTACAGCAAAAAGATTAAAGTATGAAATCCACCTCAGTCTTCCTTCTCATCTACTTAACTAGATCAGATTTATTTTTAATGATCCAAACCCAAAGCAGTGTTCTGCTGTGGTTATCATCATGGAACCTTATGATAATTGATCTTTTCTCAAGTTGCTGGCATGATATAAATTTTAGCCTTGGCTTGCAGCATTAGCAACTAACCCCAATTATACTCCAGGGTAGCATCTTCAATAGCTCAGGCAGCTATTCATTCACGTCACTGTATTCCATCAGCCAATTGAGGTAAATACAAATTGGGTGTGGTAGTGTGGAGGGAGGGCATTTGGCCTATCAAGTTCATACCGACCCTCCATACTCCAATGTGCATCCCACCCAGCCTCAGCCCCCTTTCATATCCCATAATCCCAAATTCCCCATGGCTAATCCACCTAGCCTACACACTCTTGAACACTACGGGACAATTTAGCATGGCTAACCCATCTAACCTGCACATCTTTGGACTATGGGAAGAACCTGGAACTACTGGAGGAAACCCACGCAGAAACACATGGAGAACGTGCAAACTCCACACAGACAGTTACCCAAGGGGGAAATCAGAGCCGGATCCCTGGTGCTGTGAGGCAGCTATGCTAACCATTGAGCCACTGTTTAGATCAGAATGGCGTTGGAAAAGCACAGCAGGTCAGGCAGCATCCGAGGAGCAGGGAAATCTGAGCCACTGTGTAAATTGTCCAAACCTATTTCATTTAGCTGTGCAAACTGGCAACGTCAGATACTAAAAGGCAATATGTGATCACTTTCACCCCACTCCGACAGTCACTCCACAAGCCCCACCTCCCACCTGCACTGTCTGGCACTCACACCAATCCCCTTCTCAGAGTGAATCAGCTGGGACTCCCAGTTAGATGAGTGTAGGTTCACGTCCCACTACTGAGACTTGAGTTTAAAAAAAACTAGACCAAGAGCTGAACGCAGTACTGAGGGAGTGCTCTGTGTTGTTTAAATTGCCATCTTTTCGGGTGATATGATAAACCGAGACTAGTCTACCCAATTCTGAAGGAGGGTCACTAGACCTGAAACATTAACTCTGCTTTCTCTTTACAGATGCTGCCAGACCTGCTGCATTTTTATATGGAGTATTCCCAATACTTCACCTGTAAGCTGTGGGTCAGTACCAACCATCACGCATACTCCTCCTCCTCCCAACTGCCTCCCTCACCCCTGGGCATATCTTGGCCTCTCAGTGCCCGATGAGGTACCTTAGGGCTATGGGAGGCAGCAGCTTGCTATACTTCCCAAATCAGCCCATCCAATCAATCTAACGTGATTTGGTTGCTCGTGTCTTTAGGTGGAAGCAACAGGGCCTGAGGTGACTCCTAGACCTCTACCCCAAAAGCAAAAGGATACCTAGGGATGTGACATGCAAAACCCATCAGATAAGGTGGGCCTTTGTATTCATCTCTCTGAGCTGGACCCATGTCTGGATCCCACATAGCAACTCTCTCTCCCTTCCAATTCCAAAGCCAAATTCCAGGGGATACAAATGCCTTTATATTCCAAGATACTAGGTTCGATATGTATCTCTCTAAACATCACCACCTTTGTCTCTTGCTTTAAAAATTTCCTTGAAATCGATAACATTCATCAATCTTTCCATGACTTTTTCTAATACCTTTTTACGTAACCCACTGTGACATTTTCTTTGACAATTGTTCCTGTGAATGCTAAACATCTGAGATCAAAGATTCATTCGGCGGGGAACAGGTATACACCTTCCGAGCCAGAGTTTCATTCCAATTCACACGTGAATTATTTGTTGCCCATTTAAATAGTCAACTCTCACTCAATTATCCCTTCATTAACATGTAACCATCATCTGTTCTCTTAGGCACTTCTACCAGATTTTATTGGATGAGAATAGTGAAGTAGCTTGGGTTACTTTACGATGCAAAAGGTGCTAGCTAAAGGCAGGTTGGGTTATTTTACAATGTGAAAGGTGCTAGCTAAACGCAGGTTGTTGCTGGAGGTACCTGTTGTCTGTAGCGTGGTAATGACGGTTGTTGTTACTATGGTGGTGGTGGTCGTGTCTCTGCTTTCTTGTGTCACTGCTGCCGTACTGCCCAGCTCAGAATCCTTCCGGGAAAGCTCTGTACCCATCGTTGGGGTCTGATAGGCGACTGGGGGGACAATTCTCTGATCGGGTGAGGGGTCCTTGCTGGAGTTGGGGGTTGCCTCTGGACTGGGGTGGACACCCTCAAGGTCAGGTGAATCTGTGGCGTGGGCCCCAAACTGAACCAACGGCCATGGAGTGGTACTGTCGTGCGTGGGGCTTGGTGATTTAGTGGGTGTGCCAAGACCGGCATGTGGAGATTCCGATCTGATGCCCGTTGGATCTTCAGGACCTCCTGGCTTCTCCCTCACCAAATCAGGGATGGAGGAAGGAGAGGGTGAGGTTGAGTATGGAGAGGGGGCCCTTGACGCTGGTGGGGCTGTGGTCACCGGGGAAGAGTCGGGTTTCCCAGTCGGCACTCCTTTGGCACTCAGTCGTCTGCGTAACACCTCCACCTGCCTCAGAGAAGGAAGCTGGCGCCTTTGCGGGGGAGGCTGGTTGGTTAGCCCAGCAGGAATAGAGGAGGGCACTAGCAATGCCCCCTGGCGCAGGAGGATATCCTCCTTCTGCATGACTGCGTTGACCAAATTGGGCTGGGTGTGGCTGGAGCCCAGAGCTTTAGTGGGCTCTTGCTCTCTGTCACTTGCATTAATGCCTTGAGCTGATTGACCTCTTGCCAGCGGGGGGAATGGTGTTGTGGCACCGATGCCTCCTCGCAGGCCAACATCTGAAACAGAAAGAGAAGCGGAACTGCATTCAGAATGGAGCAAACAGCCTTTCAAGTACTGTCACTGGCTTAATGGTCAAAAATGGGTTTGTCACATGAACTGTTATCTAGAAATGCCTTGCCCAGCAGAACAACCTTTACCCCACTTTACAATAAACCTCATTTACCAATAATTGCATAAGTACAAAAATTGTTAAAAACACTGCATTTTTTAAATGCCATTCACCACCATGGACAGCATGGTGGCTCAGTGGTTAGCACTGCTACCTCACGGCACAGGAACCTGGGTTTGATTCCAGCCTCTGCGTGAAGTTTATGCATTCTCCCCTGTCTGTGTGGATTTCTGCCCACAGTCCAAAGATGCACAGGTTAGGTGGATTAGGTACGGCAAATGCAGGGCTGTGGGGATGGGATAGGGGTAGGGGTATGGGTCTGGGTTGGATTTCCTTTGGAGGTTGGTTCGGACTCAATGGGCCAAATGGCCTCTCTCTACACTTTAGTGATTCCATGCACGTGAGGGATTTAGTGTCCACCCCTAACTCCAGCTAAATACCAACCACAATGCTGTGGTTCTGGTATCACTAGTAGGCCTAGGCGAAAGGGAGCACTGCAGATACTGGAGATCAGAGTCAAGGAATGATGAAGGGCTCTGGCCTGAAACGTCGATTATCCTGCTCCTCGGACGCTGCCTCACTTGCAGGCCTGACTGGGTAAGGACAGCGCATATCCTTCTCAAAAGAGTGGCAATGAATCAGACAGTGATTTTAAATGATGATCAGCATTAAGATAAGCTTTTAAGTCTAGATTTTTATTGAAATCAAATTTCACCACCTGTTATGACAGGATGCAAACTCACATCTGCAGAACATTGGCTTGGGGAGTGTCTGTAGCACTAGCCCAACAATATTATACTGCACCATTAACTCCCCTGCTTGTGGGTAAGTCAAGAACATGAACCTTAAGTTGTTGGAGACACCAGGCTATCCTTGGAGAACTGGCAACCCGAGAGAAACACACTGTATGAGCAAGACCCCCACAAAAGTGGATCAGTGGTTAGCATTGCTGCCTCACAGCACCAGGGACCTGGGTTCAATTCCCACCTCAGGAGACTGTCTGTATGGAGTTTGCACATTCTGCCTGTGTCTGTGTGGGTTTGCTCTGGTTTCCTCCCACAATCCAAAGATGTGCAGGTTAGGTAGTTTGCCATGCTAAACTGCCCATGGTATTAAGTACATTAGTCAGGGGTAAATGTGAGGGAATAGGCCTGGGTGGGTTGCTCTTCGGAGGGTCGGTGTGGACTTGTTGGGCTGAAGGGCCTGTTTCCATACTGTAAGAAATCTAATCTTAAAAAAAAGGAAGTAACAGATGGGAAGAATACAGAATAAAATTCTGAAGCTTTTTTTCAGTCACTTTATACATTAGATTTATTCCATGGTTATTTGTGAATCCTCCAGTACATATACTCCATTTCATCAGAACTGTCCAAAGAGTTATGAATTTGGATTCAGGTTCCACCTCCTTTGACTTGAACACCGAAACCAAGGCTGAGACTTCACTGCAGTACTGAGGGAGGTGATGCTTTTGGACAAGATGCTAAAGTTAGGTCCTGCCAGCCCTGCTGTTTGGATGCAAAAGATCTCAGAGTTCAATGGATAGTGAGGGAGTTCTCCCTATTGTCCTGGCCAAATCTCTCCCTCAATCAAATTCACAAACAGCAGACGATCTGTTTATCATCATATTGCTGCTGGAAGGAGCTGGCTGTGTGCAAACAGTCTGCTACGTTCCCTGCAGTGACTACACCTCAGTAATGCTTCAATGGTTGTAAAATACTTTGGGACATTGTGAGATTGTGAAAGGTGTTTCTTCTCTTCATTCCTTTCATAAATTTATCGAAATGATAACAGCAGGATGTGAGAAAGAGTCACTCTGATTCAGTAATAATGCAGCTGGAGATTTCAGTAATTGATAGACTGATTTTGGATATGTAAGCAAAAGTGAATACTGCAGATGCTGGAGATCAGAGTCAAGATTAGAATGGTGCTGGAAAAGTACACCGGTCAGGCAGCATCCGAGGAGCAGGGAAAGCGACGTTTCGGGCAAAAGTCCTTCATCCTGATGAAGGGCTTTTGCCCAAAATGTCGGTTTTCCTGCTCCTTAGGTGCTGCCTAAACTGCTGTGCTTTTCTAGCACCACGCTAATCTTGAATGTGATCTTAGATATGTGTAAACTATAAGTTGAGTAAACAATGGTTGCCTTTAATCAGTGTAGCATTTGAATAAATCATTATTGTGTTCAGGTGCATCAGATTGCTGGTATCCTGACTACAGTGGTATATTGAAAGTGATCCAACTCACCATAACAGCAGTAAGTAGACACAGAGATTTAGATTTTATTGTCACATGTACTCAAGCACAGGAGTACAGTGAAAAGTATATAATGTCACCACCCATGGTGCCATTTTAGGTACAAAGTTACCGAGGTACAAAGTAGTAAAACAAAGTTAAAATGGAGTCCAGCATGACCTTCATAGAACAATTAGATAAGTAAAGAAATATGGTAATAGTTAAGATTAAAGCCTTTCTTAACATAAACTAGAAAAAAATAAAAGACTGAGTTTTACTCTTCCCCCCAGTATGAATATATCCCATGTCTCAAACATACACTGGGTAGTGCATTTTGGGCTGTGACCACTATAATTTAAAGTCAATTGCAGACATATAAACAGACTTGAGCAATGTTCGAGGGGAGAAAGTAATCAATAAAGCATAAAAGATAAAGAAAGGCAAGAACTTCAATATAGATGTGGAATTCGAAGTCTTATCCAGTCACTGGAACTGTAATAGCTTCCTTTCTTGTCTTTGAAATGAAACAGTCAACTGAAGAATCTAATCAGCCTTTCAATATTAAAACTGACACTGGTTGAGTTTTGCCCAATTTATCTTTCATTCAATGTGTAATTCACTTCCACACAAATCATTTGCTGTTAAACCTTCACTCTCCCAGTGAGAAAACAGTTCAGGGTCTGAGATTAATTTGTAGGCCTAGATTTGATTTTTTTTTCTTACATTTATGTCTAAATTTCAGTTTGTAAGAGGGATCAGGACTGAGTACATACAGAAATATTTCCTCTTAATACGGTGGGGTGGGGTGGGGTGGGGAGGGTGAGGATGAGGCTGGATGAGTGTTTGGTACATGTGGGAAGGTGAGGTACACCTATTACAGCTGACCCAATTGACAAACCAAAATCTTTCAATGCAACTAAATTGTGCCTTTATTTTAACACAGTTGGTTCTGATATAATGCAATAATTCCATTCTCATGCGATCTCGCTTTATAAGAAAATCATGCAGTAGCCACGCCATTTAAACTAATGGGGCCGGAATCATATTCTCACCAATACAGGTATGGAAAGCTCACGTTCTTCAAATAATGGTCTAAATTCTTCAATTGTGTTAAAGCTAATTTGCATTGAAGAAACATGCATGATAGCAGAACCAACTGTATGCAGTAACTTACTTGTACTACTAGCATCACTTTCACCTTTGTTTGCAACAGATTACCAAAACGTCAGTGCCGTTTCTAGGCTTGTAAGTTGGTCTTAAAGCTCATAGTTTATATTGACTCTAGACCATACCATTACATTTGTATTCACATTGCATGTTGTGCGTATAAAATACACACACACACACTCCAATGAAGACTATTTCAAATATTGTGTAAAGAACAACTTGTGCAAAGAGCACTGCAAGATATATATTGCTGAATAAAGACATGTTGCTAAAGCTTTTTGTCCTGTTCTCATCAGGACAATTTGCAAAAAGCATCAATGTATTGAGGAAGAACATTTGATACAGAATGAGAAGACAATGCTGATTGATTGATTGATAGGTGTATTTTGATTGGTAGAAAGATTGCAATGGAGAATACAGCATTTAACTGATGACTGACAGTTAACTGCCAAGTTTTGTTTAAACTTAAACCATGTTTGGTGACTCTGATATGTCAAGGCATTGCTCTGAGGAATGAACCATATAATGGCTGCCACTTATTTTGTGACATTCAAATAAGCAAAGAGGATGAAATGAAAAGCTGTGACAAAATTTTTTTTTTCAGCAATACTCCAGTTCTATAGTACCAAATGTCTCAAGATCCTTCACAGGAGTTTATTAACAAAATTTGACACCAAACCACTTTAAGAGGTAACCATCCATTTGGTCAGAGATGAATTCTAAACATATTTTTGGAAGAGGAGAGATGGATAGAGAGCTGGAGAGATTGAAGGAGAAAAAATCAGAGCTTAAGAGTAAGGTAACTGGAAGCACAGCCCATAGGGGTGGAGCGATGAAACTTAGGGATAAGTAAAAGGCCATAATTAGATGGGCGTGAAAACCTTGGAGGACTGTAAAACTGGAAGATGCTAATGAGATAGTTGGAAAAAGGTGGAGGCTGGCAAAGTCATGGAAGAATTTGTGAAACATGGATACAAATGTTAAAGTTATGACATTGCTGGGCTGCAATGTTGAGATAGCATTCATATATCAACAAGTGTTGGAGCCAATTGTTGCAACCAGATGAAAGAAGGGTGGTAAACTCCCCTCTTTTTAATACTATATCTCAGTCGGTTGCAAACAAATATTTTTCTTTTTTTAAGCATACAGTTATCACATTTCAATTAAACTTAGTTAACCAAATCAAAACTGAAGCGGAGCAAAATCCAAGGTTACCCTTGAGTGAGAAGAATTTTTATTACTGCATAAAACTGAAGAAAATAAGGAAACATAACACTTGCCACACAGGCACACAGGTATTGAGCTTAAAAAATGAGGCAGAAATGAGGGTGTCTATGTAAATTGGAACTTACAGGCAATTGTAGTTTGAAGTTGTGTGGTTCTTGAGATGTGAGAGTGCAATTTGAGGCCCAATGATTTAGCTGTTGTCCCCTGTTTCCTCAGGAGTGGTGACTCTCACAGATAACCTGATTGCTCAGTTCAGCTCCCCTTTTTCCAAGTTGACTTTTCATTGGGCGCTGACCTTTAAGATGGAAACTGCGTCTGTGTGTGTGTGTGCGTGTGTGTGTGTGAGAGAGAGATAGTTGGAGAGGGAATGTCTTCCAACTATTTCTTATAAGCCCATGTCTTTAATAAAAGCAATTTACTGCGGATGCTGGAATCTGAAACCAAAAAAGAGAAAATGCTGGAAAATCTCAGCAAGTCTGGCAGCATCTGGAAGGAGAGAAAAAAGCTGACGTTTCGAGTCTAACTGACCTTTTGTCAAAGCCCATGTCTTTGTTTCCCAGGAACAGCTGTTGATATCGGCCCATTTGTACATTCCTGAGTCTGCGCATTGTTTATCCAAGCTGAATTATCCACAATCTTTCTTTATAATACGCAGCTTTCATAGAGGTATGAATCAAGCAGGAGATATCAATTGAATGTCAATGCTGTTGTGTAACAAAGCTAATTTAGGCTAAGACGGATTCCTGTTTATTTACAGTTTCACGAGCTTGGCTCAACCTAGTCAGGTGACCACAGCAACCATTTCAGTATGTATCCTTTATAAGATCATTTTTAGTTTATAAAGGTTTCATTTATGAGAATCAGATGATGAAAGTTGAATATTAAAAAGGTCACGAAAGCATTGAGCATTCTTGCCTTCGTTGCTCAAACCTTTGAGTGTAGGAGTGGAATGTTATCTTGAAGTTGTACAGGATGTTGGTGAGGCCTCTTGTGAAGTTTTACTTTCAGTTCTGATCACCTTGTCATAGGAAGGATATTATTAAGCTGGAAAGGGTTCAGAAGAGATTTATCATGATGTTGCTGGGAATGGAGTGTTTGAAGTAATAGGAGAGGCTGAATAGGTGTGGGACATTTTTCAATGGAGTGCAGGAGGTTGAGAGGGGACCTTATAGAGGTTGATAAAATAATGAGAGCTATAGATAGAGTCATAGAGATGTGCAGCACAGAAACAGACCCTTTGGTCCAACTTGTTCATATTGACCAGATATCCTGAATTAATCTAGTCCCATTTGCCAGCACTTGACCTATATCCCTTTAAACCTTTCCTATTCATATACCCATCCAGATGCCTTTTTAAATGCTGTAATTGTACCAGCCTCCACTACTTCCTCTGAAAGCTCATTCCATACATGCACCACCCTTTGCGTGAAAATGTTGCCCCTTCGGTCCCTTTTATATCTTTCCCCTCTCACCCTAAATCTATGCCCTCTAGTTCTGGACTTTTCCAACTCATAAGGTGAATGGCAGGTATCTTTTCCCTAAGGTGGGGGATTTCAAGACTGGGGGCATATCTTAAGGTGAGAGAAGAAAGATTTAAAAAAGACATGAGGGGTAATTTATTTACACAGAGAGTGGTTTGCGTGTGGAATGAATTGCAGAGGAAGTGGTGGATGTGGGTACAGTTATAATGTTTAAAAGACATTTGAATAAGTAAATGAGCAAGAGGGAAATAGGCCAGGTGCAGGCAGGCGGGACTAGTTTAGTTTGGAATTATGGTCAGTATGGGCTGATGGAACCAAAGGATCTGTTTCCGTGCTGTATGACTCTATGACTCTGTAATTCTATTGCTCGTTATTTTTTGCCACAATTATAGCAGAGTTAGGGCGAAGGCACTAGAAATTTAGATGAGCTCAAACTTAAAGAAGAAGTGGGGGGAGATAGGAAGATTTTGTCATAGAAATTGCACTGTTATTGAACCCTGGGCACTCAAGATAATGTATTGCAGGCAGAGTCATTAGCCTGGGTGACCACAGAATAGGTCAACTGAGTGCCATGTCAGAAATCCTCCACTGGTGCCCACAAACTCTAAGTTACCAAGATGTAGGTGTATAGATCACGAAGCTAATATATCTTTTGAGTATTTAAATGCAGCATTAGCAATATTACACAAAGAATAAGTAAAACTCCATGACAGGTCACTGAATTATGGCATCAGCATTTTCCCCAAAGGCTATAACTCGAGTTTTAATGCTTGCTATTAAAATTATTCAGTGTGCCAAGTTTTACCGTTTAATACTACACAATGTTTTTAGTTCGGAAATGCTTAAGCAGTGAAATGATTTGATGTTCATTCTGCATTGGTCAGTGTACTGAGAGTTTGACATGTCAAGAACCTACCAGAGAATTAAAAATTATTACTTTGATGTGAGATTTGAGATACTGCAACTAATTCTAATGGGTTGAAGGGAAAGTTAATGAGCTTTGATAAGGTGAGTAAGGAAAACCTACTTTGCTAGGTGACTCAGTCCTGAAAAGGGATTAACAATTTAAAATTGTCATGAACCGAGAGAAGAGGAATGCGAGTTGTAAGAATTTGGCATGCTTTGAAAGCAGAAGAAATTTATATCATTCCTTTCACAGCATCAAGACATCCCAAAGCTCTTTACAGCCAATGAAGTAGTTCATTGCCCCAGGGAGTCATTGAGGCAGAAATCACTTTGAGGGATGAATTGATAAGCAGTAAAAGCAGAGAAAATCCTGAGCTAAAGGCAGACAACAAGGTGGAGAGATTGGATTCGTCCAGCAAAAAAAATATTTCTTCTGTGCTGCAACCCATACGTTTCTGTGAATCTCACATGAAAAGGCGAGACTGTTGTAAAGAATGATGGTTACCATAACATCAACAGGCTTGCCAACTACTGTGCATGACTGGTGAGGTAGTGGTGTTGTGGTAATATCCTTAGGCGAACAATGTAAAATTTCAGGGAACATGGTAGGGAGTGAAATTTGATAGTACTGGCATTAAGGCTGCAGTTAGCAGGATAGCTGGTTTATAATGGAGTGTGATACTAACAGTGTGGGTTTGATTCTTGTACCAGCCACCATTACTCTGAAGGTCCTGCGTGACTCTCAGGTTAAATCACTGCTAGTCATCTCTTTTTAACAAGAGAATGCGACGATAGTGACTTTACCCTTTAGTTGTCATTAGAAGCCCATCTGGTATACTAATATTCTTTAGGGAATAAAATTGTCTATCCTTAACCTGATCTGGCCTACTTATGACTCTAGACCTACAGCGAGGTGGTTTGATTCTTATCTGCTCTCTGGGAAATTGAGGATGGGCAATAAATGTTGGCCATGCCAGTCATACCCACATCTCATGAAGGCATATGGGCCAAACAGAGGCAAGTGGGACTAGTTTAGTTTGGGAACATGGTCAGTGCAGATTAGTTGGACCAAAGGGTCTGTTTCCATGCTGTATGACTCTTTGACTCGAAATCTCATTTTGTATTCAGTTACTGGCTCTTGGAGGGTAATATTTTACAGCACTAATGTAATGCCATTGATTGTCTTCACAACATATCATTTTCGGTGTGAACTTACCAGCTCGCTGCCAATTTCAACTAATTTTATGGACCCCTCACTCAGAATGGATAGTAAGCAGTTAATTTCACTTGGGATTGTGAGAGCTCATAGACAGAAGGGTTAGAGTCTTGGCAATAAGTGCTGGGATTGGGTACCAAGGGGATCCTACCCCCTCCCCTTTCCAATGCAAAGTGCATCGATCAGGCTATTGAGCAATAGACATGTATTGTGAAAGTCTTCTGGTGTGTTGAATGATGGACACCCCCAAACAATCCACACACTAAGGTTGGTTTGTTCTGCTACCTGCCTGGGCAAGATGAATACAATTCCCATAATCACTTAATTCCCTTGCTAACCAACCATCTATCAATCTCTGTCTTGAATATTGCTCAGGTCTGAGCGTCCACAGTTCTCTAAGGTGGAGAATTCCAAAGATTCACAACACTTTGAGTGAAGAAATTCTTCACAAATTAGCCCTAAATGGCTGGTCCCAACTGTGGGCCCCGTATTCTGGATTCCCCATCCAGCAATATACATTTTCTCATCATCTTATCCCCTGAGAAATGTAATTTCCTTCAGTTAGATCACCTGAGGTAACAAATCAGCTATGATCTTACTAGCTGACATGGCAGTCTCAAAGTGCCTGAATATTGGTTCCGATTTCTTGGGTGTTTTGGTTAACTACCTAGACAGCCCTGAAATTAGGGAGGGCATCAATGGAAAAATCAGGCATTCCAAGTGGGATATTAATGTGTGTATGACTATGATCATTGGAAGACAGGGAGAAGCTGGTGAGATACTCATCCAAATCACTTGGCAGGGCTCACTGACTGCGGTCATTCACGTTTCAACTCTGTTTGTGTCAGCAACACAGACTGTCATATACATATCCTGCCAATACTTGAGAGTGTTCTTAACATAATAATAACCAGATAATCAATTTCTGATGTTAATTGATGGATAAATATTAGCTAGGGCAGCAGAACTAACTCCCATCCTCTACCTCAGGCCCAAGGGACCATTAATATCCACCTGCAGTTTAACATTACATCTGAGAAACAGCAGCGCCACTACCAGTGTAGGGCACCCATAGTACTGCACTGCAGGACCAGCCCTGAATTTTAAATTTCAAAGCCTGAAGTGGGGTTTGACCCCAGGCTCTTGCGATTTATAGACAAGTGTGACACAAGCTGTACCACAGGAACATACTGCACTCTTTAGCAAACTATAAGTCGGTATTTCAGCATTTGGGGAAGTGTAGCCTGATATTGAATCAACACTTTCATGAGACAGGGTGAAAAAAATTAAAAGAGGGAATAAATTATTATTTTTGACAAAATTCCTTCCTTTGCTATTGTTCTGGTTCATAAATGGAGGATACACATGGGCCCAAACTTATCCATGTAACGCCTGGAACAATCTTTATTTTACAAAAATTCAGGAGGTGAGCATCTGTTGCCCGTGTGGTTTGGGGAACAATCACTTTATGGAGCCCAACGGAAATGAACAAAAAATACTTAAGAAATCAAAACGTGGTTTCCAGAACAAAGGCACTTGTGATGAATTTAATCATTCACCAGCCAAGAAAAATCATTCTCCTGCCATTAGGTAGGGTTAGTAAGGAGAAAGCTACTTCTGAGAATTTTATGGCCAGTGGTGTGATTTTTTTTATTTTCGGTATTGGCGGTGATGAAAAGCCAAGTTGAAGCACAACCTTATTTATGTAGCATGCATCAGTTGTGTCTTACAATAAAACAAATAAACCACTTGAGCCATTTATCAAAGTGTTCTGTTCCATATGAATGAATCTGGTATAAGCAATGCGCTCCATCAGTGACAGTGACAGAGGACAATGTGCATTCAGCATCATGATCAAATGATGTATGATAAGCAGTTCTGTCAAAGCGAACGTTATAGATTTGCCATGCCAAAACTTAGAAACAAAGGAAGGATTACAGTTACAACTCACCTCTCAGCATCTGGGCAGACTGATTTCTGTCCCCTTTAATATCCTGGTCCTGTTATCAAATTTCTAGCTGAAGTAAGTGAGATTTACTCTGTGTTGGACTGCATTATGATCTCAATTGAGACCAGTACCTTTCTCTTTATGAAAGAAGAAATCCAAAATCCTGATTAGTTATTGAAAGAATGAAGCCACAAGGTTCCACAGTTGAAAACAAGAGGACTTTTTTCCCTATACAAGAGCCAAACAAAGCATATACTAAATACTGTCTTGGTTTTTTTTTGTGCTCGTTCATGGAATGTGGGCATCATTGGTTTGGCCAGAATCTATTGCCCATCCAAACTTCTCTGGTATCAACCTACAGAGGGATCTAGGGGTACAGGTCCACCATTCCCGGAAAGTGGTAACACAAGTGAATAATGTGGTCAAGAAGTATATGGCATGCTTGCCTTCAATGGTCAGGGCATGGAGCATAAAAATTGACATATCACATTTCAGCTATATAGAACTTTAGTTAGGCCACATTTGGAATATCGTGTACTGCTTTGATCATCATACTACAAGAAGGATATGGAGACTTTGGAGAGGATGTTGCTTGGTTTTGAGGATATTAGATATGAGGAGAGATTGGAGAAACTTGGTTTGTTTTCTCTTGAATGTTGAAGGAAGAGAAGCGATCTGATAGAATTTTACAAAATTATGAGCAGCATGGATAGAATGGATAGTCTGAGTCATAAAGTAATAGCTACAGAGTCATAGAGTCCTACAGCATGAAAACAAACCCTTTGGTTCAACCAGCCTACGTTGACCATAACCCCAAAAATAAACTAGTCTCACCTGCCTGCACTTGGTCCATATCCCTCCAAACATTTCTTTTTCAATTATTTGTCTAAATGTATTTTAAGCATTATAACTGTACCCACACCCACCGCTTCCTCTGCAAGTTCATCCCACAAATGAACCACTCTCTGTGTAAAATAATTGCCCCTCATATCTTTTGTAAATCTTTCTCCACTCACCTTAAAACTATGCCCCCTAATCTTGAAATCCCCCACCCTAGGGAAAAGACACCTACCATTCACCTTACATGTGCCCCTCATGATTTTAGAAACCTCAGTAAGTTCATCTCTGCAACTCCAATGGTCTAGTAAAATAAATCCCAGCCTGTACATCCTGTCCAGATAATTCAAACCCTCCATCCCCAGCAACACTTCTGAACCCTCTCCAGCAGAATCATATTAATTTTATAGTTTTATAATTATTCAAATATTAAATAATAATATGAATAATGTCCTTTTCCTCAGGATAGAAAAGTCAATTATTAGGAGATGTAGGTTTAAGGTAAAAGGGGGTAAGCTTAAAGGAGATGTGAGAGGATCTGGTGGAGGTAAATACAATAGCAATGTTTAAGAGGCAGCTTGACAGGTATATGAATAGGCAGGGAATACGGGGATATGGACTGCTGGAGGCAAAAGGTTTTTAGTTTAGAACGGCGCATCATGGTAGGCCGAAGGGTCTAATCCTGTGCATTCTTTGTTCTTTGAGATGGTAGTGGTGATATGCTGGTGGTTTTCTTGTTAGCCCACATATCTTATCCCATTGGGTTTGTATGGGGTTTGTATTGAGTCAGATGCTTGGAAGTTTATTAACACCTAATTATGTTCACTGAAATGCCATCTGAGACTTTTATATACAATTGTGTTATATGATTGCTTAGATTACAATAATATTAACTACACAGTTGATGAGATGTCGAACTGTCTACCACCTACTCAGTGAACCAAGAATAGGATGGAGACCTCCTATGCCAGATAATCACACGTCATGGTGTCATCCAGTTGTCTAAAATGTATAGTTCTGAGATCTCTGCAACAATACCAAAGGTAGTGAAATGTCTTCTAGATGCTCTGCTGTCTTTAGAGTGTAGGTACACTGACAGGAAGGAATTTCCAGGCTCAGTGAAGGAATGATAAAAACTTTCAAGTCAGCATGGTGCCTGCCTCGAAGTGGACCTTGTAAGAGGTGTTTCTCCCATTCATTTGCTCTCCTTGTCTTTCTAAGTCATGAGGTAGCAGGTTTGGAAGGTGCTATCTGGGAGACTGGCTGAGTTGCTGCAGTGAATCTTCTAGATGGTACACACTACTGAGCATCTAAACCGTGAAACCCAGAACGAATATCAATTTAATGTGAATTAACAGGCAACGAGCGATGGATTCTAGATTATTAATTACACATTAATTGGCAAATACTTCTGAAATACTCATGGATTGGCTTGCCAGTCCACTCAGCATGTGTATCATTTACTCAATCACAAAGTCCTAAAGTTTTGTCTTCCTCACACAGAATTTCAACTCCTCCCCTGGACTTTAACCTGATTAGGTGATAGCAATGCACAATCAGCTTGAGTTTTGTGTGCACTATCTTCACCAAAAATGACATGCAAGCCTCCCCTACTCAGTCTGGTTGGCATAAATCCAGAAATGGTAACTTTAAGTAATAAAACCAGATGCAGTAACTGTATATTTGTCTATTCTTCATTTCTGCATTGCGCCTCCATCTTCTTTAGCCTGCTTGAACTGCATCAGCTTCATCAACATTGGAGATCCGATGACTCTGTGTCCTTTCATATGCTTTTAAATTGTTTTTTTTCATTCTTGGGATGTGGGCACCACTGACCAGGCTATCATTTATTATCCATCCATCCTTAATTGTCTGGAGGGCAGTTAAGTGACAACCATGTTGCTATCACATGTAGGCCAGGCCAGATAAGGCTGGCAGCTTCCTTCTCTAAAGGACATTATGGTGAACCAGATGGGATTTTCCAACAATTGACAATGGTTTCATGGTCTTTATTAGAGTTTTAATTTGAGACATTTATTGAATTCAAATTCCACCATCTGCCATGGAAAGTTTCCATTCCAAGCTTTCATTTTTCATTTAGGGGTTGTCTCAGTGTTGTAACAGCTCTGATTTCAAGAAACTTTGTACTGCTGTTGGTGGAGGCTTGTAACTAAATTGATGTCATGCATAAAGTCACCATAGTCTTACCAGGCCATGGGGCAACTCCCTCATTAAAGAGAATCAACCACTGGTGGTTTTACCTGAGGGTCACCACTCCTCAGGCAAGGGGAGAGGTTGGCAAGGAGAGTCCTTCGTGGTAACCTCTGCCAGTGCAGGAACTGAACCCACACTGTTGGCATCACTCTGCATCACAAACCAGCTGTCCAGCCAACTAAACTTTCAATGACAAAGGAAAACAAAACTAGTAGGTAGTAGCAATTATACTATTGACACAGTTGGTAAATGCCTGCGTGTGCAGTCTTACATATGCTGGCAGCAACTATCATCTATTAGAAAGAGTTTTCTGAAATATCCCTCATGACGGAATGTTTATAGAATATTGATAGAATCCCTTCAGTGTAGAAAGAGGCTATTCAGCCCATCTACTCTGCGCTGAACATCCAAAGAACACCTCAGACCTCTATCCTATCCCCATAACTTTACATTTATCATGGCTAATCCACCTAGCCTACACTTTCCTGGACACTAGGGACCATTTAGCATGGCCAGTTCACCTCACCTGCACATCTTTGGACTGTATGGGGAAACCAGAGCACTCAGTGGAAACTCACTAAGCCACAATAATTCAATAAACTTTTACTGTCTAACATTTATCGAATATGTTACTAAATTTTCATCCTTTGTGGTGTTTGCTGATAGAAACACAATGACAGTACCACCAGATAAGGTGTTACCATTCAATAATGGTTGTTTTGAAAAGAAAACTTGAGCCTTCTCTCTGCATATTGCCCCAGAATTCTCTAATCATTATTCTGCATATATTTTCATGTCTCTACGTAACCTTCTCTCTGAAAAAGCCTAAAGATGCATGCATCACAAACACCTTTTTCTGAGCGTTGGAAAATCTTACTTGGCCTCAAAGCAGGAATTATTATTAAGTTCTCACCATTAGCCAGCTCTCTGTTATTAGTGTTAGTCTCAGCTCAGTGGATAGCATCTCACCTCTGAGTCAGATGGTTGTCAGTGCAAGCATCACTCCAGGGAATACAGCCTGTCATTTAGGCTGGTGTCTCAGTGTGGCACTGAGGGAATGTTTCACCATTGGAAGTGTCATCTTTCAGAGGAGATGTTAAACCAAGTCCCTGCAGGCCCTCTCAGTAGAAAGTAAAAAAAAACCCATGCCATTACTTGAAGAAAATTGGTTGGGAGAGTCCTATCAAATATGTGTTTGTCAGCCAGGATCACAAATTTAATTCTTATCCCACTTCCAATTGTGGGATCTTGCTGCATACAAATTGGCTGTTGCTTTTCTGACATTGCTCATTTGTTGCTGTAACAACAAGTTAAGAAAGTCTGGCATTTATATAGCACCTTTCACAATAATTAGACTCAAAGTGCTTTATTGCTGATGAAGTACTTTTGAAGTATTGTCACTAATTGGAAACACAATAGTCAATTCACACTGACAAACAGCAATGTGGTAATGAGTAGACCATGTACATTTGCTGCCCCGATTGAGAGATAAATATTGGTTGGAATCCTGCCCTTCACTGGAATAATGCCGAGGGATCTTTTACCTCCACTCAAGCAGACAGCTGAGGACTTGGTTTATCTTCGCAACTAAATGCCACTCTGGGTGACACGGTGGCTCAGTGGTTAGTGCTACTGCCCCGGGGAGCTGGGTTCAATTCCAGCCTCGGGCATCTGTCTATGTGGAGTTTGCACATTCTCCCCTTGCCTGTGTGGATTTCCTCCAGGTGCTCCGGTTCTCTCCCATAGTCCAAAGGAAAGGTTAGGGCGAATTTGCCATACTAAATCACCCATAGTGTTCAGGGATGTGTAGGCTAGATGCATTAGTCAGGGGAATTGTAGAGTAATAGGGGAATGGGTCTGGGTGAGATACTTTTCAGAGGGCCAGTGTGGATTTGTTGGGCCAAATGGCCTGTTTCCACATTGTAGGGATTCTATGAAACCTGACAGTGCTACACTGGAGGATCAGCTTTGATTTTAGCACACACATCCTGGAGTGGGACTTGGCACTTTGCATTGGATGCTGAATTTAACGGAGCATTGGAAAGAGGGTGGGGGTGGACTGCTCAGTCTCCCTGGAAGAAAGGTTGACAGGCACTTGGAGGTGAAGCCTACCCTACAGACAGAGCAGGCTGCTATGAGGCTAATCCAGGTGAAAGTGGGGCATCTTCCTCCAAGGGGGAATGATGTTGCACCATCAAGAGCTGCTAGCAAGACTAAAGTCCTGACAGATTCAAAACCTGATTCTATGGAGTGAGATTTGAACTCACAATCTTCAAATGCTGTAGCAAAATAGCTGTCCACTCAGCGATGGCTGACCCCATATTTAGCATTGAGCAGTGATATGGCATGGTTGTAGGGCTGGAAGAGGTTATATGGAAAAGGAGAGGAAAGACTTTCGAGACATTTCAGAGCAGAACCAGTCAAGAAGGTTTTGAAAACCCCGTAAAGATTTTTGGTGCTGCACTATAACCAACCAAGTTGTGCTGTTGTGAAAGGGTCATGTTCAGTAGCAATTGCTTGACAGATGCAGAGACAGGACACATACTGAGGGTGTGTTCATATAATATTTGATTGCCATTTTGTATATGGCCATCTTGATATCACCACAGCCTAATCAGCCTTTACAGATGCAAAGATCGATAAGGCAACAAACAGGATAGCATTAACAATGGAAACCTAGGTACAATTATCAATTCAGCATCGAGAAAAATGGACCAGAGTATAAAGTCAATGTAAAGACACAGCATTGTCAATCATCCTGGTGTAATAATTACCAGGACTCTAAAACCAAGAACATACTCCCCAAAAACTCCCCACTTCATCATCTCTCTCTCCCCTTGTAAAACAGTCCTGAAAACCTACCTCTCTGACTGAACAGTTGTCCTAATTTCTCCGCATATGACCTGCTGCTAAATTTTGTCAGCTTGTCCTCCAGAGTAAATCACATCGGGGGACCATACAAATCATTGGTATATCTGGCAAACAGCAATCTGGGGCTTTACAAGTTATAAATTACTCCTGACTCAGGTACACAATGTATCATGGTGAAGAGATTTTAGTAGGGAGATATAAATTCAACTAGAAGATAAGCAATCACTCTGACAGGGAAGAAATGAATACGGGTTGACAGAACATACAAAAGAAAAGAAATTATTTTCCAGACTGAGGCAGTTCTTCTCTGACATCTTGCAGATACTTTGGCTGGCAGGTTAGCTGTGCGTGAAGACCAGGCATGTTTCCATCCCTGATCTGAGCTGAGTTATCTGATCTCAGAGCAAGGAGTGCCACAGTAAGCCTGTGTCTCATGGTTGATAAAGGTAGCTGGGATTTCTGTTCATTCATTCTGTGAGCTCTATTTCGCAAGATATTCTATTTAACTTCAAGCCAACCAGGATGAAATTTTGCATTGCTTTATGATTCCAATGTCTTTTTAAGTATCTGTACTTTTCTTTGTGACTTGTGTTAAATTTATTTTGTATTAATTTGAAAGCTGCTTCATCTCTGCAGCATCACAGTTTAATTGTACATTGCATTCTTTCACTCACACATTATACCCTTGTTGACTGGTGTTTGGCTGAATGTCAGACATTAATATTGGTGACATAGATAGATGAGTGCTTAAAGTAATTGGATAGCATTTGCTAAATAATCCTGAGTGTATGAATAATTACTGTGACAATCAATTTGAAATTATCATTTGGGTTCACTATGTATAAACATTTACAGACTGGAAGCTCAAAATACAAATACATAAGACCCTGTTGTTTGCAGACAGAAAGAATATCTAAACTCACAGTGCCTGTTTTAACTCAACAACATAGGTGACAACCATTGCCGAGTTCATTTCTCAGAATAATGCCTTCATTAATCAAAGTCAACTTGCCTGGCTAAAAATTTAAACAAAGTTTGGCAATTAACTGTCAGTCATCATCAACTGGTGCACTATTCATGGGCAACCCCTCTATCAATCAGAGTTCACTTGCCAATAAATCAGCATTCTCTTCTCGTACAGAATAAATGTAGTTTTCCCTTTACATTGATAATTTTTTTTGATTTGGCCTGGTGCATAAAAGATAAAGAACTTTGTCTTTTTTCAGCAATGCACAAAGTTTATAGTTTTTAATGATTATTTAAACTCAGGTATTAATTAAGTTATTGGCACCTCTGGTATATAAGGATGCACAGGTCTGAGAGGGTTAATGCTGAGGACAATGTCCAATATGATGAAGTCATATGGACTCAGTGGGAGAGCAGGTTTGGACTCCTAAGGAGTATGGCAGAAGTGGGTACTGCAAATGCTGGAAATTAGAGTCAAGACTAGAGTGGTGCTGGAAAAGCACAACAGGTTAGGCAGCATCTGAGGAGCAGGAAAATGGGTGTTTCAGGCAAAAGCCCTTCATCAGGAATGAGGATGAAGGGCTTTTGTCCGCAACGTTGGCCACTAAGGAGTATGGCCTAACATTGAGGCCTCCCTCATATTCTCAGTAATAATGGCTATCATATCAATGTCAATTGTATAGTTATTATTATGCAATAAACCACATCATGGTTAAGAGAAAAGTCTCTTCTCATTTGACTACCAAATGGCATTCCTCCACTATATGCGACAAACATTCCTTCTCATATTTTCTTCCTCTGTATGGACCTTTGAGGTCCACATGTGGCATTGGGAACTCATTGCATCTACATGTTGATTGGTGTGTGAGGACTCTCTGAACAGCTCTTCGCGGAAGATTGCCAAAAAAAAGCCCTATAGCTCCCCTTCAGGAGAGGATATAATGGCAGTAAATCTACCATTGGTACCATACAGCAAGGATCCATCGTACAACTATCTCCCCTAAAACAAAAAAAAAACGAAAAGTGTTAGGAGTTCAATAATCACCACACATATTTCCAGGTAATTCTACTACACAGGAGAGAAAACTAACACTGTTGGGGCAGTGCTACTCAAGAGAAGACTTTGAACAGTTCAACTGAGAAAGAATCAGAAAAAGATGTTACATTTCTTCTCATGTTTAATGTGCTGCCTGCCTCTTTTGATCTAAGTATGGATTTGGTCAATAAAGAGGAATTCTCTAGCCTTGTTGAAAGGGACCGCATTAATTTACAGTAAGAAATCCAAAATGTTTATCGGAAAAGCAACAATTCAAATTGAGATGTAATTCCTGGGGTTGATGATGGTTGAAGGAATCAGTTGTACCAGCGAGTACCTTGTATTCCCTCACCAGGGATGCACAGACACAGACACGGATTGGGAAGCAATCAAGCTAGAAAAACCCTCTGGATCATTTGCTAGCTTTAATTATTGCTCACCAGCTTGGTCAGGTCCAGGAGCAATCATGCCTGAAGGTGTTCTGAGCATTAAATGGCTGAATGTTTGTTTCCCCCTCTGCTTTCCTATCCATTCAAATTCTAATCCAGTACTTAAACCCTGTGTCCATGAAATCCAGTGAAAGAGATGAATATTGCAACTGCTTCACAAAACAAAATGCCTGGTGGTCAATGGTTCAGTAGTTTGGTGTTGGACTTTTATGAATCTGCTTACTATCGATGCTTACTATTGGGCTGCATGGTGGCTCAGTGGTTAGCACTGCAGCCTCACAGCACCAGGGACCCGGGTTTGGTTCCAGCCTCAGGTGACTGTGTGGAGTTTGCACATTCTCCCTGTGTCTGCGTGGGTTTGCTCCGGTTTCCAGTCCAAAGATGTGCAGGTCAGATGGATTGGCCATGCTAAATTGCCCGTAGTGTTAGGTGCATTAGTCAGAGGCAAATAGGTCTGGGTGAGTTACTCTTCAGAGGGTCGGTGTGGACTCGTTGGGCCGAAGGGCCTGTTTCCACACTATAGGTAATCTAATCTAATTAATCACTGTGCTTGATTGACTAGGCCCAAGTGTGGATTCAAAAGAAGAGTGAAACAAATTGCAGTAGGAGGTGGGTGTCAGAGCTGAAGCATGGAGCAGATATTCTAAAACACTAAATAAAACCTGTTATACACATCGAAACTAGTGTCATTCTACCTTGCTCCAAGATATAAAATATGCTGCTCATATGAAAATAACAGAGGAGAAAGGCCATCTGATCCATCTTGGTGCATCCAACCAGAGAGTGTACCTCCAACAATTCCCTCACCATGGACCTCAAATGCTTCCAAATTTCTTGCCCTCACTACACTGTCTAAAAGTTGATTCTATATAATAGCCTCTCTTTGAAAATAAATTCTCTGATACCTGCCTTGAAAACTATCTCTTGCTAGCTTGATCTTGTGTCTTCTTGTCCGCTAGTTAACTTACAGCAATATTTCAGGTAAGCCCGACCTCAGAATGCATTTGTACATCATTTTGACACACTCTTGTTACAGCATCATCAGATAGCTTACTGAACGAGCTAAGTCTGTTTTTCACAAGTTTGTTCCTCACTGAAATAAGGCAGTCTTCCAGCAATGATGAAATTCGTCACTTTTTACATGTTATAAGCAAGATCCAAAATGTTGATAGAAATGTGTTGATCTTCCAGCACATTGTCGAGGGGAAAGAAATGTCATTATTCTTCCTGTAATCAGTTCATGTTCAGTCACTCATTAATTTCTGTCTCCTTCACTCTCTCTCTCTCTCTCTCTCTCTCTCTATCATGCTTTCCATCTCTTTCTCTCACTGAATTATTTGGGCACACCTTTTAACATTATCAACTTTAGTCTCTGTTTCTATTGCAAGGATGTTTCTTTCTGCCTTCAAAGGCTAAGATCAGTGACAGAGTGAGCTATACACATACAGACAGTGGATGCAGCACACAGTGCAAAGCTCAAAGCTCATTAGGGAAATTACAATGGCTTAGTTTATAATCACATAGATCAGTACAAGTGAAAAACACATTGACAGCTGCTAATTACTTTCAATTTACAGAACAGAAACAGACCATTTGGCTCAACTGGTCTGTGCTAATGTTTATGCCCCTCATGAGGTCCCTCACATTCCTCTCACTTCAACTAACTCTGTTATCAGATCCTTCTATTTAATTCTTCTATTTATCTAACTTCCCCTTAAAATGCATCTATAGCCTTCACCCCAACCCTTTCATATTGCAGCAGCTTCAACATTCTCATCACGCTTTAGGTAAAGAATTCCAAAGTGGATTTACTACTTACTGTCTTATATTAATTGTTCCTAAATTTGCACTCTTTACACAATGTTATTTATTGATATTTCTTAAAAAGATTCATTTCCCTCACTATGTATCCCTGCTAATTTGTAGTCACAGAGCATTGTAAAGGAGGCAGAAGAAATGTCTGGCAGCTGCACCCTGGCTCGCTTCCAGCTCCACTATAACCTCTCCAAGGGCGAGCTCACAATTCACACCATTTCTCATTTGAGGTAAAGCACCTAGCATAAACCATAGGCATTCATCGCACAGTGAAACAGATTGAATCCTCTTTCATGTCAGGCTGTCGATATTGGAATCATCTGTTTCACATATGTTCCTGGAAGAATTTAAAGCATAAGAAGCACACATACATCTTATTTCCCTTGCATTCTTATTTTAGTTTACAGCACAGCATTGAAATGGGCATGAGTGAGGACTGCAGATGCTGGAGATCAGAGTCTAGATTAGAATGGTGCTGGAAAAGCACAGCAGGCCGGGCTGCCTGAGTTGCTGTGCTTTTCCAGCACCACTCTAACCCAGCACTGAAATGGGTTGGGTCAAGTTCAATAAGTGCAGCCATGGACTGGGGAGGTGATGGATCGCTTTATAAACAATGTTGGAGTTAATTGCCAAAGAGTGATGAGATTGTACAGGGGATGCTACATTGGAATTCTTGCAGTCTAAAGAGGACCCCATGTTAGTTGAAGCAGTGGAGTTCATGAGACAGGCTGAACTGAAATAAAACAGGCCACTCATCTGGGGCATGGGGGATGGGGAGGTTTTTGTGTGGCCATGGATTTGGCCTCAATCTAGGTCATCGGTCAGAAGGCTCCTAAAATGCCAGTAAGGAAACAGATTCCGTGGAAAGAGGCCTCAGTCATTGTCATTGCTCCATTTCCAGGTGGTGGTGGGTAGAAACCTCACTATAGCCAAGGCTGTCCAACCATTAGTGCCAATGTCATGCATTACCATAACAGAGGCCATTTTAACATGTTTTTTAAGATGTGTGGGTGGACATCATTTGGATGATTGTTTGATCTCTCTGATTATAAAGTCTGCGTGTGGGTGCTCTCTTCACCTGGCAAAGAAGCAGCACTCCAAAAGCTTGTGATTTCAAATAAACCTGTTTAACTATAACCTGGTTAGAGTTAGAGACCACACTGGGGCTGTTGTCTGAATTTCTTCATCTTCCGTCCAACTTCATGGTACAGGAGGTATTCCACTCAGGGTGTGAGGGCAGTCGCTTGGTATATTTCAATATACAAGAGAGAGAGAAATCACTGATTCTCTGTCATTCCTAATCAGCACTGTTCTTTACCAAGTCAAGGTTCTTCTCTGACTTTGAATCTTCAGTTGTGGAAGAAATTCAAGTTAACTCAATACACTGTTACCCAGTCTTCATTGAAGAAACATTATTCTCAGGACCCAGGGGAATATCTTAGGTCTTTCAGTTCTCTTCAAGGACTGACTAGAAGCTTTGGGGAAGAAGTGCACTAAAGATGAAGGTGTCCAGCTGCAAGATGACATTCTAATAACATAATTTGCTCTTTCAGAGAGAGATGCAATCAAGAAGCAAGATTAGACCATTCAGCCCCTTCAGCATGCTCCCCCATTCAACAAGATCATGACAGATCAGATGGTAACCTCAAATCCTGTGTACTCCTGATAACCTTTCACCTCTTGCTTAATTAGAACATAGCCACCTTACCCTTAAAAAGCATTCAAGGTCACTGCTTCCATCATGTTTTCGAGAAAAGAATTCCCAAGATTCATGGCCCTCTGGGAGAAAAAGCTTCATCTCATTTCTGATTTAAATTGGTCACCCCTGAGTTTTAAACAGTGACTCCCTGGTTTTTGATTCACCTACACAGAAGGGGAAGCAGCTTCTCTATATCTACCCCTTTAGCGAGACTGACAATCAGAATGTCACCGATAGTGATGATTTAACATATGAAGAGATTCTGAACCTGCTTTCCTGTTTAAAACCAGACCTGAAAAACTCAGTCGCGATGCCTTTGCAGAGCATGATCAGCACCTTTTTTCAGGAAAGTGACAGAGATGCAAATCAGTCAGTTCATTCTGCTGAAGGCAGCAATATCATGCACCAACAGCAACCTTTCACTGAGGTCCGAGTTCTTTCTGCCAAAGTGAATTGGGGTTTCGTTCAGTTACCAGACCCTCCTAGTGCAAAAGCATATCAATATCGTCTGGTTCAAGTAAGAGATGCCTTTGGTTTGTTTGGGTAAAGTCAAACTCCAATGTTTCCTTATTTCCTTGGTATGCTACTGTACAGAACAAAACTTTATGTTTGTGACTATGTAGATATAAAGATTTATGTTATGAATAAAGTATATTTTTGGAATAAAAATGACTCCCTTAGGTGAAGTGCCAACATCAGCACTTCTTCCTATGGCCAAGATAGATGTTATAGATATTGCTCAAGCAGCAATCAATTCTTGAAAACAGAAAACTACTAAGGAGCTTATTATAGATACTAACAGTGCCGTAGATACTCAAAGGATCCAATTCTCTGATTCTGCAATTTTCCTTCACTGCTGACGTTGGTGACAGCTGAAATTTAATCATTGTTGAGGAGCAGACTCACACTGAAGACTGTGTGCAAGACGGACTATTATCTATAAAAAGAGAGCTTCCTACAACTTTAGCAGTCTTTCTTCAGGATGTTCTTTGTCCACTTCCAAACGCAGGACCTTAGCCAGCTTGAAGGACAAGGACATCAGAAACATGGGAATACTACCACATGCAAGCTCCTCTCCAAGCCATTCACCCCCCTAGGTTGGAAATATATTGCCACTCCTTCATTATCACTGGGTCAAAACCCCGGAATTCCCTTCCTAACAACACTGTGCTAACATCCCACAGACTGCAGCAGTTGAAGAAGAGAGCAAGGAGGAGATACAATCACACGATTCTTCAGAGGAGCTGACTGAGCTTCATTCTTCCAAGCAGCAATCAGCTTACCTTTTCCCCAGTGTGTTAGGAAGAAGTTGACTGAGAAGCTGGGAGAAGAATGTAGAAAGCGTATCTCTTACACCATCTCTGAGAGAGTGAGACTACATCTTCTGGTGCAAGAGTCTGTGAAGAGATTGTGGGGTGGGGGTGGTGGGAGTAGGAACAGGATAAAAATATAAGTAGCTTATGTGTAAACCTGGCTGGAGCTGTCGCATAAGTGTTCGATAGCTGTTACGTAAATACTTAGAGTGTATTATCAGTGAAACCAGATTCTGTCAGGCTTCAGGGAACTGCGAGCTGATGGGTGAGGATTCTAATGGAGTCTTGCTGAACCAATTCCCCATAAATAGTGAATAAATGTTTAATGTTTTACACTATCATTGTTTCCTGCTGTCATCACCCAGAAGCAGGTCAGGAAGCATCGAAGGAGCAGGAGAATCGACATTTCGGGCATGAGCCCTTCTTCAGGAAGAAGGGCTCATGCCCGAAACGTCGATTCTCCTACTCCTTGGATGCTACCTGACCTGCTGCGCTTTTCCAGCAACATATTTTCAGCTCTGATCTCCAGCATCTGCAGTCCTCACTTTCTCCTCGTCATCACCCAGAACCCAATTTCGATATTTATCCAAGAGTAAGGTCTCCAAATATTGACTGCATTCTAAATCCAACCCCATAGTGGAGTGTAAAGCATTTTTACTGTAATGTTAGACTGGAATGTAAAGTCTAAAAGATAGAGATAATATATTGTCTGAAGGCAGAGTATAATATATGGACTGACAAACTGAGCGAATCATTGACAAGGTGCAGTATCAACCTCGTGCTCTTCAGGTTTTGAATGTTTGTTTCCAATGGAAGAAGGAATACTGTATTGCTCTCCTTCACTGATTAACATTGAGCAGCTCTGATTATAGAGTCTCTCACCTCCATTTTGTCATCATTTAACCCAATCTGTTTGTATAAGTGACCTTCAACTCAATCTAGGACTAATTGGTTAAAAAATACAATTAATCACTGTCTAGAGCCTAAGGGATTTTAATTCCACAGTCATTAACACTGGAATTTTCAAAAGAACCACAGCCATCGATGTAGATCTCAGTCTTTGAATTCCATTTGATAGACAAATGCGAGCAGAACGCAATTCATTTTGCCATTCTATTCTCTCTGGCACCCATTTCTTGAACCAACAGTAACTTGCACCTTAAACATGGCAAAATATCTTAAGATGCTTCATAGGAATGGTTCTCAAACAAAATTTGGCAAAGAGCTACATAAGGTGATGTCAGGACAAATGATTCTTTACGGAGCGGTTATACCCAAAACAAAATCTAGGATACATTGGGTAGATTCACTGTTGTCAATTGTTCTTACTGATATTAGCCTACATTATTGATGGAAAATGGGGGAGGATGGCCACATAAATGCTTCAGCAGATAAACAGACCAGGTTTATTACATATAGCTAGTTACACTACATCTGAGGTACATGAGAGTTCTTTGTAAGACAGGGTCACATTATTGCTGCTGAAGCATTCTGATTCAAAGCTTTGAGATAATTGTGGAATGCATACAGAATTAGTCAGTTCCTCTGACTAACTGTCCTTTATTTCCCAATGGATGGAGCTTATTGTAAGTTATCAGTCAATCCTTTCAGGTACTAAGTGTCTCACACAACAGTGATAAAAGTGTAGTCAAATAGGGAACATCTGAGCAGGGAAACAGTGAGGCAGAGTTTTAGGGAGGAAATGCTTGTGCTTAGAGTCTAGGCAGCTGTAAGTAACACGATTACTGAGGGAAAATATGAATGGAGAGCAGGAGTAAGCCATTCAGCCCTTCAAGTCTGCTCTGCTACTTAATATGGTCATGGAAGGGTACAATCTTACAGACATTACAGAGACATGGTTACAAGGAGATCAAATCTGGGAATCGAGCATTCACCTTGCAAAAGGGCAGGCAGGTAGGGAAGGGTGATGGGGTGGTCTTGTTAGTATAAGATGGAGTTAGTATGTTAATAAGAAATGATCTTGGATCAGATTATACAGAACCTGTATTGGTGGAGATAAGAAATAACAATGGTCAGAAGACATTGATGGGGTGGTCTATAGGCTAACTAACAACAGCTATCTGGTAGAACAGAGAATGTATATGAAGACGTGTTTAAAAAACAGTAAACTTTTTTATGAATAGCCTACTCTAGTTCCCATTTTCTACATTTCTGTGTTCCTCAGCAAAAACGAGTGAAAGGTAATGAGTGTTGGCATGCATGAATCTAGATACATCAGTGTTTGTCTGAGCACGTTTATACCTGTGTGTGCATGTATGTGTTTATGTGTGCATTTAGAGTCAGAGTCGTAGAGATGTACAGCACAGAAACAGATCCTTTGCTCTAACTCATCCATGCCAACCAGATATCCCAACCTAATCTAGTCCCATTTGCCAGCACTTGGCCCATATCCCTCTAAACTCTTTCTATTCATATACCCATCAAGATGACTGTTAAACGTTGCAACTGTACCAGCCTCCTAAATTTCATCTGGCAGCTCATTCCATACACGCACAACCCTCTGCATGAAAAAGTTGCCCCTTAGGTCCCTTTTATATCTTTTTCCTTTCACCCTAAACCTATGCCATCTAGTTCTGGACTAGGAGAAAATAAGGAGCAGCTTTTACAGCCAGAACATTTTCCCAATCCTCCATCTTGGATTATCCAGAATCCTTTTTTCACGTGTGAGCATTTTTGTGTGTGTATTTGTGTGCACGTGTGTGTGTGTGTGTGTGTGAATGTTAATGTATTTATGTCTGGAGAAGAACTGTCTATGTTCCAAAACCCACTGACACACACTGTCTCAACTTCACATGGTGGAACACCAGTAAAAAAGCACAATCTGTTCAATAAATGGCTCAGGGCAGACTAACACCTTAACACGATGTTGTCGAAGGAGGTAGGGTTTTGGGGTAGGAGATTGATAATTTTTGGCCAACAGAAAAAGCATTAGTTTGGAGACAACGCCTTGTAATGTACATTGGACAATGAAACATTTCAGTACAAAGTGGAATTCTGAATTTACATTTTTTTAAAAATGTGAATTTCCATTTCACACAATGAGATTGTTTGAACTTGCAAACTACAAATAGGCAGCTGTAGGAGGCAACAAGAAACTTCAGGCAGCTCTTCATGGTACAGGGTCAATTGCAAGACATCAATGTTGAAAAGTGTTGTGCTGGAAAAGCACAGCTGGTCAGGCAGCATCTGAGGAACAGGAGAGTCGACATTTCAAGCGTGACCTCTTCATCAGTAATGACAGAGTGGCCCAAGGGGGCTGAGAGATAAATGGGATGGGGGTGGTGCTGGCGGGAAGGTTGCTGGGAATGTGATAGGTAGATGAAGGTGGGGAGATGATAGTAATAGGTCAGAGAGGAGGGTGGAGTGGATAGGTAGGAAGGAAGATGGACAGGGAGGAGAGTACAAGAGAGCAGTGTTGAGTTGGAAGGTTAGATCTGTGATAAGGTGGGGGGAGGGGAAATGAGGAAACTGGTGAAATCCACATTCATCCTTGTGGTTAGAGGGTCCTCCAGGTGTTGGGTGGCTAGAGTTTAGCCGTGGAGGAGGGCCAGGACTTGCAGGTCCTTGGCGGAGTGGGAGGGGTAGTTGAAATGTTCGGCCACAGGATGGTGGGGTTGTTTAGTGTGTGTGTCCCAGGGATGTTCTCTGAAACATTTCACAAGTTGTCATCCTGTCTTCCCAATGCAGAAGAGACCACATTGGGAGCAATGGACGCAGTAGATAATGTGTGTGGAAATAGAGGTAAATCTCTGTCGGATGTGGAAGGATCCTTCGTGGCCTTGGACGAAGGTGGGGAGGGAGGTGTGGGTGCAGGTTTGGCACCTGTACTTCCACACATGTCAAGAACTGTATTGGTTGCTCTCGATGTGGTTTCCTCTACAGTGGGGAGACTGGATGCCAATTTTCAGAGCGTATCAGGGAACATCTCTAGAACACACGAGCAAATCAACCCCACTGCACTATAGCTGAACACTTCAACTCAGCCAAGGACGTGCAAGTCCTGGCCCTCCTCCACCACCTCTGGCAACCCGACACCTGGTGGAAGACCACCTCATCTTCCACCTTGGGACCCTCCAACCACACGGGATCAGTGTTGATTTCACTAGTTTCCAAATCTCCCCTCCCCTCTACCTTATCCCAGATCCAACCCTCCAACTCAGCACTGCCCTCTTGAACTGTCCATCTTCCTTCCCAACTGTCCTCTCTACCCTCTCTCCCCACCCCATTCCTGATGAAGAGCTCGAAACGTCAACTCTCCTGCTCCTCAGATGCTGCCTGACTGCCTGTGCTTTTCCAGCACCACACCTTTCGACTCTAATCTTCAGCATCTGCAGTGCTCACTTTCTCCTAATTGCAAGACATCAGCCTACTACACAGTGTCTGTAATACCATCCCCCAAATGCACCGTTTCTGATCTTGATCTGCAATGAATATGAATAACTGGATTCAACGCTCAATGTTGCAATTACATTTTGATTGTTGCTTTTACAGATATGGACATAATAGGGATATTTTCAAGCTTGTCACTTTATTATGATGCATCATTAATAATTTACCAGCTGTATAAGCTGGTTTCCACAAAAACAAAATAATTCCTTTAATATCAACTCAGTCAATTTGTGAAGCTCCATTTAACTCCAGACCAGTAGCCTGATGTTTTTTGAAGCAACTTTCAGGATAGCAAACCTGAACATCTGGACTATTGAGGGAATTCAATAATTGAAAATTTGGCCATGGTATTTTTCTGTACACCTGATGAAGGTGCTTTTGCCTGAAATGTCGATTTTCCTCCTCCTTGGATGTTGTCTGATCTGCTGTGCTTTTCCAGCACCACTCTAATCTTGACTCTAATCTCCAGCATTTGCAGTACCTTCTTTCACCTGTTTCTGTACACTAGCTATTCCAGAGTCTGCTTTCTCTCTCATTAGATATAGGAACAGAATGAGGCCATGCGGCCCATCAAGTTTTCTGCGCCATTCGATCATGGCTGATATTGTACAAACTGTAGGTTCTAACAGCATACAGCTCCAAGAATGGCCTCCATCATCTCCATTGGCAGCCCCTCCCAGATGAGGATGACTCTCTTCCACTCTCATGGTGAGTCCATAGGTAGCCTTGCAGACTGATGAGGGTTCTGTAGGCTCTGTCACATTTAAGCCAGGAGGTGGTCATTGGAAAGGGTGGGTGGGGTGTTGGTTTGGCAGTGTGCTTCTCACACTGTTTTCACTTGGCTTCCGCGTTTTCTGACACCATGTCTCAAGGTGCTCACGTCTTCCTGGGTGCCTCTTCTCCACTTTGGACGGTCTTGACCAGTGATTCCCAGGGGTCTATGGGAATGCCGCAGCCAGTGAGGCCTTGAGGATATCCCTGAAGCATTTCCTCCACTGCCTTTATCACCCAATCCCAGACTGTGGTGTCGGTGAGCTATTTGACTTTGGGGGATCTGACAGTGGTGCCCTATCTGGCCTTCATCTGATGTTCTTTGATATGTGCCGTCTAGAATGATGGGACAAAGCAGTGTTATTAGTTGATGACTGTCAGCAAGAGAATGTGTGATTTGTTCTCTCTAAACCCCTCATCTCTCTAACGCAGGGCACCCTCCAGTTCCTTTGACCTGCGGTTGCTGAGGCCAAGTTACTTCAACAAGTAACTCGGCATTTTCAGGAAAAGAGGAAGACAGTTAAAAGGTAGAATAACAGCACAACACAAGAGAGGTCCTTCTAGGGATCCATTGTGACTTAAATTCTTTCATGCATCAACAAAGCAAATGCTTGCAATTGCAAGGCTTCTGTCTTCATTAAAGGGGGAGAGCAAAACAGGAAGTGCAGAGCTTCTGCATTCTTTCTTCCGTGCTTCCATGTTTGAAATCTCTTTGAGCATCAAGGTGATCAATAGCATGCTACATCATGATGTTTCAATACAATTGATTACCATGACAACTCAAGCTTTTAACAATGAGTAAAGAAAATGCCGGTTACAATCGTCTATGTGTGGGTGTCTGTCCTTGAGTCTGGTTAACAATGAAGCTGTAAAAGTAGATTGACGTACAACTAAAATAAAATGAAGGACAGATTACCGTCTTAGATTACTTACAGTGTGGAAACAGGCCCTTCGGCCCACCAAGTCCACACCGACCTGCCGAAGCGCAACCCACCCAGAACCATTCCCCTACATTTACCCTTTCACCTAACACTACGGGCAAGTTAGCATGGCCAATTCACCTAACCTGCACATTTTTGGACTGTGGGAGGAAACCGGAGCAAACCCACACAGATACGGGGAGAATGTGCAAACTCCACACAGACAGTCGCCTGAGGTGGGAATTGAACTCAGGTCTCTGGCACTGTGAGGCAGCAGTGCTAACCACTGTGCCATCGTGCCACCCTTCTTGTTGTTATTTCCGATTCAGTCAGCTGTATTGTTGCAATATGCTGGAGTCTTCACTAGCGTGGAATGGTCCACATTTATAATGGGTGGGCTACTGAGGCATGCATTCCACCTCTGAGGACCACGGCAAAGAATGATACAATATTTCATCAGTAATACTCAGGAAAGCTACTTCCTGAGGTGAATGGACAACAAGAATATCATACTGTCTTTTCGATCACATTGCTGACTTGTAGATGGTACAGGTACTTTTAGACGTCAACAGGTGAGCTCTTGTCACTGAAGAGAGAGCCTCTCCAGACATGTTTCCTTCAGGCAGAGAAGGTTACGATGGGAATTAGTAAAGGCAATCAAAATCAAGAAGGCTTTGACAGAATTAAATAAGGAGGAACTGTTTCCAATGGGTGACGGATCAGTCTTGAACAGGGAACAACAATTTTGTGAAGACAAACCAGGGCAGTACTTGCATAGGTAATGGTAGGGCCCTGGGGAGTGTTGGCGAACAAACAGATCAAGGGGTGTAGGTTGTGGAAGTGGTGTCGCAGGTAGACAGAGTGCTGAAGAAGGCATTCGGCACACTTGCCTTCATTGATCAGCGTATAAGAGTTGGGACATCATGTTGCGGCTGTACAAGACATCGGTGTATTGCATTCATTTCTGTTCACCTTGCTATAGGAAAGGTGTTGTTGAACTAGAAAAAGTACAGAAAAAATTTGCAAGGATGTTGCCAGGAATGCAGGTTTAAGTTATGAACAGAGGCTAGATAGGCTGGGATTTTTTTTCTTTCTGGAGTGTCAAAGGCTGAGGGGTGATCTTATAGAGGTTGATAAAATCATGAGGGGTATGGAGAAGATGAATAGCCAAAGTCTTTTCCCCAGGGTGGGGGAGTACAAAACTAGAGGGTGCAGGTTTAAAGTAAGTGGAGAAAGATTTAATTTAGGCCTGAGGGAGAACCTTTTTTTCACAGAGGGTGGTGTATATATGGAATGAGCTGCCAGAGGAAGTGGTAGTGACAAGTACAATTACAACATTTAATAGACAGGTACGTGAATAGTAAAAGGTTTAGAGGAATATGGGCTAAGCGCAGGCAAATAAGACTGGTTCAGTTTAGGGTATCTGGTTGGCATGGAAGAGTTGGATGGAAGGATTTGTTTCTGTTCTGTATGACTCTATAACTCAGATGGAAAATTGGCCCTTTGTCTCATACTTGATTCACACCTCTTCCTATAAGGAGCCACTTCAAGGCAGTTACAGATGGCGCTAGGTACCAGTGCTCTGTAGGAATAGTTCCAAGTAGTTCATCCGGAAAGGGAACTGATATTGGATGCTCTGTGGGTAAAGTTAAATCCAAGTGGGTAAGGGAAATCTTTAATACAAATTGCACAGATTGAGCAGCACTGCTGCAGTGAAATCATGGGAGGTATAGGGAAATCAAGAAGCAATTTAAAACAATGTCACAGAGTGTGGAAAGTTGCAGGGGTGTAATTTAAGCAATAAAAGGCAATCTGGAAGTCTAAGCAGGCAAAGTTTTACAATATAGGAATGTTAGGAGACTGTTGAAGCCCCATACAGTGGTGGGTGACCCATTGCTTAAACTACAGGAAGCATCTGTTTAAACACATTCATAGAGTCATAGAGATGCACAGCATGGAAACAGACCCTTTGGGCCAACTTGTCCCTGCCGACCAGATATCCAAAACTAATCCAGTTCCATTTCCCAGTATTTGGCTCATATCCCTCTAAACTCTAAATTCATATACCCATCCAGATGCCTTTTATATGTTGCAATTGTATCAGCCTCCACCACTTCCTCTGGCAGCTCATTCCATACACACACCATCCTCTGCATGAAAAAGTTGCCCCTTTGGTCCCTTTCCCCTCTCACCTTAAACCTATGCCCTCTAGTTCTGGACTCCCCCACCCCAGGAAAAAGACCTTGTCTATTTACCCTATCCATGTCCCACATGATTTTATAAACCTCTATAAGGTCACCCCTCAGCCTCCGACGCTCCAGGGAAAACAGCCCCAGCCTGTTCAGCCTCTCCCTATAGCTCAAATCCTTCAAGCCTGGCAACATCCTTGTAAATCTTTTCTGAACCCTTTCAAGTTCCACAACATCCTTCCGATAGGAAGGAGACCAGAACAGTGAAAACATACTCAGTTGAAGAGAAGATCAAAGAGGGAACTGTTATTTCAGGCTGAAGAGAAAGGGATTCATCATATTAGGCAGCAAAGATTGGAATTAATTCAGCAAAGCCATGAAGAGAAGAGAATTTGGCATTAAAGCCATAGACCATAAAACCATAAGACATAGTAGCAGAAATTAGGCCATTCAGCCCACCGAATCTGGTCCGCCACTCAATCATGGCTGATGAGTTTCTCAACCCCATTCTCCTGCTTTCCCCCCATAACCCTTGATTCCACGTAATACTCAAGAATCTCCATCTTAAATATACTCAACATCTGGCCTCCACAGCCTTCTGTGGCAGTGAATTCTATAGGCTCACCACTCACTGGCTGAAGAAGATTCTCCTTTTCTTCATTCCAAAAGATCTTCCATTTACTCTAAGGCTGTGCCCTCGGGTCATAGTCTCTCCTACATCTTCCCAGCATCTACTCTGTCCAGGGCATTCAGTATTCTGCATGTCGCAATTAGATCCCCCCTTTCTTCCTTCTAAACTCCAGTGAGTATAAACCCAGAGTCCTCAAACGTTCCTCATAAGTTAAGCTTTTCATTCCTGGGACCACTCTCATGAATCTCCTCTGAACGTGCTCCAGGGCCAGTATATCCTTCCTGAGATATGGAGTTCAAAGCTGCACACAATACTCCAAATGTGGTCTGAAAGGAGCATTATAGAGCCTCAGAAGACCATCCCTGCTTTTATATTCAAATCCTCTCAAAATAAATACCATCATTCCATTTGTCTTCCTAACTACTGATTAAGTTTACCTTGAGACAATCCTGACCTAGAACTCCCAAGTCACTTTGCACTTCAAACTTCTGAATTTTCTCCCCATTTAGAAAATAGTCCATATCTCTATTCCTAAAGTGCATGACCTCGCACTTTCCCACACTGTACTCCAGCTGCCACTTCTTTGTCTTCTAACCTATTCAAATCCTTCTGCAGCCTCCCTGCCTCCTCAATGCTACCTGTCCCTCTACCTATCTTTCTATCATCAGCAAACTTAGCCAGAACACCCTCAGTTCCTTCATCTGGATCGTTAATGTATAAAGTGAAAAGTTGTGGTCCCAACACTGAGTCTTGCGGAATACCACTTGTCACCGGCTGCCATCCTGAGAAGGACCCTTTTATCCCCACTCTCTGCTTTCTGCCAGACAGCCAAGCCTCTATCCATGTTAGCACTTTGCCTCTAATACCATAGGCTCTTATCTTACTCAGTAGCCTCCTGTGCAGCGCCTTGTCAAAGGCCTTCTTGAAGTCCAGATAGATAACATCCATTGGCTCTCCTTGGTCTAGCCTGCTCATTCTTCCTCAAAGAATTCTAGCAGCTTTGTCAGGCATGACCTCCCCTTGGTGAAACCATGCTGACTTTACCCTATTTTGCCATACACTTCCAAGTATTCAGAAATCTCATCCTTTCACATTGGATTCCAGGATCTTACTCACAGCTGAGGTTAGGTTAATCATTTTGTAATATTCTGCCTTTTCCCTTTTTTCCTTTTTAAACAGGAGTGTCACATTAGCAATTTTCCAGTCCTCCGAGACCCTCCCTGATTCCTGAAAGATCATCACTAACGCCTCTGCTATCTCTTCAGCTATTTCCCTTAGAACTCTGGGGGTAGTCCATCTGGTCCACGTGATCTATCCACCTTCAGGCCATTTAGTTTCTCTAGCACCTTCTCCCAGATGATTGCCACCATACTCTGCTCTGCCCCCTCTTTAAATTTTGGGGCATTACTTCTGTCTTCCACCATGAAGACTGATACAAAGCAATTATTCAGTTCCTCAGCCACTTGGCTGCATCCAGTAAAACTATTAAGGAAGTAGGGATTGTTTATTTGGGTTGCAATTAGCAAAATTAATCTTGTGCAACTGTGAAAAAGATGGGAAAATCTGAAGTGTGGGCAAAGTTTTCAGTGCAGCAGTACACATCAACAACATTCCTATAACACAGGATTGAAAGGCTTTGAAGCAATGAAAATAATCACATCAGGAAGATATACGGTAGAAATAATATAGCCAGGACAGTTTAATTTCAAGGACAGGGCAAATAAAACACAGAATTAGAAATCCTGGAGAAAACAATTCTTAAGATACAGAACTGTTTGAAAACTTGAGACTAAATCAGAAGCTGAAAAAGAGAGTACGCTTTCATATGCAATTGGGTATGTAGGCGATGATGTTATAGCATACCAAGGTATAAAAGAAGCAACATATACCTTTGATGATATTCTGTGAGACTTTGAGAATTATTTTAACTACAGACCAAAAAGAAAACTTGAAACAGCAAGATTTATTGAAGAACTCAGCATTGCGGGAATCAAATTTTGTTTATTGTTACAGATAATTTGATTTAAGATAGATGTTGTGATCTCCACTGTGGATGACAACTCAGAATCATCCAAAATATAAAGGTGAAGGAGTCTCTCTTTTTATCCCACCTGTCTTGTGACTGAGTTAATTCACGGAACAAGACCCTCTGTTTTGTAGTCAGTTGCATTTGAATAGTGATGGAGTTAATTAATGTAAAGGGAGTCTAGTTCCAAGTGAGATTAAGTGGTTTAGATTAAGTGATTAAGAGATAAATGGGTTAAGATTTAGTCAACAAGATTTATTTATATCACCAGCTAGGTGGAAGGAAGGGGTTAGTGAGATAAATATATCTGCATCCAGATCAAATATTGGCAGAGATAATGATTCTTTCCAAAGGAACAGGTGCTACATTGATTTATTTCAAGTTGGCTCCAGTGCATCTCTTAACAACAGTGAGAGGAAGTTATGTAAATGTCCTGTTGCTTGGTACTTAGGAAAGAAATGATCCTATATCAGGACTAGAGGATGAATGTGCAGTGCTATTGCCTTATCCGTGCTACAATCAATACTTGCCACTCTGCCACTAGACCAGCACATTCACTAATAGAGAAAATAGTGAGAGTTTGTGGAGATTCTGATCAGTCAGTTCAACTCAGACAATCCTGAAATGTTCAACAGGGTTGAATACTAAGAGGTTGTTTTCCCTGCCTGGGGAGCATAGAAGATGGGGGGAGAGTCTAGAACATGGGGCCGATCACATGTCAAGGACAAGAAGAAATTTCTTAACTCAGACGGTTAAGAATCTTTGGTATTTCTGATCACCGAGTGCTGTGCATGGGCCTTCAATTAATACACTTAAGGCTTTGAGAGACAGAGATTTGGTTTCCTATAGTCTAGGGTAAGTGGCGTCAAGGCAGTAGATCAGCCATTATTCTATCAAGTGGGTTTAAGGGTGAAAATGACCCACTCTGATTTTCTGTGTTTTTATGGGGACAATTTTACCTGGCTGTTAATGGGGTAGATTAGATTAGATTAGATTCCATACAGTACGGAAACAGGCCTTTCGGCCCAACAAGTCCACACCGACCCACCGAAGAGTAACCCACCCAGACCCATTCCCCATATTTACCCCTGACTAATGCACATAACACTATCGGCAATTTTAGCATGGTCATTCACCTAACCTGCACATCTTTGGATTGTGGAAGGAAACCGGAGCACCCGGAGGAAACCCACGCAGACACGGGGAGAATGTGCAAACTCCACACAGACAGTTTCTTTAGAGTGAACTTAGTGGATATATGGCTAATACTCTGGTCACTATTTTGAAAGAGCTCTTTACTTTGATGGCTTAAGCATTGGACCTCTTAATTATTGCATGGTTCCTAACAGAAAGGACTGTGGACATGACAGCACAATGCATGTAGTGGTGAAGGTCTGTGCAGATAACCACACTTACAGCTTACCAAAAGGAAAAACATTGTGGATGTTGGAATTCTGAAATGCATCTGAAATTCCTTCACTTAGCTAATCTGCTCCAGTACCGCTAAAACACATGCACTCAGACAGTATGGTCAAAGATTGTCCTGTTCTGTCCCAACTGCAAGAACTAAGATAAATGTAACACAGTTATCAATTCTCCCTTATCATCCTCCTTTCAATCATCAGTAACCTGATAGAAGGAGTCATCAAACTATGTCTGTTGACTCATGTTTAGTTAATGTTGGACCAGAAGTTCAAGGCTGCAGATCTCATCAAAGCATCAAACATTAGTGCGAGTGTTGAATGCAAGAGGAAAGAAATGATTTGGTATCTTTGCCATTAAGGCAGCGTCTGACCAATCTGATTAAGAAACCCAAACAAAACTGAGGTCAGTGGGAGCTCAGAAGGATTCACCTCCCCCGCCCCAAGCCCCACAACTTTAACCCTGACACAAATGATGTTGGCTCTGGTTGTCAGATATGAAATAATAGATATAGCATTCTCTCCCTGTGTTTAAGAATTGGGCTGTATATTGATACTTTCAATGCTCCATTCAAGACACCTGTATTCATGCAGCAGCCTATGTCTCCCTTGGCCTGGATAACATCTAGATTTGAGATGATAAATTTCAGAAAAAGAGCAAGGTCATGTCGACTATCTCTGTGGAACTTTTGACAGCAGTATTGACTGAAAAAGGGAAGTGAAACTGTCCCAATAGCACAGTCAAGTTCCATTTTTCAGTGCTTCATTACACGTGTCTGGCACCTGGTCTATGTTTATTGCATATGATTGGTTAAGCCTGCATGATAATTCAGAGAAAAATCAACATGTGGAAAGCCTGAAAGATGCAAATGGAGAAGAAATTTTCAATCGCTGTAAATAAAGCTCCAGCATATGGAGAGACTAGTAACATCTCCCCACTGGCTGGAGAAATAAAATATACAATAGACGTGTCTGAATGTTACTTTGTATCTAGCCACGCTATAATGACTGCATTTGTATAGCACTTTTCACAATTTCAAGATCTTCAAAGGCACTTTGCAGCCAATGACGTACTTTTAAAATGTAGATATTGTTTAATGCAGAAAATGCTGACATGCACAAAATTTGCAAGAATGTAAGGGGAGAAAAAAACAAATGAATCTGCTTTGACACAGCAGTACTTGTTCATGATAAATGATGCTTTTAGCCTTCAGCCCTGCTGCATTAAGTCTTCTGCTGCGTCACTGGTTTAAAATGTTGACATTTGCAGCTTCAATGTTTGTAGCCCCTGTCTCAACTGTTTAACTTGGAAGCTATTTTTCCCTTGGCTTTCAATAGAAAAAAAAATGCAGTTGTAGCTTTTTCATCTATTTACAGTCGGAGTTGATATCCTTTCCTCAGGATGACTGAAGTCAAGTCATGACACTGTCAAAATGTATTCAGGATGTTCACACAATGTGTAAACCCACTTCAGACTTTCAGCTGTCATCACAGTTAACCTTCACCCAGCTGGGCAGGGTTGTTAAAGTTAACAACGCAGCAACTTTGCATCCAATTACTTTCTCATTCTGATGTACCTCCAAAAAACAGAGCTGACTGTGTGATTACAGATGATGTGGAAAGCAACTGTCATTCTCCTTTCAAGGGATGGAGAAAATGAGGATTGAAGATGCTGGAGATCGGAGTCAAAACATGTGGCACTGGGAAACACAGCCGATCAGCCAGCATCCGAAGGGCAGCAGAATCGACGTTTCAAGCATAAGCTTTTCATTAGGAATGAGCTTAGGCTTGAAACATCAACTCCCCTGTTCCTCAGATGCTGTCTGACCTTTGTGAGTTACTGCAGTGCATCTTGTATGTGGTATAAGTCCATAAGACCATAAGACATAAGAACAGGAATAGGCCATTCAGCCCCTTGAGTCTGCTCCCCCACTCAACAGGATCATGGCTGACAACACTCCTCATGTCCTCTTTTCTGTGTTTTCACCACAATCCTTGAACCCTCTACTGATCAAGAATCTATTGTTTTCACCCTTAAATTTTCACAAGGACCCTGCCTTCACCTACACATTGCTGCCAATGTGTGTTTGTGATGAAGAGAGTGAATGGTGAAGGTGGTGAATGTGCTCCCAGTCAAGTGGGCTGCTTTATCCTGGATGGTATCAAGCTTCTTGGGTGTTGCTTGAGCTACACCCATCTAGGAAAATGGCAGGTTTTCCATCACACTTCTAACATGTGTCTTCTAGATAATGTAGAGATTTTGGGATGGAAATGTGTTGCTGGAAAAGCGCAGCAGGTCAGGCAGCATCTAGGGAACAGGAGAATCGACGTTTCGGGCATTAGCCCTTCTTTGGCTAATGCCCGAAACGTCGATTCTCCTGTTCCCTAGATGCTGCCTGACCTGCTGCGCTTTTCCAGCAACACATTTCCAACTCTGATCTCCAGCATCTGCTGACCTCACTTTCTCCTTAGAGATTTTGGGAGTCAGGAAGTGAGTTACTCAGTGCTGGATTCCTAGCCTCTGACCAGCTTTTGTAGCCAAGTATTCATGTGGCCAATCTAGTACAGTTCCTGGCCATTGGGAACCCCCAAGGATGACAGGATAGCAGGTAGCGGAAATAGGGAAGTGTGAAATTTAAGCACTTTTGATTACAAGACCTTGGGGGGAGGGACAACACCCAAATTGGTGCAACACTGGTGTTGAAAAGAGGGAATAAGAGGATGAGGTCTTTATTTATTTATTCATTCATGGGATGTGGGCATTGCTGACAAAGTCAACATTGTTTGCAAACCTTTCGGAAAGTGATGATGAACCAGCACCATGCGACACACTTACGCTATAACTAATCTTAAAGGCTCTCAAAGTAACAAGTTTTCAGCACCATTACTCAGTGGCAATGAAGAAACAATTCTATTTTCATCAACTCGAGCAACAGTTAAAAGATGCCGACTTTATGCTTGAAACATATGTGGATTGCAGGAAGAAGGAAAGACCAATGGAGATTAAAGGACTCCAAAACGTTTGAATGGATCACGAAAATTTGAAGTGAGTTTTGATTTACATGCAGCAAGAAAGTTTGTCATCACAGTTATGTATGGACACACAGATATATAAAAACTTTCTCAAGGTCAGATTTGTTGACGTCTGCATTCAAAAGGTACAGTGAGGATATCACACTCTGGAATATACAGGGTAAAATTAAACAACTATGGCAAGCTGATGTTTTGTTTTTATCAAGGTGTACAGATCAGCAGTGACTTTTAATAAGCCCTGCTTTTTATACATTGTGTTATTCGTTTCTTCATATCTTGTATACAGGTAATCCATCCCAGTGGTATCAAGGAACGGTTGCCAAAAAGCTAATTACAACTATAATGATAAGGATTGTAGAAGTCTACACCGAGCTCAATTCTAGTTTGTAATACAAGTGAAACTATTGAAGAAATACATAACAATGCAATGCAACAATCAGATTTTAAATTAGAACCAGAACCCATTCCCACATAGAGACTTACTCTGGTGAGATGCCAGATAGCAACAGTCTGGTAGGAATCCCTACGAGGTGAGAAGTAAGTGAACTAATCTGATCCGAAGTACAATAAATTATTTCAGCAAGTCCCTTGATGCCCTATCAATTTGCGTAACAACCCTGCTGAACCAAACTGTAAGACACTCTGTGCTGTACTCTGTGACATTGAGGGACCGTCAGCAATAATTACAAATCATGGCACATACATCCTGAAAGCTAGTGTTTCCAACAGGAATACTCAAATCAATGTATGTGGCTCCACCTCTTAAATTAACTCATTTTTCCCTCTCTTGTATATCCTTCCTTTCCACTCAGTTAATTTTCATTAACATGATGATTTTCATTAACCTTTCTTGCCTTGCCTCATTGCACCATGTCTTAAACCAAGTCATGTGTTCTGGAGACTTTAAAAGTGTGAAACTCCTGACCTTGCTAATGGGCCTATCCTTCACCATCTAACGAACAGCATCTAACTTTCACCTCTAACTTTAATTTTCCTCTGTCCCAATGCCAGTAGATTGGGGATTTGGGTGGTGGATAATTAATTCTGAGGAGGACTGTAGCAAATTTTAAAAAAGGATGATAATAAACTTGTAAAATAGGCAAATGAATGTTCAGATTAGAGTGGTACTGGAAAAGCACAGCAGTTCAGGCAGCATCCGAGGAGCCGTAAAATTGATGTTTCGGGCAAAAGCCCTTCATCAGGACCTGTATTCCTGATGAAGGGCTTTTGCCCGAAACGTCGATTTTACTGCTTCTCGAATGCTGCCTGAACTGCTGTGCTTTTCCAGCAACACTCTAATCTAGACTCTGGTTTCCAGCATCTGAAGTCATTGTTTTTACCTAAATGAATGTTCAGCACAGGTCAATGTGAGGTTTTGCGCTTTGGTCAGAAGAAGAAGCCATTTATTATTCGAAAAATGCAAATGTACAGCAGCATAGATATTTCCATGCCCAAATATACCAACCAATAAAAGTTGCAAATTAGCAAGGCCACTTCAAAGTAAAGCGAGCACTGGGCCTTATTCCTAGAGGGATAGATTTGAGTACGACAGTGACACTGAACTGTATCAAACCTTACTAGTCCACACTTGGAGTACTGTGTGTGGTTGTGGATCAGATATGGACACTGGAGAGGGTGCAGCAGGGATTTACTAGAATGGTACGAGAAACTAGAATAGAAACTAGATACATACCAGGAGATGAATGACAGGTTGGGTATCTTTTTCTCGTGTGATTAAATGTCTGACAGGTGACTTAATCAAAGTCTTTAGAAATATGTTGATAAAAATAGTTACCACTTTTAGAGAACAGAATAACTTGAGGCCTTCAAGATAAAACAGTCACCAAGAAATCCAATAGGAAGTTCAGAAGAACACTCCTTATCCAAAGAGTTTTAAAAAATGGAGCTTTGCTCCACATGGAGTGAATAGGCACTTAAGGAAAAATTGGACTGGCATTCAAGGGAGAAGGGAATAGATAGTTACGATGGGGGATTTAAATGAGAAAATATAGGCCTGAATGGAATATAAACACTGGTATAGACAGGTTGGGCTGAATGGCCTGTTTCTATTCAGTTTCTCCTGAATAAAAAGTAGACTGAATGATAAAAACACATTGACATTTAATACTGTTATTTAATCCATTTCTCATTTATTTCTAAGATCTGAAAAGACATTTGCAAACCTTCCTTTGGCATTCTGTTAAGTTTTCATTGCTTGTTGCCTCTTTACAGCAACCCCACTGGTTCAGATGAAACATGGTCTTTTCCATGGTATCTACTGCTGGACACCATTGGTTTCAGTGAAACGAAAAGTCTGGCAGGGGCTGTAAGATCAGTTTTGCAGTTAATCTCATCAGTTTTCTGATGGAAGCTTTGGATTAAAATTGCGCCCCATTGATTCTTCATGTTAAATCTGATCAATTTGAAACACAGCTACAAACCTATAAAGCAGCACTAGCATTCAGGGCCCTCTCATGCCAACCTTTTGCACTACAACTCCCCATTAACACACTCAACTCAGAAAGGCTAATGCTCAGAGTAAACAGCGAGTCAATAAATTGCCATTGTGTTGCTAATTGAACATCAAATAGTAAACCCTGCCTCTTGAAGGGCTTGTGTGATGCATTGGTAGTGACCCTACCTCTGAGGCAGGAGACCTGACCTCAAGTCCTACCTGCTTTGGAGATATGTAATAACATCTCTGAGCAGGTTGTATCAAAAATATCTAAGCTCTCTGTCTTCTTGCTCATAAGAGGTGACTGGAGCAGCCATGGAGTGTCCTTACCCAACCAAGATGCCAAAAAATTGTACAACTTCATGTCCTGGTGTAATAACACTGAACTGCTCAGAGTTGTTTACATAGCTCTTTGTGTGTTCTGATAGTGGTCAGAGTGTAAGAATTTCTTTAGATTTCCCTGGAGTGTCGGAGGCTGAGGGGTGACCTTATAGAGATTTACAAAATCATGAGGGGCATGGATAGGGTAAATAGAGAAAGTCTTTTCCCTGGGGTCAGGGAGTCCAGAACTAGAGGGCATAAGTTTTGGGTGAGAGGGGAAAGATATAAAAGAGACCTAAGGGGCAACGTTTTCATGCAGAGGGTGGTACGTGTATGAAATGAGCTGCCAGAGGAAGTGGTGGAGGCTAGTACAATTGCAACATTTAAGAGGCATTTGGATGGGTATATGAATAGGAAGGGTTTGGAGGGATATGGACCGGGTGCTGGCAGGTGGGACTAGATCGGGTTGGGATATCTGGTCGGTATGGACAAGTTGGACGAAAGGGTCTGTTTCCATGCTGTACATCTCTCTGACTCTATATCAGGAAGCAATATATCAGTTTATAGTCTGCACAATACAGGAGGAATTTGCCTGCTGCCCCATTCAAGTCCATAAGCAGTTTGCCAGGTCAGGAAAAGTTTGCTTTAAAATCTACTGCACATGGGCTGCACAAGGACCAGTGGGCTCAGTTTTGGAGCAGATTGTAAAATGGGCATTCAGCATGCCCACCTGAAACTCACAACAATATTTCAATTAAACAAACCCACTTGATTGGCACCACATCCACAAACATTCACTCCCTCCTCCATCACCAATGCTCAGCAGCAGCACTGGGTACCATCTAGAAGATGCACTGCAGAAATTCAGCAAAGGTCTTTAGACAGTGCCTTCCAAACCATGACCACTGCCAACTAGAAGGACAAGGGCAGCAGATACATGGAACACCACCACTTTAAGTTCCTGTCCAAATCAATCACAGTCTTGACTTGGAAACATTAAAAAGATCCTCCACTGTTACTCGGTCAAAATCCTGAAACTCCCTCACTGATGGTCTTGTTGGTCTACCATACCAAATGGACTGCAACAGTTCAAGAAAGCAGCTCACCACCACCTTCTCAAGGGCAACTGGGGACTGGCAATAAACGTTGGCCCAGCCAGCAATACCTACATCCCGCAAACGAACTAAAAAAAATGTTGGTTGCAGGACCTGAAGCCATATTCAGCTACCAATGGTTCGAAAATAGTTTCTCCCCAAAATCTTTCCACTTGCAGTCAATTGGTTCCTCGCTGTGAGAATTGCCTTCTCCTTTAAGGCTGACCATCTGCTTTGCCTTTGCAGGGAAATAGCTGCATTTCCTAATCGGCCACTGCATAAACTGCCCTCCTCACTCCACCCAGTCCCTACTCTCCCCTGAACAGCCTGTTATAAAGCACTGGTCCTTGACTGTTCAGATGAAGACCTGATCTTTCAAGTGGCTCAGTGCCTTTGAAGTGGTGTTGGTCATCACTGCATCTACCACCAACTCAATATGTTGCCTGTGACTCTCACACCCAGTGCTGCTAAGCTAGCAGTGACTGACTGAAGGCTGAATATGAAATGCAGATCATAATAGCATTAGTTGCCGTTTTGCTTATCTGATGGCAGACTGGGAATTGAAACCAGCAAACATAGGAAAAGGACATCAATGCCTGACTCAGCGATGATACAAACAATTTGGAGATTTTTAAACAACACAGCAGATATTATTTTGTGAAATGAAGTAATATTTAGCAGACTGTGGAGGTAAATCTGCACTTTCATTTCCATGACCTAGATTTCTCTGCTCAAAGTAAATGGGCAGGACAGCCTTTGCAGCACTCATTCTGCACAGCGTCCTTTCATATTTGAATCAATTCCTGTTAGATAACATCTGCAAAATTGGATAGTTTAATTATCTGCTGAAGAAGCTAGGAGAAAAAAAATTAAAGAACAAGAGAAGTAAAATAAACCAATACATTTTTTTTGATAAATAAGCCTCAACTGATCAGTCTGTACTGTTTTTACAAGAAAATTAATCAGGTTAGACAGACAGTGTAACAAAAACCAATTGATCAATGGAAATGTGCAGAAGTGGAGCAGAAACATATCAGAACTAAATAAAGATAATGCTACTTGGGGCCCAGAAATTGTTGAGGACAATCTGATTTCCCTTCATAGCCCTGTTGAGGTTTTCCAGCAATTTCTGTTTTTGTTTCTGATTTCCAGCATCCGCAGTTTCTTTGGTTTTGTTAATCCATTTCCTTTGAAATGATGCAAAAGTGACCCAGAAATTCCGACAGTCAGGCAGCGGCTGGAAATAGTGCAGACTGAAATTGCCCAATAACGCTCCTGGAACCAGCCTAACCCGTATCCCCGGAGCCAAAACCCGTCAGACCTGAGTGAGACAGTCCTCACTCCTAGCCACTCCCTAATGCAACCCAATAACCCACTCTCCGACCCACACCGATTTCCCCTCAGTGGACCAAATAAGCCCCAACCCTCAACACCATCCCACCCCATGCCCCTCTTGTTGGCTTGAATCCCCAGTACTCAGCATCCTGAACTGTCACAACAGATACACACCCATACCTTCAACCTACACTAAGCATCCATTTATTTACATGGTGCCTCACCCACCTGACACACTACCAAGCTCACCCACATGGCAAATACTCCCCTTACCCAGCTGACATACTACCCTCCAGTCCAGCAGGTCCTTAAACCCACAATCAACTGTCACTCTAATCACACACTTACCTCAAATAACTCACCCTTTCATGACAACGGTCATGGAGTCTGGCTGAGTTGCCAATCTCTGAGTGTGACTTTCTGGCCGCTGCTAAGCAGAGACATAGTTTCCACACTGATTCTCCCTGCTGCTGAATTTGTGGATTGCTGGACAGGTTTGTAACATAAGGCCCTTATCCAGGAATCCGCAGCACAGAAGTTGTTCAAAGGCAAGTGGGTAATTTTTAATCTGGTCAGGGTGAGTAATCTTTCCTGACCATGATCACAGTATCTGTGCCGATATATCTTATTTCATCCCAAATCAACTCACAATATTGATTGTTACAAAACTGATCTAGCCAAATTCAACACTACACTAAATAACACGAGACATAGATTTGACAAATGAATGCATGATCATGAGCAGTAATCAGGTATCGCCTGTTATATGATGTCAATAAGTGTTGGTCTTGCCTTACCAGTAGCACTCTAACCTGTAGTGGATTTCAGCTCCTCTCAATAGAGCTGATTGTCCCATCCAGACTGGCGCTTAAGTCCCCATTTTGCTACATCCTTTGAACTTTGACCCTTAAGGGACCTTTGGCTATTTTTAAAAGAAAGCTTGTGTGTGGTATGGACAAAGAACCAGAAGCAAGCTTTCTGTCTTCACCGATATTTGGAGGATTGCCTGTGGAGAAACATGACCCTGTGCAAAGTTGTACAGAAAAAGGAAAGGGCAGTGTGTTTAGAAATGGACAGGCGAGTGAAGAAAGGAGAAGTCACTGCAGATTACTTTTTATGACTTACTGAGGAATTTATGATCCAAAACATTTTTGACAGCTACAAACAACCATCTGTTCATTAAATATCAGAGTACATTTTTTTTCAAACTGCATCTGGAATAAAAGGAATGAAAATTTAATGATGTATCTCTGCACTTTAATTCCTAACCTGTGCCTTTCTTTCTGAGTATTAGCTGTGTTTGTTTTCTGTACATCAATTGGTTGCACAACCCCAGACTCCAGCACTTACCCATTGGACTCCAGCCCTAGCCCATCACCAGCCTCTTACCATCGTCTTTTTGTTATGTTCACCACCTTTCCATTTTAAAGGTAACTAAACTGGTTAAATACTAACTCTTGGGTGTTGCACGTCCCTGGAAGTCTGACAATGGACTTCTAAGTGTAGATAGCGAAACCACACCAACAAACCGCACTCATCCCACTGTGACTTGATGACAAAGCCAGGGTTTGTATGACAACAACATGGACAGCAAATCATCCAGCCAGCAATAGGATTAGCCAGGACAAGCACAATGGACTGAATTGTCTCCCTCTGCTCTGTAACACTTCTGTGATTAACTGTCTTTGATGTAACCTCTTTCTATTCCCCCTTTATTTTTTTCATGGGATGTGGTCATCGCTGGCAAGGCCAATAGTTGCTGCCCATCTCTATTTGCCCTTGAATTGAATGGTCCATTTCAAAGGGCAGTTAATTGTCAACCATGGTACTGAGTGCTTGGAGTCTGACCAGGGAAGCATGGCAGATTTCCTTTCCTGAAGAACATGAGTGAATCAAATGATTTATGTCGTCACCATTAAATCAGCTTTTTAATTCCACATTTTGTTTTAGGAAATAGGATTCTAATTTGACCATCTGCTCAGGTGGGATTTAGACTCCTGATCCCAGAACATCAGCCAGGGCCTCTGAGTCCAGTGCCCTCCCCACGACATCTTTATGGACAGAAATCTCTTGAATTTGATAAAGGATTAAGTACTTGAGGGAGATTTTTTTCAAGTTTTGAAAGGGTTTTCATGATTGGGAGTTTAAAAAAAATGCTGGCTAAAATATATTTTTAGACTTAGAGACAGAGTCATACAGCATGGAGACAAATCCTTTAGTCCAACTTGTCCATACCGACTAAGTTTCATAAACTGAATTAGTTCCATTTGTTTGCATTTAGCCCGTATCCCTTTGTACCTTTCCTATTCAAATATTTGTCCAAATGCCTTTTCAATGTTGTAATTGTATCAGCCTCCAACACTTCCTCTGGAAGCTCATCCATATATGCATCATCCTGTGTGTGAAAAATGGAGCCCCTTGGGTCCCTTTAAAATCTTCCCCCTCTCACCTTAGTTTGCTTAGAGTCACACAGCATGGAAACTGACCCTTCGGTCCAACCAGTCCATGCTGACCATAATCCCAAACTAAACTAGTCCCACCTGCCTGCACTTGGTCCATATCCCTCCAAACATTTCTTATTCATGAACCTATCTTAGTGCCTTTTAAAAATTGTCAGTGCAGCTGCATCTACCAATTCCTCCAGCAGTTCATTCTATACCTGAACCACTCTCTGTAAAAGAATTACCCTTCATATTTCTCTGTCACATTAAAAATATGCCCCCAGTCTTAAAATCCACCATTCACCTTATGTAAACCCCTCATGATTTTATAAACCTCTATAAGGTCACCCCTCAACTTCCTGCACACCTGTGAAAAAAGGTCCCAGCCTATCCAGCCTCTCTTTATAACTCAAAGCCTCCATTCCCGGCAACATCCTGGTAAATCTCTGCTGAATCCTCTCCAGTTTAATAATATCCTTCCTTTAAGAGGGCAATCAGAACTGGACACTGTTTTCCAGAAGAGGCCTCACCAAAGTCCCGTACAAATTCAACATAACGTCCCAACTCCAATACAGTGTACTTAAAGTCTGAGCAATGAAGGTAATGTGTTAAACGCCTTCATCTCAACATGGTTGTCAGTCTGAACCCATTGTGCACAGGGATGTGATTGCAAGTAGGGTGTGAGGGCAAATGATGATGGGTGCTGGGGATGTCACAGGTTACCATCAGTTGGCATTGAGCTGACAGGGAGGCTATACAAGGCCATGGAGGTATATTGGAGTGAGAGTTGAACTGGATAGGGCAAAGCACTGGGTGGGTGAGAGGTGGTAAGCACAATGGGCAGAGGATCTGATATTTAATGAAGCAACTTGGACAAACTGCCCAAGAATTAAGCTGGACCTGTTGACTATGGCACTTGACAGTCTCTACAGCCATCTCCGATCTGAATCCGGGGTTGATGGGCGCTAGTCCAACCCCAACCTTGGAGCTAAAGGGGCGGCATGGTGGCTCAGTGGTTAGCACTGCTGCCTCACAGCTCCAGGGACCCAGGTTTAATTCCAGCCTTGGGCAACTATCTGTGTGGAGTTTGCACATTCTCCCTATGTCTGCATTAGTTTCCTCCAGGTGCTCCGGTTTCCTCCCACATTCCAAAGGTGTGCAGGGTAGGTGAATTGGCCATGCTAAATTGCCCATAGTGTTAGGTGCATTAGTCAGAGGGAAATGCATCTGGGTGGGTTACTCTTTGGAGGGCGGGTGTGCACTTGTTGGGCCGAAGGGCCTGTTTCTGCACTGTCGAGGAATCTAATCTAATGACACATTTTCCTGAGCGGATGGGAAATTTCATCTTTGGGGGTAAAAATGGAAAGCAATATGTCTTTAAGTGATCTTAGTGTAAAATCCTCTTTAACTGCCGAGTTAACCGGGATGCAAAGAAACTATATAAATGCAGAACATTGTTGTTTTTTGATAATTCCATCATGTGACATGAGCATCATTACTTGGCTCAGCATTTATTGCCTGTCCCTTGTTACCCTTGAGGGGATTATTGTGATTCCTGCAGTCTTAAAACAGCAGAAAGCAAAATCATTGCATAAAGGTCTCCATTTGTCTTGACTGGAGCCATGATCAGTGCCTTATCTACATTGGAACACAGTATGCACAAATACTGATGTTAATGGTCTGTATGTACATTATGTTAAACCTGATTGTTAGCCCCAATACTCTAAATCCCACAGCAATTCCACCTGTACAAATACATTTGGTCATGACATCACAGCCATATCACTGGACCCAGATTAATGCTCTGGATCATGGATTTGAATCCTGCTGTGGCAGATGGCGAAAATAAAATTCAATAATAAATAATCTGGAATTATAACAAAGCTACCTTTTACGCCATGCAGCAGGTTCACTAATATCGTTCAGAGATGGGAAATCTGCCAAAGTTAGTCGGCCTGACCTATACTTGACTCCAGACCCACAGCAAGATGATTGACTCTTATTTGTCCTCGGAAAAGGAAATAAAAATAAAGTGATGCCCATACTGCATGAAAAAAATACAAATAAGATGTGAATGTAAGATATCTGCTATAACAAAGGACCACAAGCCTTCACATCTTACTTTGGTGCTAGAGAAGCTGATAATCATTTACTGAGCAGCCAGGCAGTGGCTGATTCCTTAGGCATGGATATGATAAGCTGCTGCATAATTCATAAAGATACTTTTACAAGGCATGGAATGCTGAGTTGTCTTCATGCAGATATCTGACATGCCGTGCAGTAGGAAACTGTGTATTTTCTTGTCAATAAATTGGGTGGGTGTTCCTAAAAAGGGTCCTTTTAAAAACTATAAAATCAATTGGTTCTAACTGCAGCATTTTCTGTCACATTTCTTTTAGCTCAATCTTCCTTCTCTGCACCACAGATAATTTTCCCAAGGCGATAGACGTTTCGTTCTAAACATTGTCAATTATCTCTCCTGCCCTGCAGACCTCTCCTGTCTTTCCACCAACATCAAACATGATAGTGGAATTCTTCAGCGGTGAGAATTTGTGAAATAATTGGGTGGCTGAGTTTAAACTTCTACACTGGAGCAGATAAAGGCCATTCAGCCCCACGAGCCTGGTCTGTCATTCAATCTGGTCGTGGCTGAGCTGGTGTCATTTCTGCTTTCCCTGTCTGGGTTCTATGTCCTATTCCAGATCTGTTTTATGATGAGACAAGGAAGAGGAGGACTCGGCTCCCACTTTTTAACCCCCTCTTGGGCATTTGTAACAAATATTTTTACACCTTATTTTAGCATACAGCTATTGCACTTCAATTAAAATCAAAATGAACTCAATAAAAATTGGAGGAGCCAACTTCAGAAAGTGTTGGAGAAACTCAGCAGGTCTGGCAGCATCTGTTGAGAAAAAAACATGTTTTAAGAATATTTCTGATGAAGGGTCAATGGACTCAGATCCTGTTTTTCTCTCTAAAGATGCCGATAGACCTGCTGAGTTTCTCCAGCAATTCCTGTTTTGGTTTTAGATTTCCAGCATTGACAGTTCTTTCGTTTTATGAAGGATCCATATTACCAGGTTTTCTTGAATGAAAGAAAGAGGAATGTTATTACCTACTGATCCCCCAAAATAACAAAAACACACCACGCAAACACAGGTAATGAATTTAACATGAAATGCAGAGATTGTCTCGTGCAGTCAGGAAGTTAAAAGCAATTATAATTTAAAGTCCTTGAGTTGTGAGAGTGACCTGAGTCCTGAATGTTTAGTTGTGGTCTTGTTTCTTTAACAGCAGCAAGTTTGCAGATATCCTTGAGCTCTTGTTTGACAAAGCTATGACAAGGTATCAGTTAGACTCGAAACGTCAGCTCTTTTCTCTCCTTACAGATGCTGCCAGACCTGCTGAGATTTTTCAGCATTTTCTCTTTTAGTTTTAGATTCCCGCGTCCTCAGTAATTTGCTTTTATCCAGTGTTTAACCCACTGCCACGTCTCTTCCAGGAATGCCTACTCTGAAGAAGTACTGCTCTTCTCTCCGACAGGATTTTGGTTTGTCTCTCTCCCACGTCCACCTTCACTGCTTTCCTTTTCTCTCTCAGTGTTAGACAACGTATTTACTAAGACTCGCTTCCACAGTCATATTTCCTTCCTCAGTGACTGTCTTCGCCTCCGACTTACTCCACGTGGATTTCAACTCAAATTCCACCCTGCATGCAGCCTCCAGGATTACAGGTATTTGCATGATATACAACATTTTTCCAACTGCTGTCTCGCTGCATCCTAAAAGCCACATTCAGGGCCATGCGCCGCCACATGAAAGCACTCGACACCTCTCTCCAGCAGCACCGACTTACTCTCTCTAAAAGCTGTCCTGGTCCACAGTTTCATTTCATCCTTCGTATTATTCAACGCCTTAACTCCAAACTTTTCCTGTTTCTTGCTGATGTTAAGGAACGCAAGCTTCAACTTCTCACCCACACCCCTGCCCACCCTCCACCTTCCAACAGTCTCAATCCCTCGAACCCCATCTCTTCCAGCCCCAGCCATTGCCTTGTCATACCTTCTGACCTTCCTCTCTCTGAGGCTGAGCGTGCTGTTCTCAGCAAAGAACTCAGCTTTGTTCCCTTATGTCCCCACCTCAATGAATTCGGGCTCGACATGATGCTGAGCTCTTCTTCCATTGCCTTCGTGCTCACTTCTTTGGGCAAGAGTCCTCCCCCCACTCCACAGATCCTTTCACATCCCTCTAATATTCCACCTCTAATTGGACACCCCCGCCAGGACAACTTCCTGCCCTCGATCTTTACATTGACAATTGTCAACGGGACATTGGCCACCTTAATTTTTCTGCCCCCTTACTCATTCCAACCTCTCTCCATACGAACTTTCTGCCCTTCGCTCCCTTAGGTCCAACCCCAACCTTGTCATCAAACCTGCTGACAAAGGGGGTGCTGTTGTCCTCTGGCGTACTGACCTCTACCTCGCAAAGGCTGAGCGCCAACTCTCAGATTCCTTCTCCTACCTCCCCCGGAGCATGACCACACCACTGAGCATCAAGTCATTGTCTCTAACATCGTGACTGACCTCATTTCTTCCGGATGCCTCCCTCCCACAGCTTCCAACCTCATAGTCTCCCAACCTCGGACAGCCCGTTTCTACCTACTCCCCAAAATCAACAAGAAGGACTGTCCCGGCAGGCCCATTGTGTCAGCATGCTCCTGCCCCACTGAACTTATTTCCTCCTACATTGACTCCATCCTCACTTCCTCCCCACCTACATCCGGGATTCCTCTGATGCCTTGCGACACATTGACAGCTTTCAATTCACAGGCCCTAACCATCTTCTAAACACCATGGATGTGCAATCTCTTTACACCTCCATCCCACACCAAGACGGCTTGAAAGCTCGTCGCTTTTTTCTCAAAAAGAGGCCCGAACAATCTCCATCCACCAGCACTCTCCTCTGCCTGGCTGAACTTGTTCTCTCTCTCTCAACAACTTCTCCTTCAACTCATCCCATAGAGCTTTGACAAAGGGTCAGTTAGACTCAAACCATCAGTTCTTTTCTCTCCTTACAGATGCTGCCAGACCTGTTGAGATTTTCCAGCATTTTCGCTTTTGGTTACAGCACAGAACAGGTCCTTCGGCCCACAAAGTTGTGCCGAGGATTATTCCTAATCTAAAATAAAATGATTTAACCTACTCACCCCTCAACTCCCTGCTGTCCATGTGCATGTCCAGCAGTCACTTAAATGTCCCTAATGACACTGCTGCCACCACCACCACTGACAACGCATTCTATGCATTCACAACTCTCTGCGTAAATAACCTACCTCTGACATCCCCTCTATACCTTTCTCCTAATATCTTTAAACTATGACCCCCTCATGCCAGTCAATCCTGCCCTGGGGAAAAGTCTCTGGCTATTGACTCTATCCATGTCTCTCATTACTTTGTACACCTCGATCAGGTCACCTCTCTTCCTCCTCTCTAGAGAGAAAAGTCCGAGCTTAGTCAACCTCTCTTCCTAAGACAAGCCCTCCAGCCCAGGCAGCATCCTGGTAAACCTTTTATGCACTCTCTCCAAAGCCTCTGTGTCTTTCCAATAATAGGACGACCAGAACGGGACACAATATGCCAAGTGTGATCTCACCAAGGTCTTGTAGAGGTGCAGCAAAACTTCATGGTTCTTAAACTGAATCCCCCTCTTAATGAAAGCCAGAACACCATATGCTTTCTTAACAACCCTATCCAGTTGGGTGGCAACTGTGAGGGATCTATGCACTTGTTCCTCCACACTGCCAAGAATCCTGTCTTTAATCCTATATTCAGCATTCAAGTTTGACTTTCCAAAATGCATCACTTCGCATTTATCCAGGTTGAACTCCATCTGCCATTTCTCAGCCCAACTCTGCATCCTGTCTATGTAGCATTGCAGCCTGCAATTGCCCTCGATACTATCAACAGCACCTCCAACCTTTGTGTCATCGGCAAAGTTACTAACTCATTCCTCAATCTCCTCATCCAAGTCATTTATAAAAACTACACAGAGCAGAGGCCCAAGAACAGAACCCTGTGGGATACTACTCATCACTGACCTCCAGGCAGAATACTTTCCATCTACAACCTCTCTCTCCCTTCTGTCAGCCAACCAATTCTGAATCTAGAGAGCCAAATCTCCCTGCATCCCATACCTCCTGACTTTATAAATGAGCCTACCATGAGGAACCCTGTCAAATGCCTTGCTGAAATCCATATACACTGCATCCACTTCTCGACCTTCATCGACCTTTCTTGTCACCTCCTCAAAGAACTCAATAAGATTTGTGAGGCATGACCTGCCATTCACAAAGCCATGTTGACAGCCTTTAATCACTCTATACTTTTCCAAATAGTCATAAATTATATCCCTCAGAATTCTTTACAAAACCTTGCTGACCACAGACGTAAGACTGACTGGCGTGCAATTGCCCAGAACCTCCCTATTCCCCTTCTTTACAATTGCCTGTAACATTCACCTCCCTCCAATCCTCCGGTACGACTCCATGGAGAGTGAGGAAGCAACGATCTTCACCAGCGGCTTAGCAACCTCATTTCTCACTTCCTGGAGCAACCTAGGATAAACCTGGTCTGGCCCTGGGGACTTATCAATCTTAATGTTTGCCAGAACTTCCAGTGCATCAACTTCATCAATGTTGATCTGTTCAAGCCTGTTTCCCAGCTCCTCAAAATTCTCATTCACAACAAGGTCCCTTTCCTTAGTGAAAACCAAAGCAAAAACACTCCTTTTGGGCTTCCCCTATCTGCTCAGATTCCATGCACAAGTTCCCTACGCTATCCCTGACTGGCCCTACCCTCTCCCCGATCATTCTCTTATTCCTGATGTATGAGTAAAATGCCTTTGGGTTCTCCCTAATCCTTCATGCCAAGCCTTTTTCCTGCCCCCTCCTGGCTCTCCTCAGTCCATTTCTGAGCTCCTTTCTAGTAAGCCTGTAATCTTCTAAAGCTGTGCTAGATCCTTGCTTCCTCCGCCTTGCGTAAGCCTCCTTCTTCCTTTTGATGAGAAGCTCCCTTGTCCTCGTCATCCAAGGCTCCTTAATTTTACCCTTTCTTGCCTGTCTCAGAGGAATGAATTTGTGCATCACTCACAACAACTGCTCCTTAAACAGTCTCCACATGTTTGCTGTGCCCATTCTGTGGAACAACCGCTCCCAATCTGTACTTCCCAACTCCTGTCTGATAGTGTCATAATTTCCTTCTCCCTAATTAAATATCTTCCCTTGGTAACTATTCCTTTCCTTCTACAAAGCTATGGAAAATGTGAGGCAGTTGTGGTCACTGTCACCAAAGTGTTCTCCCACCGTGAGATCTGACACCTGTACTGGCTCATTGCTGAGCACCAAATCCAAAATGGCCTCTTCCCTCATTGATGTGTTTACATACTGAGTAAGGAAACCCTCCTGAGCATTAAGGAGTTCTAATCAACATTGGGAAAGTTGAAGTCACCCATAACATCAACCCTGCTACATCTGAATTTTTCCAAAATCTGCCAGCCTATGAGTTCTTCAATCTCCCTACTGCCATTAGGGGGCCTGTAGAAAACCTCCAATGAGGTGGATGTTCCCTTGCTGTTCTTAACTTCCACCCATGGTAACATGGTAATCACAATTTAGTCAGGTTTTACTTATTCTATTTGTGTTCCCTGGATCTGCCTCAGTCTGTGGTCAGGTGATCACTACATCCATTTTACGTCAGTATTTGGAGAGACTCACGTCACTCAGACAGATAACGGAACTTGAATATTGAAAGTCTATTTTTACAAGTAGCACTTTTATTAGTATGATTACTAGACAGCAGCTGACTGGAATGCTATTTGAGCCCTGTCTTCCCTCCCTGACTTCTTCAATAATAATTACAAATGTACTAATAGAGTCCTTTCATCCCTGTTGCTTGTGGAATTAATAGGAGAATGCACAGCTCACGTTCCAAACCATTGGCTCTCCAGAACGTCACTTGGGGAGTGTTGAAACAACTTGTCCATTAAATGGGGGCTACCAACTGCAACGAGTGCTGTGTCAGCCCCCTTTCTAAATTAGCCAGAACACAAGTGTGAGTATTCCACAAAGCATGGCATCATTGCCCTTGGTGATTTGGAGTTGCTGAGTAACAGGACATAGACACCAATTAAAGTGTTGACAGGGTGGTCTCTATGACTGACACAGACTTTTAAGTATATTCCTGATAGAAGGCATCACCTTGTCTCTGTTTAAATCGTGACTAAGTACTTTTCACATCCAGGATTCTTTGGCAACTCAGCTAATTGCACTGCAAGACTGGCAGTAATGAATTGACCCTGTTGTATCGACTCTCTGTTATAGTGATTCTGAAATAACAACAATTCTAGCTTGCACCTCTGTCTGCTATGGTCATGCCTTCCTTTTTGAGATACATTGCCCTATTTTATTAGAAATGTACACTGCAATATCGCAATGCTGGCACTGTCATGATGGGTCAAGTGGCTTTCTTTTATGCTGTATCATTCTGGGACATTTGTCATCACACAGTCAAGTGGATACCTACCCAACTGCTCGTCTTGAAAGCAGAGAACTATTTGCTTCCCATGTTACTGTTGGAGAAAGGAATTCTTACTAATTTAACAAGGATTGAACATTAATTTGTATTGCTGCCTTATCAGTTCTGAAAATATTTTGCACAAAGCTTAAGCAACAGGTCTAGGCCATCCATCCCCTCCAGCCTGCTTTACTGATCAATTACATCATGGTTAATCTTTGACCCGGACTGTATCTTCCAGTCAGATCTCCACACCCTCTGACTCCCCCAGAATCCCAGGCTGTGAGGTATTGGAGCTCACTGGAGTGAGCCATGTTGTAGGAGGGGGCCCTCTGGCCTATTCCTGGCAGCAGGAAAACACTGGAAAGGAGAACCCACCTGTTAGTTCGTTAGGCCTTGCTGTTGAGCCAATTAAAAGCCATTAACCTTGAGCCCTCTGGGGTTTTGTGCTCAGGCGTTCTCCCAACTTGCATAGACTCCCCCCGCCCGCCACCCGCCCCTGACCCCCACCTGACCCTGCTCAGCGAACCCTGTTGTGCCTGGAACAGACTCCCAGCAGGAGATCTGCTTTTAAAGGCACTTGACTTTCCAAGTTGACGGGCCAGTTACTTGATCAGTGCAGCCTACCCGCTCCTTGTGTCCCATCCCTTGCCTCCGCACCCAACGCCCCCCCTGCCCTGTCACTTTATTGGACCCCTCCCATTGGTTCCAAATTGTCTACACTCATCTGTCTCCAAGGATCCTGCAAAGATCTCTGTTGAAGGTGTCACAAGCAGCTGCCACCATTCACACTATAGAACTGCTGGCCTCTGGTTGGGTCAGTGTGGGACAGGGATTTCCATTCTACTCAGTCTTCATTCTGTGAGGGATCCTGTGCTGCCAGTGTATCTGGCTGTTTGCACTGAAATACCACTGGGCACTCTTTCGAGAGGTGACATAGGTATCCCACCAGTGGGCTGAACTCAACAAAACTCAAAAGTACTCTACTGAAATGTTTTTATATTCTTCTGGGCTAGAACATCCAAACATATGGCAACATCCGAATGAAGACTCTCACACATGACGGACAACTTGACCTGAGAATATTTTTCATTTTTCTAGATTTTCCATCTGGGGAATAAAATCTCTGTTTTTTTTTCATTCATGGGATATGGGCATTACTGGCTAGGTTTGTCAGCTTTTATAACCCATCTATTACTGCTTTGGAGGAGATGGTAGTCAGCTGCCTTCATAAACCTCTGCAGTTCATGTCACGTATGTCACAGCGCTGTGAGGGAAAGAGTGAGATCCAGGACTTTGACAGTGATAGAGCAGTGATATAGTTCAGTCAGGATGGTGTGTGGCTGGGAGGTTGGGGGGGGGGGGGTGGATCTTGCATATGGCAGTGATGCCATGTCTCTGCTGTCTTTGTTCTTCGACTTGATCAAGGCTGCAGGATTACGTAAGGTTAAGAGGTGACATCACAGGAGCCTGACAAGCACTTCATATCATTCAATTAGGTCACCTCTCATTATTCTGAGGCGGGTGATGCCTTCTTTCAGAATCAGGTAGCCCACTGCACTATTTCCAGAGAGTACAAGCTCGCTCTGTCTGAAGAATAACTTAAGGAAAACAAAAATAGAAATTGCTGGAAAAGCTCAGCAGGTTGGGCAGCATCTATGGACTGAAATCAGAGTTAACCTTTAGAGTCAAGTGATCCTTCCTCAGAACTGCCAGACCCGCTGAGCTTTTCCAGCAATTTCTGTTTTTGTTTGTGATTTACAGCATCTCCATTATTTTTGGTTTCCATTCATAAAAAAAAATAATCCCTGTCACTTGGGGAGAAATGGCAGCCAATTTGCACACAGTCGGTTCACATAAACAACAAAGGAGGTGACTACCCCCATCAATGTGATTTTGGTCACATTTGTTGAGGGTGGAATGTCTGTTAGGGCACTGTGCGAATGCCCTGCTCCCTCTGGAAACACTGCAGTGGGGTGTCTGATTCAGAAAGAAGGCTTTCCCCATAGTGCAATGCTAATGAGGAAAGGCTGGAATAAGTGTCAATCTGGATCACACACTCCACATCCGGAGTGGATTTGGAAACTGCACATGAGAGGTGAGAACCTGTTAAACTGAGCAATACGTAAGTATCACGCCCATCTGATTAAGGTCAAAATCATAGGAAATACGGAATAAATATTGATCAAGAAGGCACAAATGATGGTAAATGTTTTTGCCATGTTTTCAGACTTCCAAAGATGTGTGAAGGATGTGCGATTTTCATTGGTGCTGGAAAAGCACAGCAGGTCGGGCAGCATCCGAGGAGCAGGAGAGTCGACATTTTGGGCAAAAGCCCTTCATCAGGAATGAGGCCTGTGAGCCGAGGGAGTGGTGAGATAAATGGGAGGGGGTGGGGCTGGGAGGAAGGTAGCTGAGAGTGTGACAGGTGGATGAAGTGGGTCTAAAGGTGATAGGTCAGAAAGGAGGGTGAAGCGGATAGGTGGGAAGGAAAATGGACAGGTAGGACAGGTCATGAGGGTGGTGCAGAGTTGGAAGGTTGGAACTGGGATAAAATGGGGGGAGGGGAAATGAGGAAACTGGTGAAATCCACATTGATGTCGTTTGGTTGGAGGGTCCCAAGGCGGAAGATGAGGCGTTCTTCCTCCAGGCGTTGGCTGGTTAGGGAGTGGCGATGATGACGGCTTTCCCTTTTTAGTCCAAGTAACCTAGTGGGGCAGATTGATGATCTTTGAATTCTGCTCAGGAAAGTGTTAGACACTCCTGAACCTATCACCAGCTCATGTTCAGACTATTCGCAATTATTATTCTCTTGGGAGAAATCAATCCCCATTCTACTCCCTCTTTACTAAAACTGTCTCATTCAACCTTGCGGTGACAAGAAAGAGGAATTTTAAATGTGTTGTGTGTGTGTTTTTGTTTTTGAAAGGGCAGCTTTTGTCTGTATCAGGGAACAATTTCTATTCAGCAATACGTATATTTTCCAAGACACATGCCGGAACTCTTGTACATGATTCTTGGCACTGCTCCATGCACTCATTGGGCATTTAATGATGAAGACCTTTAAAAATATCGAACCAGTTATTTGAAGTTTGACTCATTCTATAAATCAACACATCTTGGTGAAGGGCCATAGTCTTAACTACAGGACAACAGCAGCACTGAGAAAGAATGAGGCTAGGTTAGATCAAGAAGTAGTGATTTCAGCTGACAAAAATAGAAATTGCTGGAAAAGCTCAGCAGGTCTGGCAGCATCTGTGCAGAAAAATCAAAGTTAACATTTCAGGTTGAGTGACCCTTCTGAGAAACCTGCTGAGCTTTTCCAGCAATTTCTATTCTCGTCTTTGATTTATAGCATCTACAGTCCTTTCGGTTTGTATCAGGTGATTTCAGCTTGCGATTTAACAACATTGTAGGAAATGAGAGTCAATCCACGAGGTCAGGAGTTCCAGTTTTGCGATGTTGTTAAAGATTGCATGTAATAGTTGCGACACAATGCAGGAAGTAGAAATGTTGTCATCCAAAAGCACAAGTTTCCCAAAGGTCATGGATTTTTTTAACTGCATGACATATGTTTGTGTTTTTTTAAATCAATTTCTCCTCCTCCAAGTTGACTCTATTGAAAGGCTGAGCTTCCTGTCTGGAGAATAAGGAGCTAGCAAAGGTAATAGTGGCTGTTTGAGATAGAGATCACATACATGGAGGTTTTGGATGGGTGGAGGATGGTTGATCTTAATATCATGGTTTGTGGAGGTCTGCCCAAGTGTCAATAACTTCAATCTTATTCAAGCCATAGAGTCATACAGCACGGAAACAGACCCTTCAGTCCAACCAGTCTATATCGATCATTAAACTAATCCCGCCTGCCTGAGCATGGTCCATATCCCGCCAAATCTATCCTCTTCATGTACTTATCCAAATGATTTTTAAACATTTTAACTGGACTTGCATCCACCACTTTCTTTGGCAGTACATTCCACACACAAACCACTCTCTGAGTAAATGAGTGACCCCTAATATCCTTTTAAAATCTTCCTTCTCTCACTTACAAAATATGACCACTAGTTTTGAACTCCCCCACCCAAGGGAAAAGATCCTTGTCATTCACCTTATCTATGCCCCTCATAATTTAGTAATCCTCTAAAAGGTCACCCCTCAAACTCAGATGCTCCAGTGAAAAATGTCGTAGACTTTCCAGTCTATTTTTATATCTCAAATCCTCCATTCCTGGTAACATCCTGGTAAATCTTTTCTGAACCCTTTCCAGTTTAATAATATCCTTTATATAACAGGGTGATCAGAAATGGACACAGTATTCCAGAAGAGGCCTCACCAATGTCATGTAGAGCCTAACATAATGTCCCAACTCCTATACTCCAGGGTCTGATTATTCTTGAATATGATATCGCCCAACCATCAGCAGAGCTTTAAAATGGAAAATTTGAAAGATTTTGAATGCTTTGAGTAAAGGGTCATCCTTATTCTAAATGGCCAATCTCTTATACAGAGAATATCCCTTCTAATTCTAGACTCCCAAGCCAGGGAACATAGAAGTGTCTCAGTAAAATCATTTCAACAATTGATATGATTCTTCTCATTATTCAGAGAATGAAGGCCTATTTTACTCAATCTCCCCTGACTGAACAATACTCTCATTTCATTGCTCAATCCAGCAAACCATTATTCACACCACCTCCAAAGCAAGTATATCTTTCCTTAGGCAAGGAGACCATATCTGTGCACATTACTTCACCAAAGGTCAGAAAATACAGCATCGAAAAAATATCACCCTGCTCATCTGCACATATAAAATAATCCATATCAACAGATCATATGAAATGTGTCAGAGTTAAAAAAATCACCGACTACAAAAGTGACCGATCCAGCAGTGAGAGTAAGAAAACCATATGTGACCAGAAAAGACAATTTAACCATTAAGCCAATTTCTTGTCCAAATTATCTTGAATGTGCCTTCACTGGCCTTTATTCAAATTATTTAGGTCTGCAGGTAACCAGTCTTCAAAGGTCTCTATGTGATGACCCCTCTGAAGGTATTGACAAGATCCCAAGTCTGTCTGAACTTCCAATGGGTCAATGTTGATGAAGTAAATATTTCTACTCGTTCAGAAGAGTGTTTCTTGTTTTAATATTGAAGACGTGATCGTCACAGAATCCCTAAAATGTGGAAACAGACATACAGCCCGTCAAGTTTGTACTGATTCTCTGAAGTTATGGAGGCTTTTGGGTCCAATTTGAAAGCCATCACCATATTCTAGGAGTCTTGATAGATTTGACATCAATCATATCCAACTAATATAGAGTGGCAATCAACAAAGCCAATAAGGTGTTGAACTACATGACCAAAGCAATAAATTACAAGTCAGGTGTAATCCTCAAACTATTTTATATTTCCATCAGTAGGTCGCACTCTCACACCTGAGTTAGAAAGGTATGGTTCAGATCCCACACCAGCACTTGATAAGGACACTCCAGTGCACTGATGCCGGCATGCTGCACTGTGTTATTTTTTGGATGAAACATTATTTAGAGTTTTGACTTGTCCTGTCAGGTGGACGTCAAAGATCTCAAGGCACTAATAAGAACAGGGTCCTTGCCAATACGTATTTCTCATTCATCATCACAAAAATACATCAACTGATCATTAACACACTGCTATTCAAGAGTTTCCTGTGTGTAAATTGGCTGCTGCTTTTGCCAGAACTCAACAGTTAATGGACATCAAAAGTAAAGTCACCATAGTCCCACTCTCTCACTAGAAAGAGATGACTGGTGGTGAGTTTAACCTGAGGGTCACCAAACCTCAGACAAGGGGCAGGGTTGAGAAGGCAACACCTACATATCAACTTCACCTGGTAAAAGAATTACATCCATTTTGTTGGTAACATTCAGTGCCACAAACCATCCAGTGTTCTGAGCTAACCAAAGTACTTCATTGGCTGAGAAAGAGTTTGTCCTGTTTCTTGTATGCTGCAACCAGTTTTGTTTGAGAAGAAGCTATGGAGACTCTCAGGCATTGGAGTCATTGCAGAGAAGGGCACACAAACTGAATCCCCCTGTCAATTGATTTATCTCCATTGCAGGTGGGACTTGAGCCTGGCTGTTCTGGTACTGCAAGAGATGGAGGTAGTAGCAGTGCACCATAAGAACTTACCACTTGTGAGCTGTAAACTGAAGCATTAACTATAAACTTAATAGAAACTTAAAAGCAAAAGTTTTAAAATGGGTGTCATTCACTCAATTTTCGGCTCCAACTACAGTTTGGTGGCTGATCTTTTATTCAATCAGGATATCTTGTAAAAGTACTGTTGGCATACATTAAAAGTCGTCTCAGGATTAGTTTACCAAACCTGGATAGGTCTCTTCACTTTGCCTTCAATTATAGGTACAATGGTCTATGGTTAGTTGGAAGGGCAGTTGGGCGCTGTATCTTCAAAGTGAGCCTTTCAGGCATGGTGCTGATAAGTCATGGCAGGGAGTTACTCTTTTTATGTACGCAAGGAGTGGTATTGATAGCTAGAAATAAAATCTGCCTGGTTTGAATTGAACAATCTACATGCATTTTATGTCAAATATCTAATTGCTAGAATACCATGTTTCCACCTCCATGTATGTCTTATAAAATGTGGGGATCAATTGTTACAATTACTAAAGTTTTCACTGAATTCCTGTGTCATTACAGCACAGGTCATTATCACACTACCTGCCACTATCCTGTCCTGTGGACATTGTGAAAAATGACAAGCTTATTTGTAAGCAGCTGTGGCGATATTCATGGACTAGACCTTGGTGAGGACTTTGCCAATGACGAAAGTTCAGTGGGGGCAAAATAAATCAATGAAAAGCTCAAATAAGTGCAACAACCAGAAACTACTTTGGAAAACAAGAGGGAATGAATGGAAGCAAAGATCACTACCGGCGGAATGTACCTTTAGATCATGACCAAAGTTGGAAAGTGTCAATTGAAAGATTAAGACAAATGACTGCCTATTTCATAAGAGCCATCAGCAGTGAAATATCCTCTCATGAATCATTGCTCAGCATCTTTAACTGATTCCCTTTAGAAAAATATATCCAAGTGAAATTGGTCGATGTTATATATAGAAACAAGGAGCCCACTATCGTTGACCTTACAGAAAGATCAAAATCACTGCCATCTGTCATTGGAATGAATTACAAGTAAGCAATGATAATATTGAAGCCACTTTAATAAAGAATTGTATTTCAGATGCTCAATAATCACATTGCAGATTAAAAATCCTGTTATTTTTGTCAAACCAAAGTATTATTTAATACCTATCTTGTGCCTCATTTATAGTTGTCACAAGAAGCATAAATTTTTACAAGAACTATAAATTCTAGTAGACCTGTTGCTGCAAGAATGAGTTCAAAACTTCTGTAATTATATGGTGAGGAAAGTAGACTACGAATGTACTTGGGCTACTTTGACTTTGTACTTCACACGTACATACTGATACCTTGGAAACAGAATATTACCAGACTGTTGGGTTAATCCTGACTAACGTTGTCATATTGTGCAATTTAGATGTATTAAACTATCAGATGCTTCTACTGTCATTGTTAATACTGAATCTTCTCAGGCGTCAACCTAGACTTATAGATTTTGTTACATTGTATGGTCTTTAGTAGATAAATAAGAGTTGAGACAAGTTCTTGTGGCTTTCCATAGGTGTTGAGTTAATCGAGCTAACCGTGACCACAAGATCATTTGATTTAAAGGAACAATGGAAAGAAAACAGAAAATAAGTAGTGAAGTTAAAAATGCTCAACTGGGGAACAACTAATTTCCATGATTTAAGAAGGGACGTAGAACATGCAAATTAGAAACAGTGATTACAGAATACAGCAGTGACAGAACAATGGAAGGCAAGCCATGATTATTCAGCTACAAAAAAGGCACATTCATTTAAAAGGAAAAGATAGAACACCCAAAGTCAATGCATCATTGGGTAATTGTGGGGACCAAATAGATTCTATCCCAGAATACGAAAAGAAAAACATGAGGTTATTACAGATCTATATTACATATTGTACCAATTACAATTTTCCAATATCTTCGCAGTTCGAGAACTGTTCCATTGCACCAGAATATTTGGCATGTCCCTCTGCTATTTAAGATGTCAGAGGAAATTACAGAGCAGTTAGAGTTATATTCCTTGTTGGCAAATTGCTCGAGATCATAATTAGCAATAAGGAGACTTAACAACTCGAAAATTTTCAGCAGTTCAAAAAGAATAGCACGAATTTGTAGATCATGCAAGTCGAATAGATTGAATTGTTTGAAGACGTGACTAAAATACTTGGCAAGAGAATCCGTGGGTGTTATTTATATTGACTTCCAAAAAGTATTTGATAAGTTTTTGCAAAAGAGGTCGTTAGCTAAAGTTGAAACATAGGGCATTGATGGTCAATTATTGATCTGGTTATGAAACTTGTTGAACGAGAAAAGATATAGAATAAGTATAATGGTCAAGTAGGAGTGGCAGGATGCAACTAGTGATGTCCTGCAAGGATCGATGTTGAGCTCTCAAAGATTCATTATATATTTAAATTTGGCAATGATACCAAGAGAGGTCAATTGTAGGAGGTGTAGATGGAATCAAAAAGTTATGCTGAGATATTGATAGATCAATGGAATGTGTGAAAGTGTTGGAAATGGGGGCAGATATGATGTTGTGGATTTTGTATCTAAAAGGCACAGAAAAATATACTTTCTAAGGTACAGAGATAGAAACAATGAAGGCCCAAAAAGGGTGCGAAGCTAGGTACATTGTTAAAATGTGCGTTCTGTAAAAGAGTCACACCAGACTCGAAACATTAACTCTGTTTCTCTTTCCACAGATGCTGCCAGATCCACTGTTCACTAGCATTGTTTGTATTTGCATCAGATTTCCAGCATCCAGTGTATTTGGCTTTGATTAAAATATTATGACCTGGCACAGAACATAATCATAACAGTTAATAGAATAATGGTCTTTATATTGAGGGATCCTTGCCACAGAAGGCTGTTGGAGTAGAATCCTTGTGTATATTTAAGGATGAGTTAGAGAGATTCTTGATTAGTTGGGGAATCAGGATTCTGGGAAAAAACGTGGGGAAGTGGATGTGAGGTATGTCAGATCCTGTTGAATGGCAGGATAGGTTTAAGGGGCTGAATAGCCTACTCCTGTTCCAATACTTATGATCTTATTTATTCCTGGAAGTCCCTCTCTGAGGGCATTGTGGGTCACCCTGGCTGCAGCGGTTCTGGAAGGCAACTTGCCACTACCTCCTCAAGGGCAACTTGAGACGGGCAATAAACGCTGGTCAGCCAGCGACGCCCACATCCCAAGAATGAATACATTTAAAAATAAAAAAATTATGGACTTGGAATACATGTGGATAGAAGTTACACGTTAGCCATAAAAAGCCTCAATTAGATTGCATCTGGAGATACTAGTAACAGTTCTGGAAGACGATGAGGACCTTGGATGGAGTGTAGTATAGATTCACCACAGTGATACCTGAATTTTCAAGGTCAAACAATGAGGAATGTTTAACAAAACTAAGGCTGTATTCTCTGGAATTTAGAAGGTTAAGGGATGGTTTGATTAAAGCTTTTAAGATTTGGAGTTCATGTTGCGGCTGTACAGGACATTGGTTAGGCCACTGTTGGAATATTGCAAGCAGTTCTGGTCTCCATGCTATGGGAAGGATGTTGCAAAACTTGAAAGGCTTCAGAAAAGATTTACAAGGATGTTGCCAGGGTTGGAGGGTTTGAGCTATAGGGAGAGGCTGAACAGACTGGGGCTGTTTTTCCTGGAGTGTTGGAGGCTGAGGGGTGACCTTATAGAGGTTTATAAAACCATGAGGAGCATGGATGGGTAAATAGACAAGGTCTTTTCCTCAGTGGGAGAGGGAGGGGGGGAGGAGGCCTCCAAAATCAGAGGGCGTAGGTTAAAGGTGAGAGGGGGAAGCTTTAAAAGGGACCTAAGGGGCAGGTTTTTCACACAGAGATGCCAGAGGAAGTGGTAGAGACTGATACAATTACAACATTTAAAAAGCATGTGGATGGATGGATATATGAATAGTGGATGGATGTGGATGGATATATGAATAGTAAGGGTTTAGAGGGATATGGGCCAAATACAGGCAAATGTGACTACATTTACTTAGGATATCTTATCGACATGGATGAATTGTACATCTCTCTGACTCTATGACATTTTAAGAAGAAGTCAGGTTGGATTTGAAAAAAACATTTCCACTCATTGAGGTATCTAGGAGTAGGGAGGTACAGTCAACAACAATTCCTTTCAGGAATCAAGTTAGAAATAACTTCATACATGACTAGTAGAAACATGGAATTCTCTTTCACAATCAGCTATTAATGCTACATCAGCCATTAATTCCAAAACTTGGCTTGATACATTTTATTAATTAAAGATATTAAGGGACACACAGCAAAGGCAGGTATATGAAGTTAGGTCACACAGTGGCTGATGTACTCTGACTGAATAGTGGAACAGACTTGAACAGACTGTTTCTATATTTCTATGCACCTCTGTTCCAATAATAGCAAAAGAAATAAAAGTTACAATAAAACATGAACCAGAAGCTTGTGATAAATGTCACAAGCAAGTTAATAACCAGGAAGATTATAGAAAGTAAGAGAAAATTGAAGAAGTTGATATGGGAAACAAAAAAAGTTAATGAGAAAAGATCAGTGGGATACGTTAAATTTAATCCTGAAACGTTTGATAAGGTATTGTTTGTCTGAAGATAAAAATCACACAAGACCAGTTTATAGTCCGACAGGTTTAATTGGAAGCACACTAGCTTTTGGAGCGACGCTCCTTCATCAGGTGATTGTGAGCTGGTGTGCTTCCAATTAAACCTGTTGGACTATAACCTGGTGTTGTGTGATTTTTAACTTTGTACACCCCAGTCCAAGACCGGCATCTCCAAAATTTGTCTGAAGAAACAGAAGTAGAAATAGCAGAGACATTGGTTATGATCTTTCAATCTTCCTTGGATACAGGAGTAATACTGGAGGACTTGAGGATTATATTACTTTTTAAGTAAAAGATGGAGACAAACCAGGAAACTACAGGCTAGAGGGTGTTGGAGATGTTACTGAAAAAGGTTATCATTGACAAAATACGCTCTCATTTTGAGAGACTTGGGTTATTTATAATGTGTCTATTGAACCTATTTGAATATTTTCATGAGGATTGAAAAGTGTGATCATTGTTTCAACCCCAGGGCATCAATGTGAACTTCAACAGTTTCCTCATTTCCCCTTCCCCCACCTCACCCCAGTTCTCAGAAGGTATTTAAAAAAGTACCACATGAAAGACTTTTTAAGTAGATATGGAAGCCAATACAGTATAATTAGAGGAAAAATGGTGGTATGGATGTGAAATGGTTCAATGACAGGAAGTAAAGGCTGGTGGTACATGAATGCATTATTATTGGGAAGGTGATGACATAGTGGTACTATCATTGGACTGTTAAGCCAGAGACCATGGTCATGTTCTGGGGACCCAAGTTTGAATCCTGCCATAGCAGAAGATGGAATTTGAATTCAATAAAATTTGAAATTAAGAGCCTACTGATGATCATGAATCTAGTGTCACTTGTTGGAAAAGCCCATCTGGTTCACTAATGTCCTTTAGGGAAGGAAACTGCCATCCTTACCTGGTCTGGCCTACACGTGACTCCAGACCCACAGCAATGTGGTTGACTTTTAACTGCCCTGTGGGCAATTAGGGATGGGTAATAAATGCTGGCCTAGCCAGCGACACCCTTGTCCTGTGAATGAATAAAGAACCGATGTCTTGCAAACTGGGAGACAGCTTGTGGTGCTATTTACCAAGTAGTTTTTAATTCTTTACTCTTTTTATAAATGGCCGAATCTCAGCTATAAGATTTGCATGATAAAGTTTACAGATGATATCAAACCTGACAAAATAAAGGTAATGATGAGAATAAATACAGGCGTCAGGATATCAAAGACCAGAAGGCGAAATGGGTAAAAGCATGGCAGAGTGATTCAGATTGGGAAGAACAATCCAACTAGAGTTCCAGGAGTAGCTTAATTTGCAGCTGCTTCTGTAGCCTTCCCTGACAGTTAGTCCCAAAGGTCTACGACCTTTCTGATAGAAATGCTACCCAGGGCAAGTAAGGGGATCAAGGGTTACAGGCAAAGGGCAAGAAAGTGGACATAGGAATATTGGATCAGCCATGATCCTACTGAATGGCGTAGCAGGCTCGAGGGGTCCAACAGCCTCCTCCTATTTCTAATGGTCTTACGGTTTAACTTCCCTTTCTTTTTCCCTAATGATCATAACAATTTCAAATTGTTGGCTATGCTGATAGTCTTCCTGGGTTATATTGATTGATTGCCTTCATAATCAAGCAAACATGAAGTAGATTTGCTCACAATTTTTTTTTACCAAAAAAAACAACATTCCCTGAGGACTAAATTCTGTATATCTAATGTTAATTCCATTCATCTAGAATTATTTTCATACATTTGGGATTATTTTGATTGCCCCTGTCTGTATGTTTATAAGGATAAAATGTTTAACTACCTCCGAAGCAATATTGGCCATTAAAGATTGAAAAATAATGAAGAAAATATCTAAGGAAGGGTGTCAGTTTAATAATCTACATCCAGTTGATGAAACTATGGATGATTTGCTCTTCAATGATGATGGTGTCAATCATGAACTTACAGTGTCATGCTTGTTTGACAGCACCTTCAAAACCCATGATTCACGCCTAGAGTCATAGAGTCATAGAGATGGACAGCATGGAAACAGACCCTTCAGTCCAACCCGTCCATGCCAACCAGATATCCCAACCCAATCTAGTCCCACCTGCCAGCACCCGGCCCATATCCCTCCAAACCCTTCCTATTCATATACCCATCCAAATGCCTCTTAAATGTTGCAATT
>NC_057734.1:10054184-10063746 GCF_004010195.1 Chiloscyllium plagiosum
AGCAACACTCCCTAGGACCTTACCATTAAGTGTATAAGTCCTGCTAAGATTTGCTTTCCCAAAATGCAGCACCTCACATTTATCTGAATTAAACTCCATTTGCCACTTCTCAGCCCATTTGGCCCATCTGGTCCAGATCCTGTTGTAATCTGAGGTAACCTGTTTCGCTGTCCACTACACCTCCAATTTTGGTGTCATCTGCAAACTTACTAACTGTATCTCTTATGCTCGCATCCAAATCATTTATGTAAATGACAAAAAGTAGAGGACCCAACACCGATCCTTGTGGCACTCCACAGGTCACAGGCCTCAAGTCTGAAAAACAACCCTCCACCATCACCCTCTGTCTTCTACCTTTGAGCCAGTTCTGTATCCAAATGGCTAGTTCTCCCTGTATTCCGTGACATCTAATCTTGCTAATCAGTCTCTCATGGGGAACCTTGTCGAGCGCCTTACTGAATTCCATTTAGATCACATCTACCGCTCTGCGCTCATCAATCCTCTTTGTTACTAAAGTTACCCTGTAAGCCACATCATAGAATCCCACCATTATGAAAGCAGGCCATTCGGCCCAATGATTCCAGGTTGGTCCTCTAAAATACATCCCATTGAGACCTACCACCTCTGCATTCCCCACAACCAACCCACCTAACCTGCACACCTTTGCACTGTGGGAGGAATCCAGGGCAAACCTACAGTGACATGAGGAGAATAGGCAAACTGCACACCGGCAGTCACCTGGAATTGAACCTGGGCCCCTGCTATTGTGATACAGCAGTGCTAACCACTAAGCCACCATACCACCCCTTTCCTGAGTTAGAACTTACTTTTGTCACTGTTCCTGGGTCCAAGTCCTAGAACTATCTTCATGGCACCGTTGTAGGTGTACCTACACCACACAGACTTCAGTGCTTCACAAAGGCAGTTCACCAGCGCAGTTAAGGCTAAACAATAAAAACAGAAAGTACTGGAGAGACTCAAATGGTCTGACTGTGGAGAGAGAAACAAGAGTTAACATTTTGAATGAAAAACTACACTTCTTCTTTATTCAGAAGCATGAAAGTTTCTCCAACATTTTCTGCTTTTATTTCAGACCTCCAGCATCCGCAGTATTTTGTTTTCATCAGAATAGAAAATGGCACCTTCTCAAGGGCAGTTCGAGCTGGGCAATGAATGTTGGCACAACAGCAAAGTTCATGACCCATGAATGAATAAAGAAACCGTAGTCTTGTCTTTGAATCTCACATCCCAGGAATGAATATGCAATCTCTGGCAAGCAGAATAAAAGCTGAAAACAAAATTAATTGCCCTTTTATAAATTATACCATTTATACCACAGAACAATACTGGCATTTGGAAATGATTATAAGCTTGTTGTAACATGATGGTTATAATCTCTTCTGAGTTCATTCACAGTTTGTAAGCCAGCTAAACTCCTTATAGAATTACTGCTAAGTAAGAGTTCCTGAATATACATTGTTCTCAAGCCAACTTTGCTGAATTATAGTAACTCACAATAGTTTAACCTGACGACAGAAATATTCCTTTCAGAAAAGCCAATTAGACAATTATATTTGGCTTCCTGGAGTAAAGTTATCTAAACAGATGGCTCAAATTCCTGAACCCTGCTGTCGGGTTGACTTTTTTATTGTCAAGCAGACAGCTATAAATTAAACACTTACAATCATTATCAAAAATGTGGCGTGGCTCATGCAGCCTTACCATGTCTGGTCTGACCATGTAAGGAAATAAAATTGTGTGTTCATACTGGAAGAGCTACCTTCTTTAAGGGATGAACTTGTGCTATTTATACTCATGATGTTGAGTTTCCAAAGGTTGATATCAGCGGTACCTTTTACATCACTGTAATTACAGTCCCTTTAGGATTATGTCTTTATATCAGTCATTATTTGTCAACCATGTTTTCAGGCTCAAAGGATTGCTACGCAACAGACTCAAACTAGACATCTATTTGCTATGAGACATCTATATAATGAATCAAAGCATAAAGCCGTTATTGGAGTCTTGACTGCTGGAGACGTGCTGTAAAGGGAAAGTAAAATCTTACCAGACCATAGGGCTGTTCTCAGATCAGAGAGAGGTAATCGGTGCTCGTTTAACCCGAGAGTCACCACACCTCAGTCAAGGTGTGAGAGAGGCAGAATCCATCATGGTAACTTCAGCCAGTGCAAGAATTAGCCCCATGCTATTAGCATCAGTCTGCATTATGAACCAGCCATCCAGCTGGCTCAGCTAACCGGGAAGGGCTGCTTACTTGGGTGAAGGATCTTTCCACAGATTGTACAGCAACATCTATCTGGACATCCCATTAAAGCCAACCATTTGGTTGGATTTTTTGCAGAAATAATAGGCTAAAAAATCCCTCCAATATTTAATAAAGTAACAAACACCTCTCGCAATAATGGACCACTCCAATATGTTTTCAGCCAATCAAGTGCTTTTTTTTAAACGTGTAATCTAAGTGGCAACAAACCTGGAAACCAATTTAAATATCATAAAATCCCAGAAACAGTGATATGACATTACACTCTGCTTCAGTGCCATTAGCTGGTGGACAAATGTTGGCTATGACACAATATCTGTTCTGAAAGATGGCAACTTTGACATTGCAGCAATCCAATCCGAGTTAAAGTGTAGTGGTGGCATGGTATCATATCGGTGGACCAGCTACCAAAAACTCAGGCTAATGTTTGGGTGGAACATAGGTTCAACTGTTATTAATTCACATGGTGAAATTTGAATTCAATAGAAAAAATTCTGGAATTAACTGGCCTAATGGTAATCATGAGGAGTAAGTGAGGTCTGCAGATGCTGGAGATCAGAGCTGAAAATGTGTCGCTGGAACAGCACAGCAGGTCAGGCAGCATCTAGGGAACAGGAGAATCGACATTTCGGGCACAAGCCCTTCTTCAGTCGATTCTCCTGTTCCCTGGATGCTGCCAGACCTGCTGCGCTGTTCCAGCAACACATTTTCAGCTTTAATGGTAATCATGGGCAGTAGGCCCATCCAGAGCTGGATCAACACCAATGGCATGGGCATGACACCCTGAGGTATTCTTTAGTTGTCCACTTAAGGCTGGCAAATGGCTGTTGGAGGGGTGAAAGTTGACCTGGAGCCTTTCTTAATTAGGGTGGAGGAGGAAGGCAGCACTTTCCTCTGCCGTTCTCATTCCTGATTAAATGCCTACCCTGTCTCCCAATGTGTCATTAGAACGAGTAACAGAGACTACCCCCAGGTTTAGATATCAATTGGCTCTTTCAAAGCCTCTTGTCAAAAATGCCAGTATCTGATGTCAGGTGATGGTGTGTGTGGGAAGTCATTGTGAGGTTATCCAACCTCAGCCTTGAAAGATCTGAATAAAGGACAATCACGAAGGAACATGTCTGGATCCATCTCAACGAGCTAGTTTTGGGACATCCAGGCATTTAATTTCTTTTCATTAAATGCATGACATAAACAGCATTCATTGTGATGGATGCTCGATCTAAAAGCTGAGAAGCTCAGTGAAAAAACCGCACAGAGGCCAGGTCCCGTCCCCAATCATTCACTAGTGCACAGTACACTGGCTGTGTCCAGTCATTTAAATCTTTTTAAAATTTATGAAACATAACAAAGTACAAACAGTTAACAATAAACAATAAGCAGCAGGTCACAAGATACTGCAATTTACAGGGGAAAGGAACAGCAAGGCCAAACCCAAACCCACCGTGCAATCAGTTCACAGGAAAATGAGGACGAGCCTCAAATCCCACCTTATCTTGTCAAAAAAGAAACAGTAACACAAACTCATACAAGACAGTTCAATCAAACAAACAATAAAACAACGTATAGAACACAGCCCTGGCAACCCAGCAAACCACCCGCCCCTCCCACCTTCCAGCCACATGCAGCCTGCCCTCTGCCATGTCCAGCTCTCAGTCCAGCCCATGCCCCTTTCAGCTCTTGGTCCACTCTGACATCCAGGCATTTAATTACTTTTTATTTATAGTTACACAAAATACAATGCAATCATAACAATACACAAGAGAAATAGGGACATGACTATAAGGTTCCCAAAATTTCACAAACCAAATAGCACTGCATAAAACACACGCAGAATTTTCACACAGGTCACTGTCCTCTTAAAAGTACCACAATGACAGAAATCCAGCAAAGAGTCCATTTCAGCCCCCAAGGGCAAAGTTTACAGCAGGCAAAGCCCACAACATACAATCGCAAACAGTTTACACATTGCCTGCATCCAGGCATTTCATTGGGGAGCACCAATTGAAAATTCCCACCTTCCGTCCCTAAAATTAAAGAAACAACTAACTAATTGATGCTTCATTTGGGTTTCTTGGAACTTTGGGAATATTGTGTGCAATTCTGGTCTCCTTCCTATTGGAAGGATGTTGTGAAAGTTGAAAGGGTTCAGAAAAGATTTACAAGGATATTGCCAGTTGGAGGGTTTGAGCTGTAGGGAGAGGCTGAACAGGCTTGGGGCTGTTTTCCCTGGAGCATCTTGAAAGGGTTCAGAAAAGATTTACAAGGATATTGCCAGCGTTGGAGGGTTTGAGCTATACGGAGAGGCTGAACAGGCTTGGGGCTGTTTTCCCTGGAGCATCAGGGGCTGAGGGGTGACCTTGTAGAGCTTTATAAAATCATGAGGGGCGAGGATAGGGTAAATAGGCAGTCTTGTCGCTGGGGTGGGGGAGTCCAGAACTAGAGGGCATTGGTTTACGGTGAGAGTGGAAAGATGTAAAAGGGACCTAGGGGCAACCTTTTTCACACAGAGTGTGGTGTGTGTATGGAATGAGCTGCCAGAGGGAATGGTGGAGGCTGGTATAATTGCAACATTTAAAAGGCATCTGTAGGATATATGAATAGGAAGGGCCTCAAGGGATATGGCCAAATGCTGGCAAATGGAACTAGATTGGGTTGGGATATCTGGCCAGCATGGACATGTTGGACTGAAGAGTCTTTTTCCATGTTGTATATCTCTATGATTATGACTAAACATACAATACCTTCAATATAAGGTCACCAAAAGCTTGCCAACTTAGTAGAACCACACTGAATCTTTCTGTAAAGTATCAAATACTGATACCATCACAGTCCCATTATTATTCAATGTAATTCTAGTGCTGTATAAACATCTCTGTCTGGTGAGTGTATCAGTTCTGGCTAAAGTTTAAAATATCAACATTTATTGACTTTTTTTGAACCACATTTTTTTGCCACAGGAAAACTCAACAGGCCTGCATTTCTTGCCCCCATCCCTAATTGTCCAAAGGGCAGTTAAGAAACATTAATTGGCGTTAGTGATCCGGATTGTGTTTTCCTGACAACCAGTTGAACCTTAATTCTAGATTTAAATAAAAATGAATTCAAATTCAACCCTAATGGATTTGAACCCAGGTTCCCGCAACATTATTTGGGGCTCTGGATTAAGAATGTAGTAATAATATCACTAGTCAGTCACCTCCCACATGTCTCTATTCTGTTTCTTCCATCGTCTCCTGAAGGTGCTGTTGGTGTTGCTACATTATCAAAGTTACAGTTGGCCAACAGAAGTCAATTCAAAAGGGAGAGTGTGTAACAGACCAACAGCTCAATTAGCTCGCAGAAATGAAATAAAACAGGGCAGTAAAATTTACATGATTTGCTGGTAATATTATATTATTGCTGACAATATAATATAAAAAAAAACATTTTCATGGTAAGATTGCAAAAATCAAAAGATATATGCATGTAGTTAGGCAATGGCCAAACAGTTAAAGAGCTTCTTGCAGAGTTACAGTACAGGTCGCTTTGCTATTACACGCGTTCGTTCACACGAATTTGCTGTAACACAATTGATGAATCGGGGACACTGTTTCTAAAGCACAAGCTTTTAACGTGATTACGTTGCCAACACTTTAAGCTCTGCTTCTAAAGCGCAATTTTTTTATAATGTGGTGTTGCACAAGAACATAACCAATTTGTTATAGAAGAACTACCTGTACAATTTTTATCCACTGAGAGGCACAACAGATAGGATCTTCACTGTAGGGGTGAAAAATGCTAGAAATAGCACCAACTTCTGTACATAGCCTTTTCTGACCTCATGGAAGTCCCTATTTATGTCAAGCAACATCACTAACACATCAATCCCAGTTATTTAATTCATTTTTATTTGTGGAACCTTGCTGTGTGTAAATTGGCTGCAACAGTTTGTCACGTTAAAACACGTTTCATCGCCCATAAAACTCTTTGAGACATCCTGAGGTCATACAAGATGTTGTAAAAATGCAAGCTTGTGATATACAGGCGGATGGTGATGTAATGGTAATGTCACCGGACTAATAACAGGGCCAACAACCTGGGGGCATGGGTTTGCCACCATGTTGAATGGTGAAACTGAAATTCAATAAATATAAAAAAGAAAAGCAAAATGACAACTTCTGACAATTATTGCAAAACTCCATCTGGTTCACTAGTGCACCCTTACCTTCCTTGACTGCCCTCTCAGCAATTAGGGACGGGCAATAAATACTGGCTTAGCTAACAATGCCCACATCCTGTGAACAAATAGAAACATCTTACACCCCATATTTGGTAACTCTTTGTTGCTGTACTTTCATCCTAAGTTCATCCCAAAGTCATTACTAATTCACATTCTTACTCCATACATAACCTACCTGGAGATGGTCATTTCCATAACACATATTTTGTAATATCCTACAATCCCCTCCTATCCATAATTTTGTTTCATTATTAAACATAGAAACAGAAATAGGAGCAGGAGTAGGCCATTTGGTCCTGCCATTCCCATTGCTCATCCAACTCAGTTCCCTGTTCCCACTTTCTCCCTATACCCTTTGATTCCTTTAGTCCTTAGAACTATATCTAAATCCTCTGTGAAAACATTCAATATTTTGACCTGAACCACTTTCTATGGCAGAGAATTCCACAGGCTCACCACTCTCTGGGTGAAGAACCCATTCCTCATCTCAGAACTAAATAGCTGAAAATATGTTGCTGGAAAAGCGCAGCAGGTCAGGCAGCATCCAGGGAACAGGAGAATCGACTTTTTGGGCATAAGCCCTTCTTCAGGAATGAGGAAGTTTGTCCAGCAGGCTAAGATAAAAGGTAGGGAGGAGGGACTTGGGGGAGGAGTGTCGGAAATGTGACACCTCTGGGACACCCGGACCAACCAACCCAACCACCCTGTGGCTCAACATTTCAACTCCCCCTCCCACTCCACCAAGGATATGCAGGTCTTTGGACTCCTCCATCGCCAGACCACAACAAAACGACGGTTGGAGGAAGAGCGCCTCATCTTCCGCCTAGGAACCCTCCAACCACAAGGGATGAACTCAGATTTCACCAGTTTCCTCATTTCCCATCAACTTTCCTCATTCCTGAAGAAGGGCTTATGCCCGAAACGTCGATTCTCCTGTTCCCTGGATGCTGCCTGACCTGCTGCGCTTTTCCAGCAACACATTTTCAGCTCTGATCTCCAGCATCTGCAGATCTCACTTTCTCCTCAGAACTAAATAGCCAAACCCGTCTTCTGAGACTGTGACCCCTGGTTGTGGACTCCCTAGTTATCGAGTCTAGTTACCCTTGTTAACTGTTACAACACTGACCAGGCTGAAACAGCTCTCTGGAGTATTTCTCCAGGACAGTCAACCACCCAGGGCACGGTAAGTTATAAAACCAGCAACACTGTGAATATACTGCGTGCCTTGGCTTTATCCAGTTGAAGAGGATTTTTTAATGAGTTGACAGCACCCCATTCAATGTTTTCAGATCAAATTCCTTCACCTGCTGTTTCAACCAACTGTCTGCTAAAAATAAATGTTTTAACTTGATGCACAAAGAAACGTTACACGATGCATTGCTGGAGGTAATTAAACTCTTTAAGACCATTTGCTCTCAATGTTTTTAAAGGCTTTATTATCTAGATTTGCAAAAGTATCTCAATGTCATTGAAAGACTTGCAGTTATGATAACATTCCAAGTACCAATGAAGTAATTTGAAGAGTAAAGTCACCATAGTCCTACTGGACCATAAGGTTGCTCTTTTATTAGAGAGATGCCTGATAACTGTTTAACTTGAGGGTCACCGTGCCTCAGACGAGGGGAGATGTTGTCAAGGTGACCTCAGCCAGTACGAGAATTGAGACCCATGCTGTTGGTATCAAGTTGTATCAGAGACCAGATGATCCAACCAGCTGAGCTAACCAACCCCCAAGTTGGAGTGTAACCACCATTATAACGTAGGAAGTACATTAGGTAGAATGTGCACAGCAACAGCCACACTTGGAAATATTGTAACCATAAGCAAACATGTTTCAGTGGGAATTTGGTAGAAGGATAGACACTAGACAAGTCACCTGGAGAACTGTGTGGCTATACTTTGAAATTGTGCCCAGGATCTTTTATATCCATCTGGGAGTGCAAATGAGTCGACAGACAACACCCCAAGTTAAAGACAGTATTCCTTCAGGGCTGTACAGAAGTGTCGGTTTAACTGTCTGTTCAATTCACTGGAGTGGGACTTGAACTCACTGATGTCTAACTCTGAGGCAAGAAGGGACTCGTGTTCATGAGCCAGACTCCTATCACTTACAACATTTTATTTCAACTTTGCACTTCAGTATAGGCTGGGCAATAAAAACTCAGATGCTCAATCAGTTGGGAGCTGAAAAAAAGACCCTCGACTCCCAAAGCAACACACAGTATGTTCAAGTCACCACCAGAAATGATACTTTCATTGGCATGGAAAGACGTCAAGAATTTGTCTTGGTGATGTGCAATGCTGCAGGCATCATCAACACAATCTCTTAATTAATTGCTCATTCTCAGATTGTGGGCGTTGTTGGCAATGCTACCATTAATTGCCAATCCCCGTGAAAATATGGCAGTGAGCTACTTCAGAGCCTAGTTAGGAGTCAGCTGCATTGATGTGGGACTGATCAGATAGAAGGCTCTTTTTTTTCAAGGGTCTACGAGCTTATTACAGGGATTTGGAAGTGTAAACATTACAAAATTGTCTGGCATAACGATCTTCCAAAATTCAGACAAAGACGGGAACAATTTGAAGGAAATTGCATCAATGTAGAACCTTTTAAAATCACAAAATGCAATTAAATATATTTCAAAGCATAGGCATGGTTATTATGGGGATCAGCATCTGCATCAAGGTGCCATAAAGAGCAATGAGATAATGGCATGGTATGTATTTTGAGTTTTAGTTGAGGTCAATGTTAAACATTATGAGCCATGGGGTAATTAAGATGAACAGAACAAATTCACATAAGAGTAACACACGAGGGATAAAGAAATTTGAGTTACGCTGATTGGGTCAGATGAAAGAGGGATGGTAGAAGTGTTGAGTGGTGCTGGAAAAGCACAGCAGATCAGGCAGCATCCGAGGAGCACGAAAATCAACGTTTCGGGCCAAAGCCCTTTATCAGGAATGAGGCTGGGAGCCTCAGGGATGGAGAAATAAATGGGAGGAGGGTGGAGCTGGGGAGAAGGTAGCTGAGAGTGCAATAGGGGGATGGAGGTGGG
>NC_057734.1:10064054-10078843 GCF_004010195.1 Chiloscyllium plagiosum
AATAGTGATAGGTCAGAGAGGAGGGTGAAGCAGATAGGTGGGAAGGAAGATTGACCGGTGGGACAGGCCATGGGGATGGTGCTGAGCTGGAAGGTTAGAACTGGGGTAAGGTGGGGGATGGGGAAATTATGCCATGGGGTTGAAGGGTCCTGAGGTGGAAGATGAGGCGTTCTTCCTGCAGGCGTTGGGTGGTGAGGGAGTGGCGGTGGAGGAGGCCCAGGACCTGCATGTCCTCGGTAGAGTGGGAGGGGGAGTTGAAATGGTCATCCACGGGGCGGTAGGGTTGATTGGTGCAGGTGTCCCAGAGATGTTCTCTGAAGATCTCTGCGACTAGGCATCCAGTCTCCAAGTGTGGAGGAGACTGCATCGGGAGCAACGGATACAGTAAATGAAATGTGTGGAAGCGCAGGTGGAAGGCTCCTTTGGGGCCTTGGACAGAGGTGAGGGGGGGAGGTGTGAGCGCAGGTTTTGAATTCTTGCGGTGGCAGGGGAAGTTCCCAGGACGGGAGGGCGGACTATTTGGGGTGTTGACCTGACCAGGTAATCGGGGAGGGAATGGTCTTTACAGAAAGCGGATTGGGGTGGGGGGGCGGGATATACCTCAGCACTACTCTAATCTTGACTCTAATCTCCAGCATCTGCAGTACCCACTTTCGCATGGTAGAAGGTTTGCTGGAAACACAAACATGGCATGGACATGTTGAGCAGAAAGGCCTGTTTCTATATTCTGTGTAAATGCTAGCCAGGAACTTAAAAAATGACTTTCTTCTGGCGTGCCACAGAGTTCTTAATCCAATGTGAACAGGTAGACAGGGGATTAGTGTACCACCTCATCTAACAAAAGGCGACTTTGATAGTGCAATATTGCTTCAATGCCGCACTGGAGTTTTGATCAAGTTTAGATTCTCAAGTCCTATGGCAAGACTTAAACACGCAGCCTTCTGAATTAGAGCTGAGAGTGATACTATGGAAGTGCTATGGAGCCTCAATTACAACTGAGTAAAAAATACACCAGATCAGTTTGATTTGAGAAAGCTGAGTGTTCTGATAAGCAGAGATAATGGGCGAAATCTTTCACTAAGTCAAGCTTTCTGTAAACTGTGGTCAAGTGATCATGGGCCCAAGAATTGGCATTATAAATTGACCCACAGCTGGAGAAATGAGGCTGACAGAAAATTGGCCAAACTAAATTAAACAGGAGCCAGCAACTGTTAGCCAACAGAAACAAGGTCAAAGAGCTTGCAATGGTTCAAGAGGAACCAGTTACAACTGGCCTAAGGATTGCATATTGGAGAAGTGTTGACCAGATGCTCTGGCATTTTGCCTGCCTCAGTATACACACTTTACAGCTCCCGGCATGGCAATAATGAATGGTATTGGTGTGACCCAGAGGCCACAGAACATTCTAGAAGGTCGGGGAAAAGGGGAATAATACTCTCACCTGGACACCACCCCCTCAGCAAAGACTCAACCTGGCCCAGCATTAGGTCTTTGATCTTTGATCATTTGGAGAGAGAGACAGACAGACAGAGAGAGAAGATCTCTCCTGATCCCTCTGAGAGCCACCTTTGTGGAAGGGAGTCAGCCCGATGTCAGAGAGGAAGGAGATTCCAACGGCCCAGCTCAAACAGATGGATCATTGTGGATCATATCCTTTCTCAGACAGAGAGAGCTAGGTAGGGAGTAAATATTGTGGAAATTTGGGAAATACTCACATGATGAATAAGGATTATTTTCTTAAGAAAATCAATACTGAACTTCAAACCAAATTCTGTGTCCCTTTGTCCACCTTACCAACAAGAGAAATTGGTTAAAGGGTTCTTAATACATACACTGGCCAGAGTATCCGAAGGAGAGAGAGTGAGGACTGCAGATGCTAGAGATCAGAGTCAAGAGTATGGAGCTGGAAAAGCACAGCAGGTCAGGCAGCACCAGAAGAACAAGAGAATAAGTCCTTCATCAGGAATCCAAAGCAGAGATAACAATATATTTGGTATAAGCTTCAAATATCTGTTCTTAGCTGCCCTCTTGTCCAAGGTATGACTACCACAAGAGTGAAATAAGGCAGCATGTCGGGCAAATAGTTCTCCCTCATTGGCCTGGAGCATCAGTAATTTCTTTTGACCACTTGTGCTTTAGTATGCAACTGACTGTGGGCTTAGATAATTGGCACCAAAATGGTAACTGTCAGAGGGAATTAACCAGCCTACAAATAACAAGTTATTTGCATTAACCTTCATAGATTATGGAGTAAAACATTGAGAGAAAAAAACTGGTGTCAGGGAAAGTGACCTGAAACTGTTGGATTGCTGTTAAAAAAAAACAATCTTTTTTGACTGATATTCTTAAGAAGTGCATCTGGTGCAATTATCAGATCTGAGCCTGTGGCGTCAGTCCCACATCCATGCAGCTGACTCCTAACTGGATTCTGAAGTTACTGAGTGCATCAAACTGCAGCAGCTCTTTGCGCCTGCAGCATATTTTCATGGGGATTGGCAATTAATGGCAGCATTGTCAACAACACCCGCATCCTGAGAAGGAGCAACTAATTAAGGGTTTGTTTTGGTGGTGCATGTGCCATTTCACATCACCAAGACAAATGCATGCGGCTTTTACCTGCCAGTGAAAGTATCATATCTGGTTGCAATATGAACATACTATGGTTTGCTGTGGGAAATGGGGACCATAACTTTTAGATGTCAAATATCTGAATTTCTTTTGCTTAGTCTATGATGGAGTGCAAGGCTGTTTCACTTGCGCAGGCTGCATTAACCATCCACAGCCATTTGTGGGAAACAGCAGCTCCCAGGGATATAATGGCAGTTTGCAACTTTAAAACAGCAGTTGTTCATTTGTCATTCTACCACGCAGTCTAAGTAGGTCAGTTTCAGCAGCAGGAGTAAATGTATACATAGCATTTAAACGTTTATATAACCAAATGTGTTAAAGGCTAGGCCATAACTCATAGACCTCCCATTAGAACGACCATAACCATGTATGAAATTTCAAACTGGGATTAGTCTGCATTTAACTGGGGAGCCTCTTCTTTGTATAGATGGCAGGTATTGCTGGGCCAAGTGATATATTCTCAAGGCATTGAGAGCAAAAAATAGGTCACTTAACACAACTGTGGAAGTATGAATAACTGTTGCCTCACAGTTCCAAGGGCCCAGGTTTGATTCCAGCCTCGGGTGACTGTGTGGGGTTTACACGTACACCGTGTTTATGTGGGTTCCCTCCCACAATCTAAATGTTCGGAGTTGTGTAGTTAGGTGCATTAGTCAAGGGTAAATATAGGGGAATGAGTCTGGGTGGGATAACCTTCGGAGGGTCAGTGTGGACTTGCTGGGTGGAAGGGCCTGCTCCAATACTGGAGGGATTCTAATCTATAAAATGGAGATGAGAACAAGTTTGATAGCTGGAAACATGAAAACAAATTTCAACAGCATGGCGGCTCATTGGTTAGCACTGGTGCCTTGTAGCGCCAGGGACCCCGGTTTGATTCCAGCCTCAGGGGACTGTCTGTGTGGAGTTTGCATATTCTCTGTGGGTTTCCTCCCACGGTCCAAAGATGTGCAGGTTAGGTGAGTTGGCCACACTAAATTGCCATAGTGTTCAGAGATGTGTAAGTTAGGTGCATTAGTCAGGGGTAAATGCAGGGGAATGGGTTTGGGTGGAATACTGTTCAGAGGGTCGGTGTGGACTTGTTGGGCCAAAGGGCCTGTTTCCTCACTGTAGGGATTCTAAGAATTTGTTAAGGTGTGTTCTACCCAGAATTAATCATTTTCCAGTTCTTTCTTTCATGTGCACACTATCCCATGAGGAGGGACATTCTAATCTTGCTTGAAGCTGGTGAGTTTGATTATTCTATTCTCTACTCAAGCTTGCTGACCCCTGTATATTAGTGACCTGTGTTGTACTTCCTCTGTCTTTTCACTAGCAGAGGTTTTATTCAGCAAATTTTGTAGGGTCATGGTGAAATAGAAAGGTAGTGGGGACCATTTGGATGGAACTTTCAAAGTGCCGAGATATGCTCAATGGGCCGAATGGCCTGAATCAGAGTCATATGGTTCTAAGGTTGACATAGAAAATAAGGCTGACACCACAATATTTAACAGTGGTAGAAAACTAATTGATTGATATTAGAGAAGTGATAGACACAGATAAGTTAAGATATTTAATGAAACTTGGGGTTGATGGTTTTAACGTGTATAAAATATGCCTTTGCAAAATACAACCAGAAGGGAATTCTGACATAAATGGGCCTCTATTAATATCATACACTACCAGGCTTTCAGCTTGGATTGAAGACAGATTTTTGTGACTGAATTCTGTTCTAAGTTCTGCAGTCCCGCCACCACTTGTTATGATGATGATGAACAATTAACCAATGGTGGTCCTCTTTGGCAGAGGCTACTGGCTCAGTATTCCAGCAGTCAGGCATGGTGGTCTCATCCTGGAATGGCAGTCTCATCCCAGGTAGATAGACTCGTCTCGGCTACAACTTCAGGGTATTCCATCATTCGTAAATCGGATTTCCCTGAGTCCAGAAGCTGTTAACTGAATTTTGGTGAACTATGTCTTAATTTTACTTTTTTTATTGTTATCTATGACTTCTGTCATTGATGTAGGCACCATGGTAGAGTGACTTATAACATTCTGTTCTATTCTATTCTATTCTAACCTGCTGAAGGAGGAGGCTCCCTCCACCACTAATGCTCAGTAATAGCAGTGTGTATCATCTACAAGATGCAGTGCAGAAATTCATCAAGATTCCATAGATAGCACCTTCCAAACCCATGACCACTCCCACCTTGACGGACAAGGGCAGTGGATGCATGGGAACATCACCTACAAGTTCCCCTCTAAGCTACTCAATATCCCAACTCGGAAATATATGCTGTTTCTTCACTGTTATCGAGTCAAAATTCAGGAATTCCCTCCCCAATGGCATTGTGGGTCTGTCTACAGCACATGGACTGCAGCGGCTCAAGAGGGCAGCTCACCCCCACCTTCTCAGTAGCAACTGCAGATGGGCAATCAATGTTGACCTAGCCAGCAATGCCCACATCACATGAATTAATTTTTAAAAAGCTTCTCTCATTCTATGATTATTGGTCCCTTGTTCAGTTTATATACTCGTTACAGTTTTTGTGAACGTCTATGCATTTATGCCAAATTTTCAGTATAACACTGGCAGCTCTGTGACATATTTCTGGAGCTGCTATTACCTGTTGTGCCATTAGTGAGTTGTGGAACTGACCTGGAATTAGCTATGGCTGATTTGTCATTTCCTTTGATTGTGCTGCAAGCAACAATCTAGCAACCTCTAAGATGATGTAACTGAGGGCAGATACTCTGTCATTTCTCAACACCTCACAGACTTGTACTTTCCCTTCAGTTGCTTGTAGGAGGCTTCCATTTTCAATGTGAGTGAGGAATAATCCCGAGGAAAAGAATACATGAGGTAATTTCCTGTTGTCTTCCCCATGTTCGCTTTGAAGAAATACAAGGACTCTACCAGAAGGATCCATTGTCTGTAAGCAGACATTGTCCCTCCAGGTTCTAAGTTGTCTGCTATCACCACTAAATATTCTGCCTGTTAGACATGACTCATAACCTGAAAATGGGACCCTGAGCTGGGTCTTGGACAACTGTTTAAAGACTAGGGTCAGCTATCACTTGATTTCTCTCATAGCCTTCTAGAATATCTATGTGATCTGTAATGGATGACTGTTCTACAAGGTTAGTTTTATGTAGAATCATCAAATCCCTACAGTGTTGAAAGAGGCCATTAGGCACATCAAGTCTGCACCAACCCTCTGAACAGCATCCCACCCAGACTCCCACCCTAACCCCATAAATTCGTATTTCCCATGGTGAACCCACCTAGCCTACACATCCCTGGATACTATGGGATGATTAAGCAAGGCCAATCCACTTAACTTGCTCATCTTGGACTGTGGGAGGAAACTGGAGCACCTGGCAGACACAGGGAGAGCGTGCAATCGCAATACAATTGCCCAAGGCTGTTCTCGAACCTGGGGCCCTGAGACAGATGTGCTAACCACCATGCCACTCCTTGAGCTTCTCGGCAGTAAGGTGCAAATCTACCTAACAAGGAGTGAGAGAAGCATATGAAGAATATTATGTGGATTTTCCATTGATCAATATGTGATAGTTACATCTCAAATGCCATTGGATTATTTTTGTCCAGTATCCAACAATTAGATGTGATTGTTTTACTTCCAATTCCACTCAAATTGACAATTGGACACATTAGTATAGGTAGGTGGAGTTGTTCTATTGAGAAAGGGTCAAACTTGAGCAAATGGCCTGTGCCAGTTGGTACAACAAAGAGCACAGTGCTATTCTCAAAGATTTTCATCTCGGTATCAAGCCCATAACTGGATAGAGAGTAGATTGAGGCTGGATGAGGGGAAAATGTTCGCATGAGTTCTGAGTCATGCCAAATGATTAATATAGTTTACTGTAGGTCTTCACAAAAAGACGGAAGATTCCTTCAATTTCTATAAATTTGGTTAAAGTTAAATTAGAATTATTCAATGGAATTTCTTCTTACTTCCAGCAGCGAGCTACTTGGCTTTTTTACAATAACTGGCCACAATCTCTGATTGAGTTCAAGACAATACAACAGTAGAATATGTAACCCTTGGGAATAACACTGCTTGAAGCACAAGGTGTGCCTGGCAGTTCAGTGGTTATACGTCAAGTGAAAAAGGCAGCCAAATATATATTGCAGCAATTTCTTCATTTCCATTATTGTGAATTGCACCTTGTGAACTCCAATTTTTCATACTGAAATTTATTCTGGAGTTTTTGTACAGAAAGTGCAAAGTAATAGAGCTGAGTGTTGGAAACCATCATGATCTATACACAAATGGCATTCATTCATTTCAGTTGGAAAGAAATTGGTTTTGACAGAGAAAGGCAAAGCAAAATGATGCTTTTATATCTAACTGAGTTAAATACTTGAAATGATAAACAAGAAGAGACTGAAATTCTGATGATACAACAGGTCATTCAACACCTGAAAGAAAAAATACTAGTTAATGCTTTGGCCATCAATTATAAACAATGGCCTGAAATATTAACGGGCATTTCTGAGATTTCAAAGACTCAATGTGCACTTTGAGTATTTATTTAGATTTAGGGGACTTCCCATATCGAGACATATGTGATGCAGACATGCCTTTTCCATATTCTATGGTTCCTGGAATAGGAAACTATAGATTGAAGGACATAACTCCACACTAAGCATGTTGACCAGATAGTCCACTTGCTCTTAATAGTTGCCAGGCACATTGAACTGATTTACAGGTTGATATGAGCGGCATGGCGGCTCAGTGGTTAGCACTGCTGCCTCACAGCACCAGGACCTGGGTTTGATTCCAACCTCAGGTGACTGTCTGTGTGGAGTTCGCACATTCTCCCCGTGTCTGCATGGGTTTCCTCCGGGTGCTCCGGTTTCCTCCCACAGTCCAAAGATGTGTAGGTTAGGTGAATTGGCCATGCTAAATTGCATCATAGTGCCAAGGGATGTGTAGGTTAAGTGCATTAGTTAGAGGTAAATGTAGAGTAATTGGGGAGGGGAATAGGTCTGGATGGGTTATTCTTTGGAGGGTCAGTGTGGACTTGTTGGGCCAAATGGCCTGTTTCCACACTACAGGGATTCTATGATTCTGTGATATTCAATCTGTTTGATAGTGTATTGAATGCGCCTTCTATTACTGTCAGTTCCTGGAATGGGACTCAAAGCCAGAGCTTCTGACCCAGAGGTAGGGGCAGTACTATGGCTCTAAAGGACCTTACTCTTCTACCTTAAGCATCTTTTACCCAATCCACATTCTTGTTGAGATAGGAAATCTCAAATGTACACGCAGGAGGACAGGAAATTTTAAAAAAAACGGATAGATATTGTATCCTTGTATATCAACAGATCAGTTGAGTTTCTCCAGCAACTTCTGTTTCTGTTTCAGATTCTCAGCACCCACAGATTTTTGCTTTTATTTGTGGATATTCAATCGAGTTCAATATGACTGACAAAGGATGGAAACCAGCTATTTAAATGACTTTTTTTCTTGCAACTAATTACGGAGGGAACATTGATAAAGAAGGAATTATATTCTGGCTGTATATCATTTTTAGTAAACTGCGATTATGAACAAGACTTCTAAAAACATTTCTCAGGTTTTCAGACTGGAAACTGACAATCTTGACTGTGTATGATTCAGCAACGATGATATTTTTAGGACTCAGGGTCTAATTTACACATTATCTTGTCTCGATATCAAAACAGCTCCAAACGCTTTGGAATTACTTTTGGGGGTATTAAAACTGTCGCTCATTGAGGGCAGGATGGTAGGTTTGAGTTTTAAAAACTCAGTTTTAAATCCGTTTCACCAGCCGTGCCCCAGAAACTGAAATGGAATAAATCACCAAAACAGCTACTGGTGGAAAGTACCAAATCTCCCTAACCTTGAAAATGTTAACATCCACTGGACAGAATCTCAAAATTTATCACTTAACTGAAGGGCAGAACCTTTGACAAGGTAACAATTCTGAAAACAGTCACTGAACTCAAAAGTTAACTCTGTTTCTCACTCCGCAGATGTTGCCAAACCTTTTGAGTATTCTAGCACTTTTTTTTTGCATATGATTTCAGATACACACGGTGTTTTACTGTCAATGCAAAGGGTTTCAGCCCAGATTAGGTGCTGAACTGCTGTTGTTAGGCTTGATCCTGACTGGAAAGAATGCTAGAAACTGAGACATATCACTTTGAAGCATTAGAAGAAATGATGATAATTCTGAGACACCAATTCTAAGTTTAAGCATTGTCTCCCTTGATAGGAATATTATTTTAAGTGTTTTTTTCTGTCTTCTGTAATGGCAATGCACTGCTGATAAATGTAAATAGACAGTGATAGATGCTTCCAATCATTGAATGATACAGCACATAAGGCAGCCATTCTACCCATCATGCTGGTGCTGGCTCACTGGTAAAGTGATCCAAGTGGCACCATGTACTTGTTTGTTCCCCTCAGCTGGTAAGTTCTTTCACTTCATGTATTCATCTACTTGCCATCTGAAAGTTTCTCCTCACATTCCACTGCTTGGAATTTTACACCACACCATCTGAAAGTTTCTCCTGAATCTGCTTCCACTATTGGGCAGTGCATTCCACATCATACCAACTTGTTGTGCAAGGCAGAGGTTTTACTATGTCACATCCAGTTCATGTTTTAAACCCCTTTAAATCCGCTGGCTTTGATCACCCACCCCTCTGACATTAGAAATACTTCCTTCTTATTCACACTGTCAAATGCATTTATGATTTTCAAAACGTCTATCAAATCTTTTGGCATTTCTACTGGAGCTGTTTGACTGTAAGCACCATATCAATGGTTCCTTGATCTTTACTGAAAGTGTACTGACCCTCTGGAAGTGACTCCTGATTGAAATGTTGCGTTAAATATTTCAGAAAGATGCTAGCAAAGACTTTGCCAATGATGGAGAGGAGTGCGATTCTTCTGAATGTCACAAGGTTAGCAATTTCCTTTCTGCTGGTGCAAGTGAACAATGGAGATATCTTTATATCCTTATAGAATGGTTTCTTGTCCTATATAGTCCAGCCATTTGTAACCTTTCTTATTCTAAGGAGAACATTCCCAGCTTCTATTGTCTCTTCGTGCTACTGCAATTCCTCATCACTGGTACCAATCCAAACAATCTATACCTTCTCCAAAGCCTTTATATTCTTCTTAGAGTGTGGTATCCAGGATTGAACTCTGCTTGATTGGCATCTAACTAGTCTCATCCTACTATTGTGGCTCTCAGTTTGTTCTAATTACAGATAGCTACATGTCTCAGTGCATCTGTACCTGCCAGCTCTTGGGATAATTCCATGGCATGTGTGTAAAATGACTTGAGAATAAGTTTAGCTGTGCTGTGGCTGTGGTGTTGCTGTCTGTCACAAAATCCATTCTGTAATTTAAGTCAGAACACAAGACACATTATCATATAGAACTGGGTCCTCTAGGAAACTGATCGCAAGTTACGATTGGAAGTTGATATGGAAAAAACATCCAATATTGGACTATTAGTCAGCATTCCAGTCAAGATCATGATAGCTTTGTGGTGTAGCAGGTAGCATTCTGCCTGAAAACCAGAAGCTTTAGGTCAAGTCCCGCTCTGGGATCTGATAGCCAAGAAAAGTACATCCATATTGTGGGTGAACAAGTTGAAATCAAATCCTAATGCCAATGGCAGGTGGTAAGAGTGAGAGAAAGCAGTGATTAGCCATCTGCTGATAGTGACAGGAAACCATTGTAGTCCAAGTAAAGCCGTGGACCAATATTGAAGTCCATGGTTACCAACACTTCTGAGGGCATGGTACATGGAGAGAGTTCTGAGCAGGCATTTTTTCTGGAGCAAAGAGATTCAATGAAGATTTGTTTTTGTAAGTTATGGTTGGCAGTTTTCTCGCAGATAGGGAAAGAATATTTCCTCCGGTTGGACCTTGTTCTCAACTTGAAGTTGTTTTTAGGTGGGCGGGAGCGAAGAGTAGGAAGCACGTTTTTGCCGAGGGAGCTCTGAAAATATGAAATGTCTTCTCACAAGGGAAGGCTGAGGCACTTTTACATTTGAAGTAAAAGAATATACAGAGCTACAAGAATAGAGCTTAGCAAGAGTTTCTTAACAAGCTCAGCAGGTTTACAATTGGTTGCTGCCCAAGGCAGATGTTTCAGAAAGCAAAATGCAAACTCCTTTTTGGCTCCAGCTCAGTTCTGGTGCCCCATACGTTAGGGAGGGTGTCATGGTTCAGACAGGAGACTTATTCAAATTACAGCAGTGATGATATCAGAGCAAAGGTTTCAAGGTAATGCTATTGTAGAAGAGATCTTCAAAGCTGAAGGTCAATGTGAGGTCAATGGTTTACCAGGCTCTTTCAGTTCATGTGACAGCAAGGAACCATCTTGAAAGAATACAAAGATGTTTCCATTGTCCACCTGTATAAGCATGAAATGGACTCAGAAATCTCATTCCTCACCATCACTGCAAAATCTTTGCCAGAATCCATCAGGACTGCTTAATGCGAAATGTTGACTAGGATATGCTACCATAGAGCTGAAAATGTGTTGCTGGAAAGGCGCAGCAGGTCAGGCAGCATCCAGGGAACAGGAGAATCGACGTTTCGGGCATAAGCCCTTCTTCAGGAATGAGGAAAGTTTGTCCAGCAGGCTAAGATAAAAGGTAGGGAGGAGGGACTTGGGGGAGGGGCGTCGGAAATGTGATAGGTGGAAAGAGGTCAAGGTGAGGGTGATAGGTCAGACGGGGGTGGGGGCGGAGAGGTCGGGAAGAAGATTGCAGGTTAGGAAGGCGGTGCTGAATTCGATGGATTTGACTGAGACAAGGTGGGGGGAGGGGAAATGAGGAAACTGGTGAAACCCGAGTTCATCCCTTGTGGTTGGAGGGTTCCTAGGCGGAAGATGAGGCGCTCTTCCTCCAACCGTCGTTTTGTTGTGGTCTGGCGATGGAGGAGTCCAAAGACCTGCATATCCTTGGTGGAGTGGGAGGGGGAGTTGAAATGTTGAGCCACAGGGTGGTTGGGTTGGTTGGTCCGGGTGTCCCAGAGGTGTTCTCTGAGGTGTTCGCACGGAGGTTCCAGAGGTGTTCGCACGGAGAGGAGAGAAAATTGTTCAATTTGGAATGACTTCCAACAAGGATCCAGGTCTCCAAGAACATCCTTTGCAAATTCCCATTCACTGACGACTTTCCACTATCTGCTGATTCAGAGCTATTCCTGCAACAGTGATAATAGCATAGTCCTATGCTACCATAGAGCCAGTGTGGTTTCAAAAGCTCAAGGAACACACTGATTTAGTGTATGCAGTTAGATAGCTTCAGGAGAAATATGGCAAACAGATCATGTTAGTTAAACAGTTCAAAGCCTTTGACACAGTCCGCCATGATGCACTTTGGAAAGTAATGGAGCAATTCAAACGCCCTGAGAAATTCATCACAATGATTCAACAGTTCATGCTCTATGTGTCTTGGATATGGTGAGTTTTCTGATCTATTCCCATTGACCAATGGAGTTAAACATGGCTGAGTACTGTTGCCAATCCCCTTCATCACATTTTCCTTTGACATGCTCTCTGATGTCTTGCAGAGTGATGATTCTAGCATCCGAATCAGATATCGCACGGAGAGGAGAGAAAATTGTTCAATTTGGAATGACTTCCCACAAGGATCCAGGTCTCCAAGAACATCCTTTGCAAATTCCCATTCACTGACAACTTTCCACTATCTGCTGATTCAGAGCTATTCCTGCAACAGTGATAATAGCATAGTGGACATCCAGAATCCCAGTAATGCTTTACAAACCTGGATTCGAATCCCACGATGGCGAAATTTCAATTCAGTTCTAAAAAATCATGTTGAAAAAGAAAACTAATTTAATGATGACCATGTAACTATTGTCCATTTTCATTAAAAATCATTTGGTTTACTTTTGCCTTCAAAGGAGGGAAATCCCCACTGCTCTTGCCTCGCCTGGTTTACATCTGACTCCAGAGCCATTGGAATGTAGTTGACTTTTTACTGCCCTCTGGAATGGCCCAGACAGACAATCAGTTCAACAGAAATTAAGAATGGGCAGCAAACACTTGCCTTGCCCATTCTGACATACCATACAAGACATTTTTTTAAAAAACAAATGAAAGCTGGAGTAGTCAGTGTTGTAAAAATGAAGCCAGCACAGTCTGGATGATAGCAGCCAGTGAATTATGAGGTGTTCAACAAACTCATTTAGATGAGCAGGAAAAGTTGGAAAATCTCAGTGGGTCTGGCAGCACCTGTGGAGAGATTAATCATCACAGCCCCTGACAAAAAGCCAACAGCAATGCTACATTAAGTCTGCTTCTCTCTCCACGCATACTGCCAGACCTGCTGAGTATTTCCACCACTGTGTCTGTTATTTCAGATTCACAGTCTTCTGTTTTAGTTTAGATGAACAACAGATTACCATTTACGTAGGAGGGCTTTGATGCCATTAAACCAATGAAGTGTAAACCTCACCCACGGCCTACACACACTGCCAGAAACTGTTTGTTTCGCTATTATGTTCATTACCAACCTGTTGCTGCGAAGACAATGACATCAATAGCAGTTTTGCACTGGGAATACGGTGATGTTCCTAATAGTACTATTGCCACCCATCATGTTTTGCCACATCCTCATCTGTCATTACTGTTGTTAAAGCCACCCTATAGCACAACCAGTCACTGGGGAGTGGAAGGTAACTGCCTTCTCCCTTGTGCCCTGCTGGCCTGTCCTGTCTGTTCCATATTCAGCTTCAAAGATTAAGGACAAATTGTTAAGAGTGCAACCAGAGGCCATGGAATTGTGCAGCAACAAGAAGAAGCATTCTCCAGCCAGTACAAGAGTAAAAGGGGACACTAGCTGCACACACATCAACAATGCTCAGCAGATTTTAATTTCAAGCGCAGTTAACTTCCAAAAAGTATGTCCTTTATACAAAGGGGTATCAAATAAACCTAAACATGCCCAAAATGCTAGGGCAAAAATATTTCTGAGAGTGCAAAGACAATGGATATTTTCACATTCAAGATGTGGCATGTCACCAAGTATATAAATCTGATGGCATTAAAAGGTGGGATCCACACTGATTTTCAAAAAAATCATGCTGCGCATCCATGATAAAAAAAAACAATCATGTACCTTTTTCAAAATGAAAGGCAATTCAGTCCATTTCATTAAACAAATGCTGTGATGGGAATGCAGGAATTAATAGCATTTTCTTCCTGAGGCAAAGCACCAGAATGATGAAGGTCAGCTTTTGTTGACCCACTGTCCTCCTTCTTTGTGCCTCAGCTGAAGGTGTTGTGATGACCTGTAGCATAACTGTGAAAATCCAGTAATTGTGCAACATGGTTTCTTTTAAACTACAACCACTACTTGTTTAACATTTTGTTAGTTAAGAACAAAATTAAATCTATGGTATGGTATGACATAGCGTCGGATGATGTGGAGTCTGTGTGGGTGGAATTGAGGAACCACAAAGGCAAAAAAAACATAATTGGAGTTGTGTATAGACCTCCTAACAGTGGTCAGGACCAGGGACGCAACATGTACCGGGAAATAGAGAAGGCATGTCAGAAAGGCAAGGTCACGGTGATCATGGGAGACTTCAATATGCAGGTGGACTGGGTAAATAATGTTGCTAGTGGATCCAAAGAAAGAGAATTCATGGAATGCTTACAGGATGGATTTTTGGAACAGCTTGTCATGGAGCAGACAAGGGAGAAGGCTATTCTGGACCTAGTGCTATGGAATGAACCAGACTTTATAAAAAATCTTAAAGTAAGGGAACACTTAGGAAGCAGCGATCATAATATAGTAGAGTTCAGTTTGCAGTTTGAAAGAGAGAAGGCAAAATTGGATGTAATGGTGTTACAGTTAAATAAAGGTAATTATGAGGGAATGAGAGAGGAACTGACTAAAATAGACTGGAAGCAGAGGCTAACCGGGAAGACAGTAGAGCAAAAGTGGCAGGAGTTTGTAGGTATAATTGAGGACACTGTACAGAGGTTCATCCCCAAGAAAAGAAAGATTATCCGCGGAGGGATTAGACAGCCATGGCTGACAAAGGAAGTCAGGAAATCCTGAAGAAGGGCTTATGCCCGAAACGTCAATTCTCCTGTTCCCTGGATGCTGCCTGACCTGCTGCGCTTTTCCAGCAA
>NC_057734.1:10080939-10120270 GCF_004010195.1 Chiloscyllium plagiosum
CAGTGGAAGCTGGGACGCTAAATGTCTTCAAGGCCGAGATTGATAGATTCTTGTTGTCTAGAGGAATTAAGGGCTACGGGGGGAACGCTGGTAAGTGGAGCTGAAATGCGCATCAGCCATGATTGAATGGCGGAGTGGACTCGATGGGCCGAATGGCCTTACTTCCACTCCTATGTCTTATGGTCTTATATTGCCCAGAAGACAGGATCTTCAGCAATAAAGTCCATACTTCATGCACTGTGACTGGCACATTAGAGAAGCTCCCTACTAACAATCAGTATCTGGCAATATTATAATTGGGTTTTTTGCAAATTACAGTTACCGTGTGTCTGAATGCAAGCAACGCACACACAGTGTTCAATGTTTGGTAAATCTTATGATTTTTCATTATAATTTGATTTCAGGAAAACTGAGGATTGTTGTATTCATCGATTCATCAAAGTCTTGTGTGGTTGCTTCCTAGTGGGAGGGAATGAGTAGTCCTTGAGTTTGTTTGCCAGGAGGAATGTGAAAGTTAGAAAGGTCACAAAAGCATAAGTCTGTACTGTATCTCACCTTTTTTGTACTATTCCTATTTGAAGTTGTTTTAAAGTTCATTGTACACCATGACTAAATGAGAAAGGCAATTATTAAGATAATAATCATATACACAGCTGTTTGACCTTTGCTGGCATTATTTTGTAGAAGATCAGCAGGGCACCCTCACTTCCCAAATCTTAGAAAATAATTATTCCTTAATCAACGTTACAAAATCAAAATTATTTGATCATCATCTCATTACTGTTTGTGAGAATTTGCTATCTGCAACTTGGGTGCCATATTTCCTACAACAGTGACTAAACATCACGAGCATGTAATTGACTGTAAAGTGCTTTGAGACATCTGGAGTTAGTCTGGAAAATGCATTATTTATTTGCATTTATTCTCATGGCAAGTTTCAAAAGGAGTTTCTGATGTATTGCATTTATACCAATAAAATAGCAAAACCAAATCATTGATCCCATATTTCACTTATTGTGCGAAATTTATTTAACCTTTGCACAGTATGATTGTTAGGGTTGGCTTTGTGTGAAGGAATCTGATGCTGGATAACTATAAGAGAGAGACTGGGCTTGCTGGGACAATTAGCTCTCTCTCAATGGTGGATTTTTCTCCTTACAATAGGCTTGTTGCATTTAAAAATGATTCATTACCTGAAAAAGTTCAAGAGGTTTCCGAGAGATGCAATAAATTGGTATGCAGGACCTTAAAATGTTATTGTTAAATTCAGGAGTCAGGGATGAGAGTTAGCTATTAAACTCCCAGAAGGTATTCTGTCTTTCAATTAGTGCATGGTCTCTCAACTCCATTTACTCTCATTAACTCTGGTTAGCTTCATCTAACAAAAATCTATAGTTCTCAGTCGGGAAAGCTCCAGTTGTTCCTCAGCATCCGCAATTTTTCACCGAGAAGGCTCCAGGACAATATTGTGTTTTGTGCAAAAAACATTACCTGCCATCTAAATGACCAACCTCTAAATTTAATATTAAGTTCCCTCCTGCCCCCAAGTCCTGGTCAACAACAAAATGACTACAGATTGAACTGATAAATGGGGTTGTGCCTTTGAAAATAAAGTAAAACGTGTTTGACCTGAAGCAGTTACATTTGTTACTTATCAAATCTTTACTGCTGGCGTCGCATTCTCTATAAATGAGTACAGTGGACATCAGGAATTGCAAAACCTGCGCCCACACCTCCTCCCTCACCTCCTCCAAGACCCCAAGGAGCCTTCCACATCCAAAGTTTCACTTGCACATCCACCAATGTCATTTATTGTATCCATTGCTCCTGATGCAGTCTCCTCTACATTGGGAAGACTGGATGCCTTCTTGCAGAGCAGTTTAGGGAACATCTCCAGGACACCTGCACCAACCAACCCCACCGCCCCGTGGCCAAACATTTCAACTCCCCCTCCCACTCTGCCAAGGACATGCAGGTCCTGGGCCTCCTTCACCATCACTCCCTCACCACCCGACACCTGGAGGAAGAACGCCTCATCTTCTGCCTCAGAACACTTCAACCCCAGGGCATCAATGTGGACTTCACCAGTTTCCTCATTTCTCCTCCCCTCACCTTACCCTAGTTCCAACCTTCCAGCTCAGCACCATCCTCATGATCTGTCCTAGCTGCCAATCTTCCTCCTTCCCCCCAGCCCCATTCCCCCTTCCCATTTATCTCTCTAACCCGGAGGCTCCCTGCCTTCATTCCTGATGAAAGGCATTTGCCCGAAATGTCGATTTTCCTGCTCCTCTGATACTGCCTGACCTGCTGTACTTTTCCAGCACCACTCTAATCTAGACTCTGATTTCCAGCATCTGCAGTCCTCACTTTTGCCTAGTTTGAATACTCACACAACATCATTCATCACCAATTCCAAACATGAGACTTAATCCACTCAATATCTGCAGTAAATAATTTTATCATTTGACCTGGTTTCCTGCTGCTTTCTTCAGACATTGCTGACCTGAATTGGGGCATAGTTCCACTGGCAATAAGTCTGTTACCCACCAACTCTTCACATGCACCTTCCTTAGTGAGTTTCAGCATTACATTCAATGGCAGGATGTACAGTGATAGAGTCTGATATATTTTGAACCCAAGATGTTAGGCTTGATAAATAAATCAGCTTGGGGCAAATATCAGCATAGATGTACATACACATGTCTCCAAACCTTTACGCCATCGCGTAATAATTAGAAACACTAAAGACTTTGAAATTTCTGGCCATCTCAGATGCTATTGCAGTTGAGGTTCTAAACAAAGTCTTCAAATGCAGGATCCTTTTTTAAAGTAGCACTGTACTTTAAGTGTCCAGGCCATAAATGGAACAAGAACAGAATTTTTTTAATTTCAAAAATATACTTTATTCATAGAAAATAAATCTTTGGCATATGGTCGGCTGGTGAATCCATTCAGATCTATACTCTTTTTACTTACAGATGACAAATTCAGTCTTTGATGTCCACCACACTCTACACTTACTGACAACCTCTTGGCCTGTAGCTGAGGCAACAACGGGACTCAATTACTGAATGAGCCCCCCCCCCGCCCCTGTTCTTTGACAGGCAGACCTTACACAGTGGTCTTTCCCCACCGCGCCCCAAGCTTCAGTGCTTCCCTCAGCATATCGTCCTGGACCTTGGAATGTGCCAGCCTGCAATACTCAGTTGGGATACCTGCCTCAACTGGAAGACCAGCAAGTTTCGAGCAGACCAAAGAGTTGATGATCCTCCAGGTGCAGTTGATGTTCGTCTCGGTGTGCGTCCCGGGGAACAGACCGTAAAGCACGGAGTCCCACATCACGGAGCAGCTCAGGATGAACCTCGACAAATGCCACTGCATTCCTCTCCAGCTTTCCTTTGCATAGGTCCATTCCAGAAGGAGGTGCGTGACAGTCTTGTCCCCTCCTCAGCCACTTCGAGGGCAGCGTGCGGTGTGGCAGCGAGTCCAGGTGTGCATAAAGGATCTCACAGGTAGAACCCTTCTCACCACCAGCCAAGCCATGTCTTGATGCTTGTTGGAAAGTTCTGGTGATAAGGCATTCTGACAAATGGCTTTGACAGTCTGCCCAGAGAACCACTCAATAGGATCCGCCCTCTCCTTTTCCCGAAGGGTCTCAAGGACACTATGTGCTGACCACTTCCTGATGGACTTAGGGTCAAAGGTATTTTTCTTCACAAATTTCTCCACGAAGGACAGGTGATATGGAACAGTCCAACTACTTGGAGCAGCAAGGTCAGGCCTATCCTTCGCAACACCGGGGACAGGTAGAACCTCAGTACGTAGTGACTCTTGGTGTTTGCGTACCGGGGATCCACGCACAGCTTGATGCAGCCACACACAAAGGTGGCCATCAGGATGAGGGTAGCGTTGGGTGTGGTTTTTTTTCCCCTTTCCTACAGATCTTTATACATGATGTCTCTTCGGACCTGGTCCATCTTTGATCTCCACGTGAAGTGGAAGATGGCCCGGGTGACTGCGGTAGCACTGGTTCAGGAACAGGCCAGACTTATGCTACATACAACAACACCGAGAGTACCTCACACCGGATGACCAGGTCTTTACCCGCAATGGAAAGCAACCGTTGCTCCCATCTGCCCAGTTCCTGCCTCACTTTAGTGACAAGCTCCTCCCACGTCTTTGTGCATGCCACAGTCTCTCCAAGCCAACTAGCCAGCACCTTCAGGTGGTCAGTCCTGACAGTGAAGGGGATAGAGGATTGGTCGGCCCAGTTTCCAAAGAGAATGGCCTCGCTCTTGCCTTGGATTACCTTGGCCCCCAAGGCCTGTTTGAACTGCTCACAGATGCACATAAGTCTGTGGACTTATGGGGAGAGCCTGAACAGGCTGGGGCTGTTTTCCCTGGAGCGTCGGAGGCTGGGGGGTGACCTTATAGAGGCTTACAAAATTATGAGGGCATGGATAGGGTAAATAGGCAAAGTCTTTTCCCTGGGGTTGGGGAGTCCAGAACTAGAGGACATAGGTTTAGGGTGAGAGGGGAAAGATAATGAAAGGGACCAAAGGGGCAACTTTTTCACACAGAGGGTGGTACGTGTATGGAATGGACTCTATGATTCTATGACTGACAGTGGATCCGAGCAGAAAACGGTGACATCATCAATGTACAGGGAGGCCTTAACCTGTAGGCCCCGACTGCCAGGAATAGTCACCTCTCTCAGGCTCGCATCCTTCCTGATGGAATCGGCAAATGGCTCTATGCAGCACACAGACAAGGCAGGAGAGAGAGGGTAGCCCTGCCTGACTCCAGATCTGATCAGGAAGCTTTCTGATTCCCACCCGTTGATTGAGACTGCACTGACAATGTTGGTGTAGAACAGTCAGATCCAACTGCAGATTCCCTCCCCAGAGCCCATTTTGGAGAGAACATCTCTCATGTATGTGTGTGAATATCCTGTCAAAGGCTTTCTCCTGGTCCAGGCTGATGAGACAAGTGCTGAAAATGTGTTGCTGGAAAAGCGCAGCAGGTCAGGCAGCATCCAAGGAACAGGAGAATTGACGTTTCGGGCATAAGCCCTTCTTTAGGAAATTTTCAGCTCTGATCTCCAGCAACTGCAGTCCTCACTTTCTCCTCTAATGAGACAAGTGTCTACCTGCCCCCCACCCCGATCCTGCATGTAGGCGAACATATCCTTGCAGAATGTGAGACTCTCAGCAATCTTCCTGCCCGGTACAGCACAGGTTTGGTCAGGGTGAATCACCAATCCCAGAGCAGATCTGACTCGGTTGGCAATGACCTTTGACGAGATTTTGTAATCCACAATTAGCAATGAGATTGGTCACTGATTTCTACTTTCTTCCCTCTCTCCCTTCTACTTGTAGATAAGGGTGATGATGCCTTTGCTCATGGATTCGCTCATTGTAACATAAATTGCTGGCGAAAACTCAACAGGTATGGCAGCATTTGTGAAGAGAAAGCAGAGTTAATGTGTTGGGTCCAGTGACCCTTCTTCAGGTCATAATGGAAGTGATTAGATAACACTCTTATCATTGATTTATACTCATTTGAAATTTGCATATCTTTTATGTTCACTGAAGAAATCATTTTGTTTTTGCAAGGGGATTCTTGTAGCTTCAGTCACATGTTGTATTTGCTACAGATCAGAAAGACTCTTTCTTAAGTATACACTGATGATGCTATCATGCCTGATGCTATCAGTTCTAATCTGTTTTCAACTCATTTACTCGATCGCCCTCCAAAATCCTAGGCATCCTTCTGGCTCAGTTGGTGATCTCCTCACCAGCAATTAATCATTTTGAAGTTTACTGACCATTAAGCCAGCAGCTCTGGGCTTCAGTTTATATTCATTAAAATTCTACAAAGGATACTGTGGAAATGCTGAATAATATTCTATGCCAGAGAAACAGAGTGCCAGGCTCTGCTGAACTCTGCGTGTGTAGTAACAGGGGCTGCTGTAAATGGCTTAGGGCCAGTAAGGTCAAGACAGAGAGACAAGTTCAAGACTGGGCATCCATGAGGTGCTGTGGGCCATCAGCAGCAGCAGAATTGTGCTCCAGCACAGTCTGTAACCTCATGGCCCAGCATATCCCCCACTCAAGCCAGGGGATCAACTCCAGTTCACTGAAGAGTGCAGGAGGGCATGCCAAGAGCTGCACTAGGTATAGTTAAAAATGCAGTGATAACCTGGCGAAGCTACCAAACAGGATTACCTGCGTGAAAACAGTGTAGACAGCAAGTGATAGAGCTAGGTGATCCCACAACTCACAAATCAGATGTGAACTCTGTCAAAAGTACTTGTGAGCGGTGGTGGACAATTAAATAACTCACTGGAGAAGGACGCTTCACAAATATCCCCATCTTCAATTATGAAAGAGCCCAGCACATCAATGCAAAATAAAAGGCTGAAAACATCCACAGCAATCTTCAGTCACAAGTGCTGAGTGGATGATTCATCTCGGTCTCCTCCAGTGGTCCCAGCATTACAGATACCAGATGTCGGCCAATTCAATTCTCTCCACGTTATATCAAGAAATGGTTGGAGGCACTGGGTCCTGCAATAGCTGTGGACCCTGACAACATTCTGCCAATAGCTTTGAAAACTTGTGCTCCTGAACTTGCCGTTCCCCTAGCCAAGCTGTTCCAGTACAGTTACAACACTGCCATCCACCCGACAATCTGATAAGTTGCCCAGGCATGACCTGTACACAAAAAGCAGAACAAATCCAACCCAACCAACAACTACCCTATCAGAGTCAGGATTAGAATGGTGCTGGAAAAGTACAGCAGGTCGGGCAGCATCCGAGGAGCAGGAAAATTGACGTTTCGGGTAAAAGCCCTTCGTCTATTCCTGATGAAGGGCTTTTGCCCGCAACGTCGATTTTCCTACTTCTCGGATGCTGACGACCTACTGTGCTTTTCCAGCACCACTCTAATCTAGACTCTAGTTTCCAGCATCTGCTGCCCTTATCTTTACCTAGTTGAACTACCCTATCAGTCTACAATTGATCATCAGTAAAGTGATGGCAGGTGTCATCAATAGTGCTATCAGCAGCACCTACTCAGTGACACCCAGGTTGGGTTCCACCAGAGTCAGAGCTGAAAATGTGTTGCTGGAAAAGCGCAGTAGGTCAGGCAGCATCCAAGGAACAGGAGAATCACACTTTCAGCTCTGATCTCCAGCATCTGCAGCCCTCACTTTTTCTCTTCCACCAGGGTCACTCAGCTTCTCAGCTTACAGCCTCGATTCAAACATGGACCAAAGAGCTGAATTCCAGAGGGAGAGTAACAGCCCTTGACATCAATGCTGCATTTGACTGAGTGTGACATCAAGCAGCCTGAGCAAAACTGGAATCATAGAATCCCTGCAGTACAGAAAGAGGCCATTCAAGTCCGCACTGACCCTCTACACAGCATCCCACCCAGATCCAGCTCCCTATCCTATCCCTGTAACCCATATATACCATGGGCAATCCAACTAATATCTTTGGACTGTGGGAAGAAACCAGACCACCCAGAGGAAACGCACGCAGACACACAAAGAATGTGCAATCTTCACACAGACAGTCAACCAAGGCTGGAATCGAACCCAGGTCTCTGGTGATGAGAGGCAGCAGTGCCACCCTAGTCAGGGGGCATCAGGAGGCAAACTCTTTGCTGATTGGAGTCGTACCTATCACATAGGAAGATGATTGTGATTACTGGAGGTCTTACATGCTCCCAGGCATCTCTGCAGAGGTTCCTCAGAGTAGGGTCCTAGGCCCAACCATGTTCAGCAGCTTCATTAATGACTTTCCTTCCATCATATGAGGGTATGCCCACCGATGACTGTTCAATCTTCAGCACCATTTGTGACTCCTCAGATACTGAAGCAGTCCATGTTCAAGATTTGGACAACATCCAGACTTGGAATGTTAAGTGGCAAGTAACATTTGCAGTCACACAAAATCACCACCCCTTGACATTCAATTGTGTTACCATCACTGAATCCCCCACTAACAACCTTCTGGGTATTATCATTGACTGGAAATGCAACTGGACTCACCACATAAACACAATGGCTACAAAGGCAGGTCAGAGGCTCAGAATACTAGGATGAGTAATTCACCTCCTGGCTCTCCAAAGCCTGTCCACCATCGACGAGGTAGAAGTCAGGAGTGTGATGGAATATTCCCCACTTCCCTGGATGGGTGCAACTCCAATAACACTTCAGAAGCTGGACACCATCCAGAATAAAGCAGCCCCGCTTGATAAGCACGATATCCACAAACATTCACTTCCTCCACCCACCGACACTCAGTAGCAGCAGTGCATACTATCTATGAGATGCACTTCAGAAATTCACCAAAGCTCCTTAGACAACACCTTCCAGACCCACAAACATTTCCATCTAGAAGAATGAGGGCAGATACATGGGAACATTGCCACCTTCAGATTCTGCTATAAGCCATTCTTGGAAGCCTGACTTGGAAATATAACGCTGTATCTTCACTGTCCCTTGGTCAAAATCCTCATATTTCCTTCCATTGTGAATCAGTCTTCAGCAGGTGGACTGCAGCAGTTCAAGAAGGCAGCTCACCACCACCTTCTCAAGGGGCAACTAGGGACAGGCAATAAATGCTGGTCCAGCCAGCGATCTGCACATCCCATGAGTAAATAAAAAAAAGAAAGGACAGTGAACTACCTCTACCTTTGGTGCAGGCAGGCTCAGAGTTGACTGTAATGCAGCAAGGAATCCTACAGCTCTCCTGCAACAGTAGGAAGAAAGCTTTTAGAGATTTAATTTGTTGCAACATTCTGCTTGATCTTATCCATCCAGCTTGTCAAACATACGCCAGGCTTCAGGCTAAAGCTTCACAGCCAAACAGTCTGACAACGCTGCTGCTGTAGATTCAGTCCTGAAGGATGTTCACTTCACTGCATTATAGGAGGTAAGCACATGAACCATGCTTTTCATGAAATGAAAATGTGGCCCAAACAGGGGCATGTACTCGTGGCTGAGAAAAAAATGGAGTTGGAGGCAGGGATGAGAAGGAGCTTCTCCATTCCTTATTGAATTATCTTTGTTCCAAACCTGGCAATGATAAGCCTGGTAGAGTTACAAAGTTTGTAAGTAGGCATTCCACAGCTACTGCTGTACCAAGAATGCATCATTGATTTCATTGAACACACAAGCTGAATACAGAGATCTGCACGATATCATTGGTGTTCTCTCTGGACTCATGTCAATTAACGAGACATCACGGCGAGACTTCTTTTGTGCTAATATCTTGTTTCTGGTTGTTTTTTTGATACATGTCAGCTCTGCTTGGCTGCATATTGAGTGCAAGTTGAAAGTAGTTTTAGACCTAGTGAAGGCCACTGTAACAGCTTGATTGAATTCATCAGGATTAAACCTTTATGAATGATACTCAGAGTGATACCACACAGATGGAAGCTACTCAAATCAATATGCATGTCCTGCCAAATGTGTTGACTATTTTTGTCTACTAGCATGGCACAGATGACTGTTACACTCTATTAAATATATATTTTCTGTTCATTTACTGTGAACTTCTTGTTGTTGCTTCAGTGTGTGATCAAGGTCTTGAATTAGGCATTGCAATGAACTGTCCTGACATGGTACAGAATTATTTTCCTTTTTATGTGGCCCAGAGGCTCAGTGGTCAGCACTGCTACCTCACAGCACCAGGGACCCAGGTTCAACTCCAGCCTCGGGTGACTGCCTGTCTGGAGTTTGCACATTCTCTCCATGTCTGCATGGGTTTGCTCTGGTTCTCTCCCACAATCCAAAGATGTGCAAGATAGGCGAATTGGTCATGCTAAATTGCCCATAGTGTTCAGGGATGCATAGGTTAGGTGCATTGGTGAGGGATAAATATAGGGTAGGGTAGGGGAATGGGTCTGGGTGAGTTACTCTTTGGAGGGTCAGTGTGGACTTGTTGGGCTGAAGGGCCTGTTTCCACACTATAGGGATTCTATGATATCTAATGGGCCTAAATGTCTTCCATTCACTCCTTTAATATCTAAAGTATGGAACTGAAAATTTGACTGAGCCAGCATGTTGCTGTGCTACTGCTGTTGTATTTATTAACAATGGAGGATCACTGAGCATTGGTATCAGCATTGTGTTGGAGCATTGTTGTTAGAACATCAACATGGTGAATTGAATAATATCTTTGTGCAATCTAATATCCTGCTCATCTTCATTACAGTTTTACAGAAAGAAGTAGCAACAGAGAATGGCGATGTGGAAATGAAAGGAAATAGAATTTATATCTGACAAAGTGGAAGCTTGGGTATCCAATCAGAAATATCCCACGGTCAGTACAGCATTGACTAAGGACAATCCTCTAATATGATTACAACTACAGCCACTACAGCTTGATCTAATAGGCTCGAGGAGAGAGTGCATTGTATGCAGGTACTGTGTTCCTGTTCTATGAACTAGAACAAATGCACTCTCTTCATTTGGCAGTGCTGCTAATAAAGTCATTAGGAAAAGTGGCTGTTGTGAGCTTGACTGCCTGTCGTCAGAAATCAGAAGACTCCCTATCGTTAGATTCAACGCATTTCAGTAATCAGGTAAGGAAATGTTTCATAATCATGCACAAAATATATCATCAGCTCACTGTTTTAATTTCCCTGAAAGCAGCAGGATATTCACAAATCTAATTTGGTTTGTGTAAAGAGTGCTTCTTGTTGAACATTGATCTGTTTCTCCTTTACCCCACAGTCAATTCCCATGATTAGTTTGGTGGATTAAGTGCCATGGATCATGTTGTCATGATACTGAACTATTCTGATTATCTTACCCCACATTCAACTCATGCTTTGTGCTGGACTGGTGCTGTTAACCAATGTTGTAATGCAAAGCTATATCGTAAACTCTTGAACTGGGGTCCAGCCACTAATTCCCCCACTGTTGACTCCTGTTCGGGCTTTGGATGAGAAAGGGGTTGAGTTATATGGTGATACCCACTACAGTGGAATACTCCTTCAGCGCTGAATGAATGGACACACATTTAAAACATGATGGGTTTAATGGGCTTCCAGTGAAAGTGGAGCAAAGTCTTGAACAGAGCTCTCGCTAGTAGCATTTTTGTCTGAATCATATAACTTTGGGTTTGATTCCAACTGCAGTCTTGATCATGGTAGATATTACTACCACTTCAGTGCAGCACCGAGGGTGTGCTGTATTGTTGCAGGTGACATCAAACTAAAGTATTGAATGTGAAGGCAAGCAGTCGCAAAGACCTCAAAACACAATTTGAAATGGTCTGAGGAGCTGCCTTTGTGCCCTGGATAATATACTGTCTTCAACCAACACCATGAGAGAGTTACTTGATGAGACATTGCTGTGCGTAAACTTGCTAACCAATTGCCTGGGTAGCAATCATGGTGACTGTTCAAATGTAATCCACTGGTTGTAAATCATTTTGGAATCTCTTAAGGTTATGCAACAATACGAAAAAAAACCCACAAAATCAAGAGGCTGCAGATGCTGGAAATCTGAAACAAAAACAGAAAGTGCTGGAAATATTCAGCAGGTCAGCAGCATCTGTGCAGAGAAAAACAAACTTAAACTGTCAGGTTGATAACAATGAACTGCAAGTCCATTCTCCTTTATCTTTTGTAAAGACACAGATATTGTGGGGGTGGGAGGAGTTCTGCAGTGGTTAGGGCCAACCTCAATTTAGAAAGGATTAATTGTTCCAAGGTTTAAGTTGAAAGTTGTGTTTCAATTATTTTGTTCTGCAATCCTGAAATGAACTGGGTCGAGCATAACACATTTTAATGATGTCCATTTATTGGTGCTCGATTGTAATCACATATTCAGAATACCCAATAAAAAGCAACATAAACATGCTACTTAAGTGAATTTTGTAAACTGAAATCAACCCTATCCAGAAATGTTAAGTTAATGCGATTAGCAGGACTTATGTCTTTCAACATTGCAATCTTTCTTTAAAATGGCACCCAAAGTAAAGCCTCAGTAAATGCAATGCGGTAGACCAAAGAGCCTAAGGCATGCCAATTATTTTGATTGAATTGTTTGGTTGAATTCCACATGAGTTTGAATGTGAAGACCTTGGAGTATAGTTGGAATGATGCGGGCCCTGCCACTTACACTATCCTGATTTGCACAAGAAAATGGAAAGATTGCATATTTTTTTAATAGGGACTCTCTTTAACCCTAGCCTCAACCTCACTGTTTTCCTGTGACCTCTTCTTTGGTCAGACTTGCTCTCTGTTCTCAGATTCAAGTCCACATCTCAACACCGATTTTCACATCTCTGTTGTGTGTGATAGAGTTAAGAAATAAAGGCAATTTGGAGAGGGTGACTTGAATTTAAAGAGAAGATTTTATATCTTTTTTGTAAAACATCACTGTGCGATTATCCTATCATAGTCATCGAGTCATAGAGTCATACAGCACGGAAACAGATTCCTTCAGTCCAACCAATCCATGTTGAACATAATCCCAAACTGACCTAATCCCATCTGCCTGCTCCTGCCCCATATCCCTCCAAACCTCTCCTGTTCATGCACTTATCCAAATGTCTTTTAAACCGTGTAATTGTGCCCACATCCACTTCCTGAGGAAGTTTATTCCACATGCGAACCTCCCTCTGTGTAAAACATTTGCCCCCATGCCTTTTTTAAATCTGCCTCTGCTCTCTCCTTAAAAATGTGCCGCTAGTCTTGAAATCTCCAATCCTAAATGTTAACCCTATCTTTACCCCCTCATGATTTTGTAAACTTCTACAAGGTTATTTCTCAACCTCCTGCGCTCCAGTGAAAATAGTCTCAGTCTTTCCAGCCTTTCTTTATAACTCAAACCTCGGACTTCTCAGGATTTCCTGAATTCCATTAAGAAATGCAGTTCTCAGGAAACCTGAAAAGTTAACCCAGTTTCTCTCTCTACTGACTCACTGGTATTCCCAGTGTGTTCTTGTTTTATTTTAAATTTTCTGTATCTGCAATATTTTGCCTTTGTTTGTTGACCAGTTTCTGATACCTGGACTGGTGTAATATCACCCCTCTTGGACACAAATGTGGTCACCACAATCTTACTGAACCATGGGGCTGCTCATTAGAAAGACAGACAACTGGTGGTAGTTTAACCTGAAGGTCTGCGGGTCTCAGGAAAGGTTGAGAACGAGAGTCCTTTATGGTAACTTCACATGGTGTGAGAATTGAACCCATGCTGTTGGTATCACTCTGTTTTACAAGCCAGCTGAGCTAACCAAAGCTCCTTCCTTAAATAAAATCACCACCAGCCAAATCTGAACTTAGTGACAGCCCTCTTTATTTGCTCTTCTGACTTTCCCACATGATGCTTTTGATGTGAGAGAGTACAATGCAGTGCACACAACCACCCTGAGTTAACCATGCTTCACACATGATGATCATGTGTGGCACAGTGGCTCAGTGGTTAGCACTGCTGCCTCATAGCGCCAGGGACCTAGGTTTGATTCCAGCCTCAGGCAACTGTCTGTGTGGAGGTTGCACATTCTCCCCGTGTCGGCGTGGGCTTCCTCCTGGTGCTCCGATTTCCTACCACAGTCCAAAGATGTGCAGGTCAGGTGAATTGGTCATGCTAAATTGCCCATAGTGTTAGGTGCATTAGTCAGAGGGAAATGGGTCTGAATGGGTTACTCTTTGGAGTGTCGGTGTGGACTTGTTAGGCCAAAGGGCCTGTTTCCACACTGTAGGGAATCTAATCTAATCTATCATTGTGTTCAACAGTTGTTCTCCAGGCAAAGTCATTAAACAGCAAATAGAAGTAGAATTTTAACCATCTGTTGCAACATCACCTACTACTGTCAGCCTGCGATCCATTCGCAAAGCAAAGATGATGGAATAGACTGAGATGTTCCTGGTCTAGAAATTAGCAATCATTTTCTGAAGACAATCTGTAAGTAGTATTTTATATTAGTGATTGTCCCACTCTTCAGTGATTGGGATCCCATGCAAGTATTATATTGTGGGCACCTCTGATCTGGCATTATCTCTGGTGGTATTCAACCCAAACAGCATCCCATTAAGTGTCTGAATACCAATCAATAAGGAAATAAACTTGTGCTGCCAGTTGTGTCCAGCCCAGTTGGCTGGATGGCTGGTTTGTGGTGTAATAGTACAGGTTCAACTTCTGTACTGGCTGTACAACATGAAGGTCTCACTTTCTCAATCTTGCCCCCCATTGGTTGAGGCGTGGTGACTATCAGATTAAACTCACCACTAGTTGTCTCTCTCCAATGAGAGACTGGGATGATGGTAACTTCACCTTTATGCCCAATGCTGGCTGAACCGAAATCTAAAACCCTTGAGAACCTCATAGAATATGCCCTGGCTGACAGATATAAACAGGAGTGTCAGAGATTCTGTTCACTCTGAGAGCTGGCTCTGAGGACATTGGATCTGTGTCAAGGTTTTGCCACATGCAAATAAAGGTGACAGGACGGTCAACTTCTGTGGAGTTATTTCACCAAACACTCACCTTTTGGCCTGAACTAGAAGGGGATTTTAATGCAGGAGTGAAAAAGTCTCACTATGATTGTGTAGAGTCTGGCTTGGACAGCACCTAGAGGAATGTGGAAAGCTTTGATCCCTGTACCTAAGCTAGGATATGTATGCCACAGAGTGAGCACAATGAAGACACATCAGACTGCTTCATGGAATGCTGGTGGTGATGGAGGTTTGGGAGTCAGAGGGGCAGGAGGTTGGGTTGGGGGGTGCTGGTTGGATGGGACTTGTCTGATCAGAGGACTTTTGAGGAAACTGTGTTCTCTAAGTTTGGAAGAATATGAAGTAATCTCATTGAGGGATTACAAAATTCTTACGTAATTTGATCGAATATATGGAAGAGGTATGATTTCGCTAATAGGGGAGCTGGAGTGGGGATGAGGTGGAGATATAGAGGATACATCTCAGAATGGCTGTTTAGCACTGAGAGGAGGTAAAATTTCTTCACTCCAAAAGTGCTACAGCGTTATAATTCTCCAGCCCAGAGGGCTGTGCAGACTGAGCCCTTTGATTCAGAAATTGATCAAATTCTGGATATTAAAGAAATCAAGGGATAAAGGGATAATGTGAGAAAATGGCATTGAGGTAGCAGCTCAACAATGGTTGAGTTGAATGGCAGAGCAAGCTTGAGGGGCAGAATAGCCTGCTCATGCTGCTATCTTCTTTAATTGTATGTTCCTTTCCCCCATGTTGTATGCCTACTTCCAACGATGCCTCAAAATATTGTGCCCTTGGCAAAACATGGCGCTCTGCCAAAACCACCTGCATTGATTTAACTTATACACATCCATCACATTGCCATCTCAAATATCGTAGTAGTAATAAATATTCAACAGATTCTGTGGAATATGGATGACAGTATGTACACAAAAATTTACATTTGTATTACCCCTTTTCCCATTTTAAAATATCCCAAACAGCCACACTGGAATGACTTCCAATGCTCAAAGTACACATGGGCGACAAACAAAAGTAGCTAAGTTGCTCAGGAAAAGTGAATCAAGGGGTCAACCGATCAGAAAAATGTTGTACCTCCCTCCCCCTCATACATCGATCTTCTCCACCAATCGAAGGCTGCTTTTCCCTGGTGTTGACTTTTGATTGGCTCACTATTAACCTATGGGAGGGACACTGCCTGCTATGGAGAATGAGTGAGAAGGGGAGTGGTGGCAGTGAGGTCAAAGGAGGGCAGCTGACAATGATGTGACACTGCCCGGTGGGAGTGGGTTTGCAGGGAAAGGCCATGGGGGGTGGTGAGTTCCCTGTGTGCTGGGTGAGACTTGGAGAAGCAAGAGTAGGTCAAGGGAAGCGAGAAGAGAGGTGGCTATATAGTGGGAGAGGTAGAGTAGCTGGCAAAGGGCGTCTGTCAACCAAACTAACCAGGATCCAGGCAATCCTGAAGTCACAGTTAATGAATTCATGCAAATGAATGTGCTTTTTATGAAGTTATTGAAAAAAGAAGTTTGCTGATAGCTTGTCTTTTTCCAATTTAATAACTATTGGAAATTCAAGTTTCTGTGACTTCAAATAACCTGTGTACATGCACAAATACAGGAGGTCAAGTTCCTATCTGACTCAGAAGAGATTTACCAGGATGTTGCCAGAACTGGAAGGTTTAAGTTATAAGAAGAGGGCAGATAGGCTGGGAACTTTTCCACTGGAGCATAGAAGGTTGAGGGGTGACCTTATAGAGGTTAATAAAATCATGAGGTGAATAGCAGATGTCTTTTCTCTAGAGTGGGAGATTTCAAGTCCAGGTGGCATATTTTCAAGGTGAGAGAAGAAAGATTTAAAAAAGATATGAATGGCAATTTTTTTTACACAGAGTGTTTTGTGTGTGGAAGGAACGTTGAGAGGAAGTGGTGGACGTGGGTATTGTTACAAAATTTAAAAGATATTTAGCTAAGTACATGAATAAGAAATGATTGGAGGGATATGGGCCAAGCGAAGGCAGGTAGGATTAGTTTAGTTTAAATTATGGTTGGCATGGACTGCAGATGAATACTTAGTAAGTTTGCAGATGACACCAACATTGGAGATGTAGTGGACAGGAAAGAGGTTTACCTCAGATTACAACGGGATTTTGATCAGATGGGCGAATGGTCTGAGGTGTGGCAGATGGAGTTTAATTTATATAAATGCGAGGTGCTGCATTTTGGGAAATCAAATCTTAGCAGGACTTTTACACTTAATGGTAAGATCCTCAGGAGTGTTGTTGAACAAAGAGACTTTGGAGTGCAGGTTCATAGCTCCTTGAAAGTAGAGTCGCAGGTAGATTGGATAGTGAAGAAGGCATTTGTTATGCTTTCCTTTATTGGTCAGAGTATTGAGTACAGGAGTTGGGAATTCATGTTGCGGCTGTACAGGACATTGGTTAGGCCACTTTTGGAATATTGCATGCAATTCTGGTGTTCGTCCTATCAAAAGGATGTTGTGAAACTTGAAAGGGTTCAGAAACGATTTACAAGGATATTGCCAGGTTGACAGATTTGAGCTATTGGGAGAGGCTGAACAGGCTGGGTCTGTTTTCCTTGGAGCATCAGAAACTGAGGGGTGTCCTTATAGAGGTTTATAAAATCATAAGAGGCACAGATAGGATAAATAAACAAAATCTTTTCTCTGGGGTTGGGGGAGTCCAGAACTAGAGGGCATTGGTTTACAGTGAGAGGGGAAAGATATAAAAGGGACCTAAAGGGCAATCTTTTTACACAGAGTGTGATGCGTGTGTAGAATGAGCTGCCAGAGGAAATGGTGAAAGCTGGTAAAATTGCAACTTTTCAAAAACATCTGGATGGGTATATGAATAAGAAGAGTTCAGAGGGTTCAGAGGGATATGGGCCAAGAAGGATATGGCAGGTGGGACTAGATTAGGTTGGCATATGTGGTCAGCATGGACGGTTTGGACCAAAGGGTCTGTTTCGTGCTGTACATCTCTATGACTGGTTGGGCTCTCTATGATTGTGGACAGTCCTGTCTTTACCAGTTGTTCTCAAGTCCAGGAGAATTCAACTCCAGTTCACCTCATGTTGGAGTTAGTGAGGATAAAAATGCAGCCTTGAAAGTGAAAAAGAAGTCCCCAAAAATAAAAAAAGGAGCCCTTGAGAAATCCCAAAAAGGGTCCATGAAAACATAATTACTTTGATCCCAGTATTCCTCTTGCAAGAAATTGACACTGGACCACATATGAGAGCCAAAAACATGGTCAAAGAGTTCAGTTTCATGCTCTCGCTTCAGGGAGGCAAAAGCTTTAGGGAGAGCATTCCAGAACATAGGCACTCGAAGTATGGCTGACAACAGTGGAATGATCCAAACTGAGGATGCGCAGAAGGCCAGAATTGAGGGACCATAAATCTGGAAGGAGTGTTGCATCGGATTGGGTTTCAAAAATAGGAAGGTTAGGCCACGGAAGGTTTAAAATCATGAAAAGTGTCTTCAAATTGAGGCCCTGCTTAATTGGGAGCCATTGTAGGCCAGCATATTGCAATAAGATGATGAACAAGCAGATTTTATGTGAGTTAGGATATAGACAGCAGATTTTGGATGAGTTTATAGTTTAGAAAGTGCATGGATTGGAAGGCTTGTCGGGAGAATATTGGAATAATTGAGTCTAATGGTAACAAACGCATGGTGGTGAAAACTACAAGATACATTACTTGTGAAATAAACCTGTCTCTTTAAATTAATGAACTGTGATGAGAATATTGTCCTTCCATGATTTGATATCTTAGTTCAGTCATGTCCTTGGAATTGATCAAAATACTATCATTGACTGGTGCCTGTGGGAATCTCACATCTTTCACACTAAGGCTGAACAATATAGAAGCAAACATCTAAGGCAGGCATCTGAAGATAAACATATTAGCAAAAGAGCATTTGAAACATCAAATCCCTATTAAGCAAAAAGAATAAATATTCTAGAAAAGTAATTTTAAAAATATGGAATCGTTTGCAACAAGCAACATTTGTTCAGCTCCTTGCACAAAGAGGAACAAAATAATGAGTTACATAAGATTGGATAGAGAGAAATTTTGACCCAATCAAAAGGAAAATGTCCGCAGCCTGAACAGCAAACTCCTGACTCCTCAACATCTACAAGGCACTAGTCAGGAGTGTGATGGAATGCTCCCCACTTGCGTGGATGGATGCAGCTTCATCAATACCAAAGAAACTTCACAACATCCAGGACAAAGCAGCCTTCTTGATTGGCATCACATCCACAAATACTCTCTGCCACTACCACTGATGCTTTGCACTGCAAAAAAATCGCCAGGACCCCTTAGACAGTATCTTCCAAACTTGAAATCACTACCATCAAAAGATTGAGAGCAGCAGATACAAAAGAACACCACTGACTGCAAGATCCCCCTCCAAGCTACTAACTGTCCTGACATGGAACTGTATTGTAATTCCTTCATGTGTCATTGGGTTGACTCCTAACAGCACTGTGGGAGAACCTACACCTCAAGGACTACAGTGGTTCAAGAAGGCAGCTCACCTTCATACTCTTCCAGAGAAACTAGGGAGGCACCATTCTAACCTTGACTCAAATCTCCAGCGTCTGCAGTACCCACTTCTGCCTAGTTTTCTCAGCTACCTTCACCCCAGCCCCACCCCCTCCTTTATCTGTCCAACCCCAAGGCTCCCAGCCTCATTCCTGATGAAGGGCTTTTGCCCGAAACGTCGATTTCCCTGCTCCTCAGATGCTGCCTGACCTGCTGTGCTTTTCCAGCAGCACTCTAATCTTGACTCCTTCTCCAGCATCTGCAGTACCCACTTCCGCCATTGGCAATAAATGCCATGCCAATCAAAGTAAATCAGTAATTGAGGTTATGATAAAAATTGTTTTTCATACCCAATCAGAATTTGCTTTTCCATAGGATAGTCTAGACATGGTGGCTCAGTGGTTAGCACTGCTGCCTCACACTGCCTGGGACCTGAGTTTGATTCCAGCCTCGGGTAGCTGTCTGTGTGAAGTTTGCACATTCTCCCCGTGTCTGTGTGGGTTTCCTCCCACAGTCCAAAGATGTGCAGGACAGGTGAATTGGCCATGCTAAATTACCCATAGTGTTAGCTGCATTAGTCAGAGGGAAATAGATTTGAGTGGGTTACTCTTCGGAGGGTTGGTGTGGACTTGTTGGGCTGAAGGGCCTGTTTCCACACTGTAGGGAATCCAATTTTTAGTCCCAAGGTATAAAAGAGACAAATTAATAATAACTTGATTTGTGTAGCATGTTTTATGAAGTTATATCCTGAGGTGTTTCATTGGAGTGTCATGAACAATTAAGAAGATAATTAAAGCTTGATCAAACAGATAGTTCCAAAGATGAATCATTGGACCTGAAACATTAACTCTTTTTCTCTCTTCACGGATGTGACCAGATCTGTCAAATTTCTCCAGCACTTGCTGTTTTTATTTAAGGTGGGCCATGAAGTAGGAGAGAGGTGGTAAGGCAGGGAGATTCAGCAAGGAATTGCCAGCTAAGGTGGGTTGATCAAAATAGAGGATTCATGTGACATCAAAATTAAGATAAACATCTTATCCCAATCCAATGGAACACACAGCTGAGATTCCAAATCTAAATCATTGTAGAAGTGGAATATCTGGAATTCATCATCAGCTCTGGACAAAACTAAATCAAAGCTTATATTTTTACACGTGAACTGTGTAGCTGTTCACTTATTGATGACACAATAAATTTTGCTTTGGCAATTCCTTACTCCAGTTAAGGAAATGGCTGTTCATGTGGTTACAGCCCTTGTCATCCCAATTGTGTCAACAAATAATTAAAGGCCTCATAGGGTTTTTTAAAGCAATTATTCATGTGGTAATTGTGTGTTAATGACTACAAATCAGTGTCGATCTTAACTGACAGCTTCATAATGAAGTCACATTTGAAAGGCTGCGATGTCTATATTTTTGACCTACTTTGTTCTGAAGACTTCTGAAATTGAACCTGTAAGTGCAAATTTAGTGTTTGACATGACCTTTAAGCACTCACTTGTTTCATTTCTTAAAATACTTCTTTCATGAATTAGTTCTGTTCTTCGTCTGTATCCCATGCTGTGCATAACTCCCCATCTGACATAGTTCTGTCAATATCACTTTCTATTCAGATTCCAGTGTCTGGAGCCCAAGAAAATTAGCTTCTCCTCTTGCCTAGCAGAAAAACATCCATTTTCTACTGAGTACGTTAGCTGAAATCATTCATTCAGAACCCGAGGGTAAGTAAAGATATACAACATCAGAAAAAAACCTGAACTCTGACTGGCCTGTTCCAAAATTAAATGCTTCAGAATTTTCATGTTTGTGATCAGCCGTTCAACTTTCTGATTGTCTCCTTGGTCCAGATCTGAAATATTGTCATGTCTGCAAATGCTACCTGACCTGTTTTCAGCAATTTTCTTTCTCATTATTGGAATCTGATTAAGATTTGCATTTATTATGCATCCATTAACGCCCTTGGAAGGTGATGGTGTTGGTCAACCTCTAGACCTCTATAAGGTCACTCCTCAGTTGCCTACACTCCAGGGAAAATCGTCCTTGCCTATCCAACTTCTCCTTACAACACAACTTCTTAAACCATCTGCTGTGGTTATACCCACATTGATCTTTCTCTCATGGCTTGAGACCACTGAATGGCTTGCTAGACCATTTCAAAGGGGCAATTAAGAATCAATCACATTGCTGTGGACTGAAGTCACATTTGGGCCTGAGGATGGCAGATTTCCTCCCCTCAAAGATATTAGTAACCATATGCTTTTTATGCCCATCCAGTCATTCCACACTCATTTTTAATGAGCTGCTTATTCAAGATTAATTAATTGACTTAAAACTGCCCCAGTTGTCACAGCATTATCCTGACTTAGTCATAGAGATCTACAGCAAGGAACCACGCCCTTCCACCCAGTTTTCACAATTAAACCAGTCCCATTTGCCTACTCTTGGTCCATATCCCTCCATATCCAGTGTGGTGCTGGAAAAGCACAGCAGGTCAGGTAGCATCTGAGGAGCAGGAGAATTGAGATTTCGGGCATAAGCCCTTTAACAGGAATGGCTTATGCCAAAACATCAATTCTCCTGCTCCTCGGATGCTGCCTGACCTGCTGAGCTTTTCTAGCACCACACTGTTGATTCTGATCTCCAGCATCTGCAATCCTCACTTTCTCCCTCCATACATGTATTTGTTAAATGTTTCTTAAATGACAAAATTGTATTCCACTATTACCTCAGGCACCCTGTTCCAGACACTCACCACCTTCCGTGTGAAAATAATTGCCCCTTTGAATCCTTTTGTATCTCTCTCCTCTCACCTTAAACCTGTGCCCTCTAGTTTTAGACTTCCCTACCACGGGTAAAGACTGTTGTCTGCCGTCCTTATCTGTGCCTTTCATGACTTTATAGACCTCTATAGGTCACTCCTCAGACTCCTACGCTCTAGGGAAAAATGTCGCAGCTCATCCAACCTCTCCTCATAACTCAAATCTTCCAGTCCAGGTCCATCCTAGCAAATATTTTCTGCTCTCTTTCTAATTTAATAATGTCCTTTCTACAGTAGGGTGACCAGAACTGCATGTGGTACTCCAAATGTGGCATCACCAATGTCTTGCATAGCTGCAACAAGATGGCCCAAATCCTATACTCAATGTTCTGACTGATGAAAGCATGCTGAAAGCCTCCTTCACCACCCTGTCTACTTGTGACTCCACTTTGAAGGAGCTATGAACCTATACTCCTAGATCTCTTTTCTCCATAACACTCCCCAGGGGATTTATCTAACTTAATCTCCGTCTGCTATTCCTGAGCCCATTGGCCCAGCTGATTAAGATCGCACTGCATTATTATTACCCTAATCATGTTAACACTGTTCTAGCATTTCCCTGCACCCATTTTCTTCCCATGTTATTTCCCCTCTACTTGTAGATCAGATGCTGTAAACTGGGTGTTAGTATGAGTACCATTCTCTGCATTGCAGCCAAAGCTTATTGTTCATAACATATTATTATTACGAGAAATCTTGGAGGAAAATAGATCTAGTTTTCCAGTTCTGTAAAGGTCTCACCTTTTTTTGAGCATTAAGTTCATTGAAACATTTTCAAGAAGTTATGTGATTTCAGTTAAGTGACCAGCAAGTCACCTGAGGAGATAATAGCAAATATATTTACTGACCTGAGTTTTATAACTGCCAGAGAGAGAGGGGAGCCACAGTCAGGTTCATGCAGTGGTGGGAGGGTGGGGGGAGGGGGATGGTTGGCGGAGGGGGTGTGGAAGAGATTCTGTGTGTGCCTGTGTGTCTGTGTGTGACTGTGTGTCTGTGTGTGACTGTGTGCGTCTGTGTGTATATTTGTGTGTGTGTGTGTCTGTGTGTGTGTGTGTCTGTGTATTTGTGTGTGTGTGTGTGTGTCTGTGTGTGTATGTATCAGAGAGGAAAACAAGGCTGTTGAAGACACTTGTTTTGGGAATCTGTGTTAAGTAATAATGTACTGAGTTAACAGTTTGCTTGAAGAGTCTCATGGAGCGACATTAACTGAATAAAATAGCATCAAGGGACTGCACAGCAACTTTGAAAGAGGATAGATTACAGCCATGCCAGTTCAACAACGAGTTTCAGCATGGAGACTGGGGGTACTCTTCACTGAGATTTGAATATCTGTAAGGGTATTGTTGGGATAAAATGGATTAATTTTTTCTCTCTGCTTGTAATAAGACTGGGCAAGAACTATTGGAATAATGTAAAATATTTTGTGTAGTAAACACTTATGCTCTTCGTTAAGTGTACAGTGGCAGCCTCTTGTGAATATGTTCAGTGACTGACTTCCATGATGAACATAAACTAAAACTTAAGGTCAGTCAAGCTGTCAAGGATGCGACTTTTTCACTATTACATTCAGCTGGAATCATGGCAGGGTACGTCAATGCAGCAATCAAAATGGCATACTGGAAAAGGTCATAGCAGTACCTTTTACAAATATGTTATTAACTCCTGGTTCTTGCACAACCCAACATCCATTTCCCTTTCATTACTGATGCCATAATGTGCTGTTCAGTGAACTATTCGCAAATATCTTATGATCCATCTCCTATATTGGGTCCTGTAGCCTGTTTGATTTATTATTTCTTTTTCTTTCTCTTATTTCATTAAGCATTTCTTGTCGTTCTAAATGTTATTTCCTAATCAATAGTCCTCCTATCCTCGATTCATGTGATTTGTCTCTTCCCATGTTTCCTTTTTGGTGAGATCACCAACTCAGCATATTTGTTTCTACCCTGAGCTTCAATTCATTTCTATTGAGAGCAAAGAAAGGAGAAAACCATGTATTTATATAGCATCTTACATGACCCCTAAGCACATTAAAATCCATAAAGGTTGAAAGGGTTCAGAAAAGATTTACAAGGATGTTGCCAGGGTTGGAGGATCTGAGCTATAGGGAGAGGCTGAACAGGCTGCGGGTGTTTTCCCTGGAGCGTCGGAGGCTGAGGGGTGACCTCATAGAGGTTCATAAAATCATGAGGGACTTGGGTAAGGTAAATAGACAAGGCTATTTCCCTGGGGTGGGAGAGTCCAGAACTAGAGGGCATAGGTTTAGGGTGAGAGAGGAAAAATTTAAAAGGGACACTTCTTTCACACAGAGGGTAGTGCATGTATGGATTGAGCTCCGATTGGGAGTGGTGGAGGCTGGTACAATTGCAGCATTTAAGAGGCATCTGGATGGGTATATGAATAGGAAGGGTTTAGAGGGACATGGGCCAAGTGCTGGCAAATGGGACTAGATTAGGTTAGATATCTGGTCAGCATGGATGCGTTGGACCAAAGGGTCTGTTTCTGTGCTGTACACCTCTATGACACTATGACTCTACATACCTCACCAGCTATCTGAGTACCTTTGCAGTATAGTCACTGTAAGAAATACAGCAGTATGAAAGAATGTAGAAAATGTGATAATTTCAACTTGTTGGTCAACTACTTTCTTTTTCTCATTAAAGGATTTCATTGGAAACAGATACCCCTTTAAATAATTCCTTGAAAGTGGCAATAAGATATGATCAAGCTTGCAAATAGTTTCTGTAAGAATGATTGCGTGAAGGGTTCAGAAAAGATTTACAAGGATGTTGCCAAGGTTGGAGTGGTTGCACGAGAGAGAGAGAGAGACTGAATCGGCTGGGGCTATTTTCCCTGGAGTATTGGAGGCTGAGTTGTGACCATATAGATGTTTTTAACACCATGAATAGGGTGTATAGACAAGGACTTTTCCCCAGGGTGGGAGAGTCCAAAACTAGAAGACATAGGTTTAAGGTGAGAGGGGAACAATTTAAATGGGACCTAAGGGACAATCTTTTCATGCAGAGGGTGGTGTGTGTATGGAACGAGCTGCCAGAGGAAGTGATGGAGACTGTGACAATTGCAACATTTAAAAGGCATCTGGATAGGTATATGAATAGGAAGGGTTTAGATGGATTTGGGCAAAATGCTGGTAAATGGGGCTAGGTTTATTATCAGCATGGACAAGTTGGATTGATGGGTCTGTTTCCATGCTGTACAACTTATGACTCAGACTAACTCCCTCCAAACCAGTGCAAATGGTGAGAGGACCTGATATTTAAATATAACTGAATAAGTTTTGCCTTAACTTCCTAGGTCTATCAGTAACTAAAATGTCTATTTCCTACATTACAAGCTTTGTCCACTGTAGAAATTCAATTTATGCGCTGGACAGGCTGCTCACTGAACACAGAAAATAATTTGTTTACAGAGTTTGCTGTTCCCTGGATACTTAACATATTACTTCTGGGATCTTTTCATCCCTGTTACGTTTTCACCTGTTTGAAGAATTACTTATAGGAATGATTGTTGGTACCTTTAATGTTCTCTAACTTAATTTATTGAAAAAACTCCCCAAATCATTTAATGGCTCCTTTGCCTTACTTTTTATATTTTTCTTTATCCAATACTTTAATACTTTGGGAAATGTTTTCTTTTTGTTCCCATTATCTTGAAGGTTAATAGCACAGGCCAAAAAATTTACAATTTAGAGCTCTGTATTGCAGAGTATTGCAGTTTCAGCATTCTATCTTAGATCATGCAAATCTTTAATTTTTTTCCCAAATTATTTTAATGGCATTTGGGCTTTTAATATTTAAATGCACAAGTAAAGAAATAAATAACATTTTGATGTTAGTTGTGTCGTGTGCTACGTGACAGATTTTAATAGATTGTAAAATGAGAGTCAGGAAGATGAGTTTAAAAGCAATACCAGAAGATTACAGTGTTCCTGATCCAAAGACTGGCTCCAAACAAGTGGAGTCATGTTGTGACAAATGTAGTAATGATTTCCATTCAGGGTGGATGATCATCATTTTACAGTCATAGCTTACTTATGACAAACACCCTTTTCACATCAATTTATCCTGTACTTGAACATTTGAATTTCTGCTTTCTCCTCTTGACTGTAAGAAAGAGAGTATATTTCCATTATCAAAACTGGTGCCAACATCCTGGTTCACTTGTGGCAGAGATGGAGGACGCTTTGGCACTTCTTGGGATTAATGCACTGCAAAATGCCAACCCCCAGTTTTAAAATGGCTCCCCCAAGGGTATTTTGGACAATTGCAAGAGCTTGTGTAATACTGACCCCTTCAAAACAGGTAATGACTGGCCAGGCCTTGTCTGTCCTCATGCTGGCAAACTGCAAACCCTTTCACAAACCCAACGCTTACAAAGGAATTGCCAAGTGCAGATGACTATCCAATGATTCTCACCATGTGTAAGGAACCGGTGAAGCCAAGATTGAGAGCATTACTGATTCACACCGTGTCCACACTTAACCGTCTCCCCTTACCAAAAAAGAACGTCACTTGGGCAGGCGTATGTTCGAGCTACTGGGATTCATGTACCCCAGCAGATGCAATGGGAGTGAGTGGAGTTGAAATGCCCTCACAAAATGAAGAAATGACCTAGCTTTCTCGCAGTGAGCATTAGTAAATCTGAGGACGGATCATTTGAGCTGTTAGAGTGAATATCAGGCAGGACTAGTTGTACCGTTGGGAGATATTCATTTGGAAAACAACTCATCACAGGAATAGGGTGAGTCAAAGCCTATCATCCACAAGCATTTTCTGCTTCAGACAGGATTGTGACACTTGAATCACGCTTTACACCGCGCTCTGTAGCGTTTTATTACAAGACACTTAAACAGGAATGTAAATCTATGAGACAAGCTCCGCGTAACATTTTTTTTTAGAAAGAGCTGCATTACAGGGGCGTGTCTGCCACAACATTGCTCCCTGTGTCATTCACAGGGACACTGCTGGAGCTTCTCGTTCAAGGGCTTATCCCCGAAACGTCGATTCTCCTGTTCCCTGGATGCTGCCTGACCTGCTGCGCTTTTCCAGCAACACATTTTCAGTTCTCGTTCAAGGCTCAGGCAAGCGCTCGGAGCTGTCCGCGCCTCTGGTGCTGAAACCCATTCCGCGAACTCGACTCACGTTTTGACCTGTGTCATTCACAGGGACACTGCTGGAGCTTCTCGTTCAAGGCTCAGGCAAGCGCTCGGAGCTGTCCGCGCCTCTGGTGCTGAAACCCATTCCGCGAACTCGACTCACGTTTTGACTTTGCTAAATCAACAAACTTCCACATTTTGCTCTTTTTGTGTGTGCGTGTGCTTCGATCATAGTATTTAAATGAACAATAACTCATTCACAATTAAGGGCACTCCTGTTCGTTCTTTGAATGGGGAAAGGGTATTCCGTTGCAAAACCGAAAATACAGTTCCATCCCACAGCTCTTTGACAGTGGTCAAAACGGTAAATTGTTGACTCGAACGGTTCTGTTTTACCTATATTAATGAAGCCCCGCAGACAGCACTGCCTGCCGCTGTTAAATGCCCCGAATGAGCAATGATGGGAAAGTAATGCGGAATAATTTAGTTTCTGACAGTAGGTGCTTCAAGTCTTTGGATTATGGAACGATGCAAACTTTATCACTTTTATCATAGAGTGTACTGCTGCGGTGACCCTGCTGCATTGAGACTGCGAACTGAATTTTACACCGTGTATTTTCTTTTGCAGGGCATTAGGCAGAAGGGGGAAGGCAAAGTTGGTCGGCAGTCAAACAGGGTACACCTGGTCACTTGCAGACATCTCCCGCTACTGCATTCCAACATAAGGTGCTGAAAGATTACTCAAAGAAGCAACCAACTGGAGCTTACCAAATGACCAGACAGTCAATGAGGGAAGGGAGTCTCACAGGGTCCCGCATGTTAGTTTTGTGTGTAAATTCGTCACTACTCGGATCAGTCATTAGATGATGGGGAGATCAAGTAGGGAATCAATTCTTCCCCACATCAGGATTATCTTACTCCCTACAAAAGTACTAGCTCCTCCTGGATTTACTGATGCTGTGTAGTGAGTATTATCCAGCACTATCTGTACCGGTCGGACCGTCATAAGCCATCTCTTTCGAGTCCGTAAGGTTTAGACAAGAACAGCCAGATGCACATCTGCATTTTGTAACCAGGATCAAGACTGTTTATATATATATATTTGTTAAAAAATGCGTTTAAAGAAAGTTGCATGTCAGCCTATCGAAAGGGCTAGCATTTGGTTCTGAGAGAGGTTAGGGGGAGAGAAGATCACCGAGAGTCGGAGCTGTACATGGGCGGCTGTCTTTGTCTCTTTAAATCTCTTTTCAGCGAAATGTAGGAATCCCAAGGAAGATGAAAGGGAATGGAGGGAATGAGAGGTTTTTTTTTTGGGCGGGGGGAGTTCTAAAGCAAGGAAGGTGGGGGGGCGGGGGGAACAAGAGATGGAGAATAGAGCTCAAAACGAGACAGCAGTAGAAGTAAGCTTAACTGGGGAAAGAAACCCAAGGCTAGACTGGATAGAAACCTCATACACACATTGCACATACATAAAGACGGGATAGCTCTCCCCAATAGGGCAAGGCAAACGGTGCACGGCCATTCCCCCACCCCCTCCCCCAAAAAAAGTACATTGAAAGAATTTGAGTAAAGGGTCACAAAGAGTACATCCCCAAAGCTGATTTGAAGTCTGTAGTTCGGAAATATCTTACCTTGCGCCCGGGTTTGGATTCCTATCAGTAAGAAAGCGTGGAGCACCCACAGAAAGCCGGAGTTCCCCCGGCCAAGAGGCAACATCCTCGCTCCCTGATTTCCAAGCGGCCCTTGGTTGTATTTTAGAGAAAGGGGAAGCTTCCCTTCTCTGGTAGGGTCTCCCACGGCGACAGTAGCCGATCGTCGACTGCAGCCTCTTCCTTCTCTCTGTGTGTGTGTGTGTGTGTGTCCGTGCCTCTCACTCCTTACTCAGCGCCTGGCTGTCACAGCATGGTTTTGGGAGGAGTGTACCAGGCTGCCGAGACCTGAGCCACTGTTCGCATTCTGAGGCGCTCCGGATCGATTCTATGCGTCACCGCGTTTTTTTTTATTTTGGATGTCAGCGAGAAATTGGGCAGATCGCAGGCTGAGGGGGAGTGAGGTGGGGGGGAAGCAGTGAGGGAGCCGCAACTGCCTAATCCCGCTGGGGGCTCATTATTCCTGTCTAGTGCTGCGTGGAGGCGGTGGGGGGATGCGGAACGATGGTAAATGTGAGTCTAATGCTGGAGGGGAATCTCGTATTTACTGCTGCTGGGACTGTGTATTGCTGCTGGGATCTAGCTGGGACTGTGTATTGCTGCTGGGATCTAGCTGGGACTGTGTATTGCTACTGGGATCTAACTATGTCTGTTGCTACTGGGATCTAGCTGTCAATGTGGATTGCTGCTGGGATCTCGTTGGAATCTAGCTGGGACTATGTAGAGTTGCTGGGATCGAGTTAGGACTGTATAGTGCTGCTAGAATTGAACTGTAACTGTCTAGTACTAGGATCTAGCAGTGACTAATGTTGCTGGGATCTAATCGTGACTAAAGCTACTGGGATCTATAAGTGACTAATTCACCATGGGATCTAATTGTGACTAATGTTGCTGGGATCTAGCAGTGACTATGCTGCTGGGATCTAATTATGACTGTCTAACACTGCTAGAGTCTAACTGTGAGTTAATAGTAGCATACCTTTACAAATACACTCAATGACTTGGCCTCCAAAGTGACTGCGACTGTGTAATCCAGCTGAGATCTAGCTGTGACTGTCTAATCCAACTAGGATCATCTAATCCATTTGGGATCTAATTGTGCCTGTCTAAGCCAGCTGGGACCTGGCTGTGACGGTCTAATCCAGCTGGGATCTGGTTGTGACCAGCCACCCTCAGGAATTCGGCAATGAAAGGGTTGGTTCCCCCAGCTACTGGCTTTACTTACGGAAAGCCTCAGATAGCTCGGAGATTGTGGAATGCAGAACGTGCAGACACCAAAGGTAAACCAATTGGATCGTAGATCCTTAGTATACCCTTTGCCCTTGTGGTGTGCTCCGAACCCCATTTCTCTAGTTCCTTGGGAACATGCTGCACAATGGGCTTGGCAGTAAAACCTACCCTTGAGTGTGATATTAGATAGAACTTCCTCATTCTCAAATAATTCTTGAAATAGTATTTTGTTTTGACAAGGAAGGTGTCCATTTAAATATGTATCTCGCAACAGAAACTGTAACTGGGATAAGGGCACTTGCAGGTTGAGCACTCTATGAGTGCTTGCCCTGCCCTATAGATCACTGAGAGCAGCTTCAGTGTCTGGCTTGTTATCAAATGCACGTTCAGAATGTGAAGCAAAGTGTATTGAAAGTGTCAAAGCCCCTAGGTTAGGGCCAGGTAACAAGTACAATGACTATTAGACTTTTAATGAAGGACAGAAGCAAGGTTTTGATTTTTTTACTACCACCCATTCCTCCCCGCACCTTGATTTTTTGAGATTCTAAATCTCTTTTTTAAATTTTATCAAACAATACACAGTTTACAAACAATTAACATTAACAGCTGTATACAGAGAAACAGCAATTTTACAAGGGAGAGGAGCAGCAAAGCCAGACCCCAAACCCCACCATTCAACAAGTTTTCAGAGAAAGGAGAACAAACCTCAAATCCAGTTTCACTCATTACAAATGAGTAACAATGACATTTGTACATACAATTACATAAACAATTACATAAGAAACAGTGCATACAATACAGACCCCCAGAAACCCAGCAAGCCCATCCCCGCCCCTCCCATCTTCCAGCCACTCTAAGGCAACCTGCCCCTTCTAGCTCCCCCACCTTCTTATCTGTTTGTCTGACTAATTACAAGGTCAAGAATCGGCCCTGACCACCTGCTGCTACGTAGCCCTCACTCACCACTCAATGAGCTGGTGCCTTTACTTTCTGGTATCACAGTACAGTGCTATTTAGGTTTTTAGACATTGAACAGTTGTCCGACAAACTGTTGCAAACCTGCACTGATCTTGTAACGGGTAATATTGAAAACCATGAAACATTTTCAATGACATTCCAAATTCCAGCAGGGTCCCTCCAAGCCAATCACGTTAAGATTCAGCGAGAGACAGAGACAGTTCTCCCAACTGTTAGGGCTGCCAGATGCGTTCGGTTTTGCTTTAATTTTGTTTCAATCTCTCCAAGGTGCTGTCATTTCCATTTCCCCCCCCCGAGGTTATCTCCCTTTACTTATCTTAATACCTCACTTTCTGATGGAACAAGCTGCCCACAAAAATTAATTTCTGTTGCCCTTGTCGGTCACATGTTCACAATTCTGTGTACTGAGGAGAGACTATGAATGGGCCATCACTATTTTACAAACACATTGCTTGATCGCCTTCAAAGTGTATTGCAGCTTATTAAAAACAGCCTTGAGGTGCAATCACTGCTACCTTGTAAGAAACAACAACTAATTTGAGTTGATCAGAAGCAGCGTTGCAATATTAAAATCAGAGATTTTTTCCACTAAGAGCTATTAGTAAATGCATAAATATTGCTGAGGACAGCAGGGATAACTGACTCCACTTCTTTGAATCTTGCCCTGAGGTCCACCAAAGAGGAATGTCAGGGCTTCAGCGAAGCATTCAATTCAAAATGCTGCATCTTCAGCATGGCCAGCCTGACCCTCGGTGCACCAGAGTGCCAGCTTGGAATTGTATTCATTGCTGGAGTCAGGCACATACTGGATGTGTGGCCTAGCATTCTTTTTTCCAGAAAATACTGTGTTCTATGTAACTATGAACCTTCCCCAGAATTAAATTGTGATGCTGTACCAAGGGAATGCTGTATTGTTAGAGATATGACCTATGAGGACAAGATGTTAACCTTTCAATTTACTACCTCAATGTCGGTAAACAATCTCATCCCTTATTTCAAAGCTGTTTTGGCCAACCTTCAACCCTGAACCAAACTAAGGTTCACTCATCACTAACTGTGCACAAAGCAGTTGTGTCCCTAACTTACACGACAACTGCAATTACATGTGCAAAAAAAGTGTAGCAGCTGGAGAATACTTTGGATCATCGCAGTGAGGACTTGAAAAGGCAGAAAATGGTACTGGTTTCTGAAAGTTTGCAGAAGCTGGAAGCTGCTTTAGAAACCGTGTATCAAGATATTTAGGAATGCTCAAATGGAATAGCTCATAGGTGATGAGAGACATACAATCCATGCTCTGCATAGAAAAAAAATGGAATTGACGGGGTTCACTGAAACACTGATCCTTCTTTCAGAATCAGCTTCACTAATGTATACAAATGAGCTGGTTTATTTCTAAGTGGGCAGCTTGCAGATGTATTCTAATGCTTCTAAAATTAATTGAATCTCTTGCTAAAGCTATAAGGATCAGCAGCTTCAGCAACTGGAGAAAAAGAAATATGTTTCTGACTTTAGAATAAATTGTGCTCATTTCCACTACATAGTTCACCCTATTAAACACAAACTGAAGATAAAAATCAAATCATCTCTGTAGTTGCAATCTAAACTGGATTCTTCAAAAAGGGCGGCTGATCTTCACCCCATCTACTAATGAAGCAGCTTCACTGGTTTAAATTCTAATTAAGCAAATAAAGTTTAGGAACCACTTATACATCTGATATCAATCCAGGCTAGTACTTATTCAGGGTAGTCAGCTGAATATTTGCATCAGCTCCCACTATGATTTTTATCCAGTGACTCTCGACTCATCAGTGCACACATGAATCCCAGTCACCAGCCCTCACTTGTTTACGTTTTAATACCTGTATAAGGAGAAAGTTAGCCAGCTCATCACCTCCTCGCCAATATTAAAAGACAGGTTCCTCAACAACTTTTAAAGTTAGCTTTGCATTAGCTACAGTTTTACTTAGAGGAAGTAAAATATTCAGGCAATGGTGCAACTAGTGAGACTGAAAACTGTGCATTTAATGTAAAATATTACACAGTTCATATGAGTAATTATTTTGAGTTATCAGCTTTTGTTCAGTGTTTTTTTGCCATAGCCCACATCACTAGTCAAGACACTTCATGCAGACAATGGATGATAATATCCCTCTAGAGAGAGAATGATTATGAAAGAGTTACTAGTTTAATAAGGGACAATCAATGGTTGATTAACATACTGAAGTGTGTTTAATTGTTTTCAATTATATACCTGGAATTTTGCTGAATATGATGAGAACTTGAAGATTATGGTGCTACTATGGACTACAATTTGAATTTGTGTAAAGTCTCCTTCTGGGAGGGTTGAGCAAGTGAGTAATTTTATAATAGTTGTCTCTGCTCAGTAGCAGTTAGTTTCATTATAGCAATATACCTGTTCGGTTCATGTTATTAGGAAGATATGTTATGCAAAAAAAAAACAATTAACCAGACATAGGTACACATATATGCTTTAAACTTTTTAGAAAGGACACTTTGCAAAGAAAGAAAAAAATGGCTTAAGCAGTAACAATGTTTCCTTGTTTTAAAAATTCACTCATGGGATATGGATGTCACTGGCTGACCAGCATTTATTGTCTGTCCCTAGTTGCCCTTGAGCAGGTGATGCTGAGCTGCCTTCTTAAACCGCTACAGTCCACATGGAATATTTTCCAGGAACAAGCTACTTGTATAAGGAAACCAAAATCTGCAACATTTTCAGAGAGAGACCATTTCAATTTGTACAGTGAAAACAAGATATTGGACTTTTAGACAAACAGCCTGTCATAACCTTACAAGTTGTAAACCCACCAAAAGGCCTTATAACCTCAAGTGAAGAATTCAACATTTGCACCACTGTGTCCCCAGAAAAGATGATAGTCAGGCACAACAGATCCATGAAGACAGCGTGAAAACAGCTTGTATGCAAAGTAACCAGCTACGGACCATCATTTGATGAATCTGAATTAATATTATTTCTGAATTTACCTGTTGCTCGGATGAAGTTTTCCAAAAGTAGTACGCTGCAGAATTTACAATTTTGTCTCAGATTTGGAGGTGTTGATTTTTTCCCCCTCCCCCCAAGGGTAGTTGTAAGTGCCTGCATAGTTTACATCTTGGAGAAAGTGAGAACTGCAGATGCTGGAGATCAGACTAAAAAAAAAAATGTCGCTGAAAAAGCGCAGCAGGTCAGGCAGCATCCAAGGAACAGGAGAATCGACATTTCGGGCATAAGCCCCTATGCCCAAAACATCGATTCTCCTGTTCCTTGGATGCTGCCTGACCTGCTGCGCTTTTTCAGCGACATCTTTTAGCTAGTTTACACCTTTGCTAGAATAAACTGTTTGCAACAAACTTGCTCTTTATTTGTTACTGAAGAAGCCTGGTTGACTTGTTTCTGATACTGAGCTATATTAAAAATTATTATATACATCAATAAGATTAGCAATATCACCCCCCTGCCTTTTATAATTCAAGCAATGTTCCAAATCTCCACTCGTCAAAACAAAGGAAAAAGTCAGTCCTGTTCCAATTCTAACATGAGGCTTGAAATGATGTTACTGGTACTACCTTCTTTACATAAGAAGTACTCCACAGATTTGGTAATTGAATTTTAATGTCAGAGGTGTTGCAATGCCTTAGCTTTTTGGGAGGGGTGGAGTTGAACCCAGAGGACAGTGTCTCTGGGCTAATAGTGTGACTGAAAATGGCCCACTGCACATGGAAACTCACTCCAACGGTGCACAAGATTTATTAAGGTCCCAAAACTTTAATTCAGTCAAAGGCTCTTAATTTGATTGCAATAGCTGTGCAAAGCTATGGATGGTCAATGCCAATTGTCAGAAACTAAAGGGGGGGCCTGATTTTTAAATGAACATTATTCTCCTCCTTGACTTTCTCCCAGTGATAGAAGCATAATCAGAGTGGCTCTATGATTAATTGGTGCCAGTGCCAATTCTTTCAGTGGATCTTCTTACAAGATGGAATTACACACAAAAAAAAAGTACTTAAGAAAGCTGGCAGATAGTTGGAGTCACTGGCACCTGATGCCATAATTCACCAAGGGCTGGGAGAGATACACTAGTATTTGCATGCTCATATGATAATGCCAGTCTGGTTCACTGGTGCAAAAAATCTCAGGAGCAGGACAGTACCAGTTCAGCATTGTCAGTGTAATCTTTGCTGCTAGTATCACCTTTAAAATAGATTATGGGCTGTACTCTTCACCTTTGAACTCAGCTTGAATATTTGGTGTCTTTGAAACCAAACTGGAGTCCAGTGCCTTAATGCTCATACTTCATTCATTCACCTTTAAACACTTGAGACTTAACCAACCATTTATCTTATTTTGGATCAGTGGTACTGGAAGAGCACAGCAATTCAGGCAGCATCCGACAAACAGCAAAATCGATGTTTCGGGCAAGAGCCCTTCATCAGGCTTTTGCCCGAAACGTCGATTTTGCTGCGCTCTTCCAGCACCACTGATCCAGAATCTGCAGTCATTGTTCTTACCTCAGCCATTTATCTTAGACAAGAAAAAACACTAGCTGAAGTAAATAATGAAAAAAAAGAACCTCAAAACAATGACTAGTTGTTCAAAAATACTGATTTTACATCAGTTGACAAAAAACCTACAAATTTGCTGCAAAAAGAAAACGACCGCAAAGGGAGACCGCAAAGGGAGACCGCAAAGGGAGACCGCAAAGGGAGACCGCAAAGGGAGACCTCTTTAGATCCATCAATTAAACCAAAAAAAAAAGGAACAAAATCATAAACAAGAACAAATGAGTAAACATGGTTGACATGCATTCAATCCATGGGAATCCAATATTCTTAAAGGAATGAAAGTTTGAACTAGGATTAGAAAATTAGAGTGAGGGAATTAGAATTAGGTTTATTGTCACACACTGAAGTTACAAAAGAACAGGAGTACAGTGAAACTTGTACAATGTCACTCACACATGGTGCCATTTTAGATACAAGGTACCTCAACAGAAATCATAGTTACAAAAAAAATAAAACACAGAAAATAAAGAAAAATATTCATATTGCATTACAGATATATCATAGTATAATTTAGGAGAATAAGAAATAAAGCTAACAAAATAGACATTAGTTCTTTTTTAAAATCAGGGATTCCACAAGATGTGAGCCAGCTCCACTGGTACCCAACCAGTCACCATCCTCACTCTTAGTCACTGGTCACTCACCCTGCTTTGGGTCATGGTTTACCATCTCCACTCCAGGTCACTGTCCCCACTCCACTTTGAGTCACAGGTTGCTGTCTCTGGTACAGGTCACTCCCAGGGGTCACTGTCCCTGCTTCTCTCCAGGCTGCCTACTGATACTAATCAGAGCTGCTACTTTCATTGCTTTGGACATCATGCTTTAAATTTTACTTTCTTACAAGTTCCATGTTAATTATTTTAAAAAAATACATAAATTATCAATGAAAACTGATATCATTCTGACCTCTACAAACCAATCACATTGCTGAGAATTAATCACCCCAACAACTTTCCATTATGCAGCATCTCTAACATGGTAAAATACTCCAAGGCATTTCACAGGAACAACATAGTGGATAAAGAGCATTATTCCACTCAGCCTGTATTCCTAACAGCTTCTGAGTAGTTGTATATGTTCAGTCTGACATCACTTCCTACCTGGATAGAGTAGACATCAGTGAGACAGCATAGCTCTCTATATGTTTGTAGTGATTGGGCCCAGGTGGACCATGTTCACGATGAGGTTCTTGATTGGGGTTGTTAACCTGGGCCAATCAGGAACCTCCTAGTCAACGAAGTCTACCTGCTCCCAATCACCACAATATTATGGTGCAGCATTGCTGATTTCAGCTAGTTTCTGTTCCAGATTTAATCTCTCTGTCCTGTCAACACTGAGGTGGCACTCCTACCACTCCCATAGGATGAATACAGACCAAGGAGCAAGCCCTGGTTAGTAAGGTTCAACAACTACCAGTTTTATTTCTATGGCCCCTTTAGCATCTTTCAATATTCCAGGATGCTTTGCATGGAAGGTAAGAAGCAATGAGCCATATACGGAGACATTTGGATAAGTGATCAAAATCTTGACCATAGTTTTGTCTTTACTCATTGGATGTGGGTATCACTGGTCAGGTCAGTATTTATTGTCCATCCCATAATGCCCAGAGGGCAATTGCGAGGTCCCTGCATTGCTGTGGGTCTGGAGTCACATGTAGGCCAGATTAGATAAGGCTGATTGGTTTCCTTCCCTAAATGACATTAGTGAGCGAGATGAGTTTTCCCTTAACAGTTAAAAAGTAATGTGATGAAGGGCTTATACTTGAAACTTCGACTCTCCTACACCTCAGATGCTGCCTGACTAGCTGTGCTTTTCCAGCACAACACTTTTTGTGTCTGATCTCCAGCCCTCACTTTTCCTAATTGCCAATAGTTTCACAGTCATCGTTAGATTCAAATTCTACCATATGCCATGGTGGGATTGGAACCTGGGTCCCTCTAAGTATTACCTGGGCATCTGGATTAATAGTCTAGTGATAATACTTTGGGCCATCACCTCCACTGTCACAGGTAGGCCAGATCAGGTAACAACAGTAAAATGTCTTCCTTCAAGGGCTTTAATAAACCAGATGAGTTTTTATGTTCAATTCTTCTTTGGGGGCATTGGTTGAATTTCAATTCTTGATCACCTTGGAAAGAATTTGAATTCCACTAGCTGTCATGGTGAGATTTATATCCATGTCCCAGAGCGTTAATCTAAGCCAATGGATTACTTATCGAGTGATATTACCATTCCTCCTCATAGTGACAGATTTTAATGTAGTATCACAATGGGGAGTGATGGACCAGTCATATTATGGCTAGGCTGGTAAAGTGCAGGTCGTGGGGACCCGAATTTAAATCCTACCATCGCTTATGGTGGATTTGAATTTTATTAAAAATCTAGAATTAAGAGCCTGATGATGACTATGAAACAATAGTTGAGGAATAACCCAGCTGGTTCACAAATGTCTTTAAGGGAAGGAAAATGGTCTCCTTACTTGATCTGGTCTACACGTGACTCCAGACCCACACCCTTTGGGCAAGTAGGGATGGACAATAACAGCCAGTCTAGCCGGCAATGACCACATTCTGTGAATGACTCAATAAAAGTGGGCAATGCTTTGCCAACTTAAATGACTAAATATGAGCACCTTGGGACATTTTACTGTATTTAACATGCTAGATAAGTAGAAATATTCATTTGTATTTCTGTTGCAATGTGTCATCATCATTTTGTAGCACACACTAGGATTGATTTCTCGGGCAACCTAAACTTCGAGACAAATGGAAGAAGAATGTGTTTTTCTCAGTGACCCAATTAACTAATGAATGTAATGATTGAACTGGGAAGCCCAAAGCCAAATCTCTGAAAGCAGATGGTTCATCAACTGTTTCACATTTATTTGTATTTAAAAATAGTCATTGCTCACCTAATCCATATACCGTGAGATTTAATTTGGTGGCATTTTCAAACATATATTCTTCAAAGAACAAAAACAGCACAGGAACAGGCCCTTCGGCGATCCATACCTGTGCTGACACATTTTGCCCTTCCATACTAAAACTATATTCACTTACAGGATCCGAATCCCTCAATTCCCGTCCTATTCATCAGGCGCTACTTGAATGCTGCAATTGTGCCTGCTTCCACCTCCTCCTCTGGCAGTGTGTTCCAGGCACTCACCACCCTTTGTGTGAAAAACCTGCCTCGCACATCTCTTTTAAAGGTCCCACCTCCGCACCCCCCCAACACCTTAAATCTGTGTACCCCAGTAATTGACTCTCCACCCTGGGGAAAAAGCCTCACACTTTCCACTCAATCCAAGCCATTCACAATCTTATAAACTTCTATCAGGTCACCTCTCAACCTCCTGTGTTCTGGTGAAAACAAACCCAGTCTATCCAACCTTTCTTCCCCCATACCAGGCAACATCCTGGTAAACCCTTTCTGTACCCTCTCTAAAACATCGATATCCTTCTGGTACAATCGTACCCAGTAGAGTTCTCCCATTGAATTGTTGCAAGTAATTACATCCTTTTGAAACAAAAGAATAATGAATTTATTAAGCACCTTTGGAACATTTGGAAACACTTTACAGCTCACAAACTACTTTTGAAGTGCAGTCACTGGCACAGTTTCTTGGCTCATACACCACTGTCTTTATGATATAGTCTGAGTCCTTCCCTGTATGATAGCCCATGGAATATATGGCACAACATATGTTTCAGTTGAGAGAGAAGTCTTGAAATTTATTATTGCCACAAATGATATACACTGCTGTAAGATCTCAGGCTTAAACCTAGTCTGGATTCTGTACAGGCTGACAACATACAGTGGAAAAAACAGTAACTGCAAACAAGTTAATTTCATACTGCTGAAGTTGAGGTGGGTACCATTAAACTTGGAGATCACATGTTGTGATGCTATCT
>NC_057734.1:10120770-10159725 GCF_004010195.1 Chiloscyllium plagiosum
ATCAATCTGGGTGGCAACCTTCAGGGATCTATGTACATGGATACTGAGATATCGCTGCTCATCTACACGACCAAGAATCTTACTATTAGCCCAGTACTCTGCATTCATGTTGCTCCTTCCAAGGTGAATCAACTCACACTTTTCCACATTAAACTCCATTTGCCACCTCTCAGCCCAGCTCTGCAACTTATCCGTGTCCCTCTGTAACCTGGAACATCCTACCACACTGTATACCACTCCACTGACCTTAGTGTCATCCTCAAATTTACTAACCCATCCTTCTACGTCCTCATTCAGGCAATTTATAAAAATAACAAACAGCAGTAGCCCCAAAACAGGTCCTTGTGTTAAACCCCTAGTATCTGAACTCCAGGATGAACATTTCCCATCAACCACCACCCTCTGTCCTTTTTCAGCTAACCAGTTTCTGAAGCAAACCACTAAATCACCCTCAATCCCATGCCTCTGTATTTTGTGCAATAGCCTACCATAGGGACCCTTATCAAATGCTTTACTGAAATCCATACATCCCACATCAACCACGTTACCCTCATCCACCTGTTTGGTTACCAACTCAAAGAACTCAATAAGATATCATTCAGTTAAGTTTTCCAATAGTTAAGTTATTCTGAATTCCTCTTTCTTTTGTTTGTATTTTAACTACAAAAAATTGTGTTTTGTTTAATGTAAGTAGTTTGTCCAGTCACATCTCAACTGGAACACAGCACTTCACATCTCCTTTACAATAAGAAAAGGTTAGGGTCTAGGCTACCTTCGTCAGGTATTTTGTGGAGGTCTGGTCTGATCCATAACAACATATATAAGAAGCTAATCCTTTCCATTACAAATCCACCAACTCCCATAGTTACCTTGACTATACATACTTGCTGTAAAGTCTAAATTCCATTCGCTCAGTTCCTCAGTCTCTGTCCCACTGGTTCTGATGATGCCAACTTCAACAAGGGAGCCTCCAAAATGTCCACCTTCTTCTACCAACTCTTTTGATGTCAACTGTTCTCTCTCTTTGGGCTCTATCCCCAGCTATTGTTTACTCCTTAACCCCTCACCCCCGCCCTCCAACCTTGTCTTCTGCATAAAAAAAACGTTTTCCTAGCTACCATCTGTTCTGAAGAAAGGTCACTGGACCCAAAACGTTAACTCTGATTTCTCTCCACAGATGCAGCCGGACCCTACTGAGAATTTCTGTTTTTGTTTGATTTCCAGCATCTGCAGTTCTTTTGGTTTTGTAACCTTTGCCTATTAGATTTGGATGAGGCCTTCTCTGAGTTGCATCTCCCGATTGATTCCCTGCCACTCATGGAGACTGGAGTCCATCAGGATCTAAGGGTTAGGTTCCACATGGTAGACTGGTTAGTAAAGTTAGGTAACCTGGGATCCAACTAGCCAACTGGATACAAAATTGGTTTGGTGGTAGGAGACAGAGGATGGTGGTGGAGGGTTGTTTTGCAAAGCTGGAGGCCTGTGACTAGCTGTGTCCCACAAGGATTGGTGCTGGGTTCACTGTTGTTCATTATTTATATGAATGATTTGGATTAGAATATAGGAAGCATGTTAGTAATTTTGCGGCTGACACTACAATTGGTGCTATAGTGGACTGTAAAGATGATTACCTAAGAGCACAACAGGATCTTGATCAGCTAGGCCAATGGGCCAAGGAGTGGCAGATGCTGTTTAATTTAGATAAATGCGAGGTACTGCATTTTGGTAAGACAAACCAGGGCAGGATTTATACAGTTAGTGTAGAGTCCTGGGGAGGGTTATTGAACAGAGACACCTAGAGGTGTAGGTGCATAGTTCCTTAAAATGTTGTCACAGGTAGACAGGGTGGTGAAGAAGGCATTGGGCTTGCATTCAATAGTCAGAGAATTGAATATAGGAGTTGGGATATCAAGTTGCAGCTGTACATGACATTGATGAGGCCACTTTTGGAGTACTGCATAGAATTCTGGTCACCCTGCTATAGGAAAGATATTATTAAATTGGAAAGGGTGCACAAAAGATTTACAAGGATGTTACTGAGATTGGAGTGTTTGAGTTATAAGGGGAGGCTGGATAGGCCGAGATGTTTTACACCTGGAGTGTAGGAGGTTGAGGAGTGACCTTTATAGAGGTTTATAAAATCATGACAGGCATGGATAAACTGAATGACAGAGGTCCTTTCCCTAGGGTGGGGGAGTTCAGAATTGGAGAGCATAGGTTTAAAATGAGAGGGGCAAGATTTAAAAGGGACTTGAGGAGCAACTTTTTCACATAGAGGGTGGTGCATGTATGGAATGAGTAGCCAGAGGAAGTGGTAAATGCAGGTACAGTTACAACATTTGGACAACTACATGAATCGGAATGAAGTAGAGGGATGGGGGACAAATGCAGGCAATTGTTATTAGTTCACTTTGAGAAACCTGGTCGACATGTACAAATTGGACCGAAGAGTATATTTCCCTGCCGTATGACTCTATGATACTATGGTTCAGCTCCCACAGCAAAAGCAGTACCCCTGCTAGTCTGACAGACCAGACTCTCAAAGTATAGATATTCGAATTGCCACAGTTGTCAACATTACCTCCATGGCTGTCAAAGCTACCTTTCAAAAGCAGAGTTGTGAACAAAGCCTTTTCACACAAGACACCAGCTGTAAAGCTTCAGTATTATTGCTGTAATTCCTTGTCATATCTTCTGCTGTCACAATGGTACCTGCACTGCAATCAAATTGCAGAATCCCCAGTGCAGAAAGAGGCCATTCAGCCCATTGGGTCTGCACCATACCTCTGAAGCGCATCCAACCCGAACCCAGATCCCCTTCCCGAACCTTGCATTTACCATGGCCAATCCACCCTAACTTGCACATCTTAGGACTGTGGGAAGAAACCAATGCAGACACTGGGAGAATGTGCAAACTCCACATTGACAGTCACCTGAGACTGGAATCGAACCTAGGTCCCTGATGCTGTGAGGCAGCAGTGCTAACCACTGAGTTGCCATGCCACAAAGTTCCACGAAGCTAGGGAAAATTTGTAGACGCACAGTAACACTGCAAACAAAAATGAAAGTATCGCAGTAATTGACCCTAGTTGACAGCCCACCTCACTCTCAAGGTAATCACTTATGGGATATTCATAGAATCCTTAGAGTGTGAAAGCAGGCCATACGGCCCATCAAGTCCACACCAACCCTCCAATCAGCATCCCACCCAAACTCAGCCCTGTAAACCTGCATTTACCATGGTTAATCCACTCTAGCCTGCAAATCTTTGGACAATGGGAATAAACCAGAGCTAACCCACACAGGCACAAGGAGAAGATGCAAACTCAGCATCGGCAATTGCCAGAGGCTGGAATCGAATCCAGGTCCCTGGTGCTGTGAGGCAACAGTCCTAAGCTGATGAAGGGCTTTTGCCCGAAACGTCAATTTTCCTGCTCCTCGGATGCTGCCTGACCTGCTGTGCTTTTCCAGCACCACTCTAATCTAGACTATTGTAGTCCAGTGAAGTGCAGATGTTGATGGGTTAGACCCAACTTCCTCAAGCACAGTTAATTTCTCTGGTTTTAACCCCACATCCACAATCGATATCACACGCTTCCACATATTAAAATTCAACCCGGTGTGCTTGTGCATGAATGTGCAGAGAGGCTGGGGATGTTCTATTTTTATGATGGATGAGCTGTTGAATTGGGAACAACGTATTTATGTATTGTTTTTCACAAGTGACGTTAAGATCTGTAGGTTGTAAAGGATTCTTAACCAGAGCCAAAGAAAAGGACAGATATTTCCTTTGAATTTGTAATGAATAATACATTAACACATTGGAATTTAATGCTCTTATCCTTAACAATTTTTTCCATCTTGGTATGACCGAGATGCAAAATGTCTATTCTCTAGTCTCTTTAATGATTTTATGTAAGAAACAAATCTAATGGGTTAGCCTTTATTAAACTTTGTGAACAAGCCAGTGCATTACTGAATCTCCTGCATTGACAGAACTTCAGAAGTCTCTCTGCCTTTTATTTGCAGCTTCGATTCTCTGAGCGTTTCCCTTCTTCTGAATCTCTCTGGAATAATTTGACTCCTTTGTTGCCACTGACGTGCTGCGCTTTCAGATCCCTGTTGATGAGGCAGTATTTCCAATGTCAAAAAAGCTGCACTGTCAGAGGGACTTTCATTTCCTTGTTTGCTTACAGGCAACACAGGTAAGGCAGTAATTGTTGCCATTCCCAGTTGGAAAGAGGGCATTAGGCATCAATCACATTGAGCAGAAGATTAAGGTTTGTCCCTTTTCCTGGTAGAAAGTTGGCATGAATCAACAGGGCCACACCACGTTCCTACCTTTGCCCAGATTACTGAGGTGGGATAGCATGTTTTCCATCTTCTTCCAATGCCAGATGGAGGCCATTCAGGACCTAATAATGCTCACTTTCATCTAAAAGGACAAAAGCAGCAGATACATGGGACCACCACCTCCCGTAAGTTCCCCTCCAAGTCACTCACCATCTTGACTCGCCGTTTTTTCACTGTCACTGGGTCAAAATTCTGGAAATCCATCTCCAAGGGCACTGTGGATGTACCTACGCCAAACAGACTGTAGTAGTTCAAGAAGACAGCTAGAGGGCAACTAGGGAGGGTCCCGGCCTATCCAGCCTGTCCTTACCACTGGAATCCTCTATTCCTGGCAACATCCTGGTTAGTCTTTTCTGAAACCTCTCAAATTCAATACTATCCTTCCTGTAACAGGTGGCTAGAACTGCACGTAGCCAACGATGCTCAAATCCCATTAATTAATTAAAATAAAATACTTAAAGGTCTTTTACTTGCAATGTTTGAATTGATACAAGGGTGTGCAGGGGACTCAAAATACAAGGAGAACAACAAACAGCCCCTGGTGGGCTTTTTTGTGTGGGTGAGGATATATCAAATGGTTTAGAATTCCTTACTCAAAATCACTCGGTTCCTGATTAATAGACATGACATCGGAAGCTGGTGGGAGGTCATGAAGGAGAACACTGAGACCCACATCTCTGCCAACCATCTCCCTCCTCTTCCTGCCGTTATTCATCTTTGCCTGGGCTCTATCTCGAAAAGAAGACCCAAGTGGGTTTAGAATTGGCAGAGGCCAACTCCTCCCCATTGGCACTGCTGGGTACACCAGATCTGCTTACCAATCAGATGCCACCCGCAGTGGGCAAGGCTCCCCTACCCCCACACCCCAGGGTCCTTGATCCCAGGGAAGCCTATCCACTGAGTAGCACAGGATGTAATTGGCTATGAAGCAGAGAGTCAATGGGCTGGCTGTCATCAACCCTCCAGTCACTGGTGAAGCCTCCAGACCCTCCAGTCGCTTCCTTCCAATGTGTTGGGCAAGATCCAAATGTAGATGAGATTTCAATCACTGAAGGACATGAGGGCGGCACGAGGGCTCAGTTGGGGTGACAGGGTGGCTCAGTGATTAGCACTGCTGCCTCACAGCACCAAGGACCAGGTTCGATTCCACCTTTGGGCATCTGTGTGGTGTTTTCACATTCTCCCCGTGCCTGTGTGCTCTGGGTGCTCCGGTTTCCTCCCACGGTCCGAAGATGTGCAGGATAGGTGAATTGGCCATGCTAAATTGCTCATAGTGTTCAGGGATGTGTAGGTTAGGTGCATTAGTCAGGGGTAAATGTAGTGTAATAGAGTAGGGGAATGGGTCCGGGTGGGCTACACTTCAGAGGGTCAGTGTGGACTTGTTGGGCCAAATAGCCTGTTTCCACACTGTAGGGACTCTATGAGGAAATCAGTTGAGCTTTCACAGAAAATGAGAAGCTTTCAGGATCACTACTTTGATGTCAGCTGGTTAATCTATCTTCCTGATTCCTGTAGGAGAACATGAACTTGGATCATATGTGTTAATACCAAAAGCATTACCCCTAACCTCTAACCCTAACCATACATTACCAGTTACATGTTGTTTAAAATGCCCTACACTTATGGAACTACTTGGATTGCTATGCACTCACCATAGTCCTGGTTGCAGCTTCAAAGTAACTGAAAAAATAAACGCAGGATAAGTGAAAGCGGTCACGGATTCTGCAGATGGCATGATGAGCCTATAACAATGAATGCTGGTAATCAATGGAATGTATTACATGGAAAGCAAATAGAGTTGTCAGGACATCCCAATGCACCTCGAAGAATTACTTCTGAAATGTAACCATGGCAATGTAATAATTCAAAATAATAATGCAGTGAGACTTCTTTTATTAACGTGACGTGTGCTTCACATTGAATGGATGCAGAAAATGCCATATAACGAACAATCGAAGTCCCAACCAGGCTTGTGAGCTCGGCTAGATCACCTCAAGGAGAGTGTATTACATTGCCTGAACTCTGTGTTCTCTCTGTATATTGTCAGCTGATGCAGGGTTAAATTTTGTTGAATAGTTGAAGCAGGGGGCAGGCAATGCTGGTAAAACTTGGTGTATCAGTCACTTTAAAGATTTGATGAATTTTTTGACCAGGCCATTTAGCTTTTTAATTGAATGGAGAGTAAGGAGGTACAGACTAGGAAAGGAAAGGAAGATTCTCTCCACCTGAGTTAACGGGATTTTAGACAAGGTCCATCGAGACATGGAACCATACAGCATTGTGACAGATTCTTTGGTCCAACTAGTCCATGCCAACCATGTTCCCAAACTAAACCAGTCCCACATGCATTTATTTGGCCCACATCCTTCCACCCTTCCTATTCATGTATTTATCCAAATGTCATAGAGTCACAGAGCTGTCAGTCAAGAGTGTGGTGCTGGGAAAGTACAGCAGGTCAGGCAGCATCTGAGGAGCAGGAGAATTGACATTTCAGGCATAAGCCCTTCATCAGGTACCTGAAACGTTGATTTGCCTGCTTCCCGGATGCTGCCTGACCCGCTGTGCTTTTCCGGCACCACGCTCTCGACTCTGATCCCTCACTTTCCCCTAATCATAGAGATGTGTACAGCATGGTAACAGACCTGTTGGTCCAAATCATCCATGCTGATCAGATATCCTCAATAGATTTAGTCCCATTTGCCAGCATTTGGCCCATATCCCTCTAAACCCTTCCTATTCACTTACCCATCCCGATATCTGTTAAATTGTATAATTGTACCAATTGTAACTAAATCTGTAGCCACCACTTTCTCTGGCAATTCATTCCACACACAAACCACTCTCAGTTTAAAAATGTTGTCCCTCATGTCCTTTTTAAAACTTTCTCCTCTCACCTTAAAAATATGTCCCCTCGTTTTGAACTCACTCACCATAGGGAAAAGACTCTTGTTATTCACCTTATCTATGGCCCTCACGATTTTATAAACCTCTGTAAGGTCATCCCTCAGCCTCCTACACTCCAGTGGAAAGATGTCCCAGTCTATCCAGCCTTTCTTTATAACTCAAACCCTCCATTCCTGGCAATATCCTGGTAAATCCTTTCTGAACCCTCTCCCGTTTAATAATATCTTTCCGATAACAGGACGACGCAGTACTCCAGAAGATGCCTCACCAACACAACATGGACAGTATAGACAAAGGAGCAGAATGGGAAGAGGGAAAGACAATTGAATTTATGTAGCATTTTAAAAATCCTTTCATGGAGAGTGTGTCTTCCAAAAATCCAGTGGATTCTGAATAAGTTAATGATTGTGATCAGTGAGAAACAGCCACAATCTCTGAGATCCCTTCATTTGGCATAGGATTCAGACTGACTCCAGGAAAGATGATAGCACCATACAGAGTGTTAGGAATGAATAATATCCAAAATAAAACTGAAATCTTTGATCACGTACAGCTTCCTTCAGACTCAGCTGTTGCCAGGAGCGTGTGGCTAATGGGGAGGTTCGATCATTGCAGGTAACTTCCTTTCAGATCAGTAGCGAGTGACGTTCCTTCAAGACTGACCTCCAGATCTGGGCCATTTCATTGAAAACAAGTTCTCCCAAGAGAATCATCCCATTGTAACAACCCTCCTTTTAGAACAGATTTGTGCTACATTTTTCTCACATTTGTCTTTATGTTTGCTATAAACAGTGGTCAAATAAATGTGGTGGTAGTGTATAAAGACTTCAGAGCCTGGTATCATAAGGGAATTAACTTCTTTCGAAATCGACTTCATTAGTTTTAATTTTAACAGTAGCTGTTAATCTCAACTGCTCCCTCTCTACAGGCTCTGTAAATCCAAGGCTACCAACAGAAATGAGACTCGAAAGGAAACCCCAAAGTAGTTTCTGGGTGCAAGTCATGACATGACAGCGGGTTGGGGATGGTCTTTAAGTTCTGGTACAAACTACCTTTTGTCTTAATTACTCAGTGTTAGCCATACTGTAACTGCACTAAGCTAATTTCCCCCGTGTCATCATCCACCTCTGTAAACAAACAGAATTCAAAAGTAAAGCATTCTAAAGTCTTGAGTACATAATTCAGGTTGATTTTGTGCTACACTACTAAAGGAATGCAGCACTTTCAGAGTCATAGATAAGATGTTAAATCCAGGTGTTGGTTTATCAACTCAGGGTGATGTAAAGGACTAACGGCATTATTTAAGGAATAGCAAGGCAGTTCACCTCAGGTCTTTATTTTTCCCTCAGCCCTCATCACTGAGTCATATATCTGAAGACTGCTTGTAGGACTTTGCTGTGTGCAATGTGTATCTCGCATTTCATACGTTGTTACAGTGACCAGACATCACAGCAGCTATAAAATGCTTTGTGATATTATAAGGTTATGAAAGCACATGCTCCTTGATTATAATTGAACTGGAATCCTCTAAAGCTGTACCAATAACTAAATGATTGATCATTTGACGATGTTTCGATTGTCAATTGTGCGAAGGTTGGCAAAACCAATGATAAAATAACAGTACAATTGCACTAAGGGATACAAAGGTTAGCATGTCTGTTTCAGGCGGTGAAATACCAGACCATTTACTTCTTAGAATTGTCGATTATGCTTGATTAAATCAGGGTGCAAAATGATAGGGCCTTCTGGTTGTTTACTGTTCATTAGTGTAAGGAATTAATTTAATGTATTTGTTTAAATGCTACTCAATGACATTACTGTGGTACGAAATCCAAGTGTGTGCCATGGAGGGACAGTGCAGCCTGAATTGTATGAGACAGTATTGTCTTGTGCATTCCATTCATGTAGAGACATTAGAAGAAAATTTCAAGACAGCAAGAAACACTGGGAGAAGGGCATAATGGTGATGTTGATTGAAGCTGATTTGTGTATACATGCCTGAAACCTTGCCATCTTCCAGTGGCCTATCCTTCTTTCACAATGCTCTGAGCACTTTGCCCTAGATTCTGATTGTTCCATAACAGTACTAGCTCTCAGGCCTACTTCTGGCAGTATTTACAAAGACTTAACAATCAATAATGCTTGCTTACTTGCAACCATCAGTATAAGGCTGCGTAGAAGCTACAGTGAACCCTTACCACATCTCCTCTCGCTGATATTTTTATGCTTTGTGGTTTTAATAATGCAGGTAAATTTCTCACACGAAGCTTGTTTTTTTTTTATTTCCTTAGCCTGGAAATTAGTGTTTGCAACATTAGCCTGGATGTTAAGGCAATCACATGATATTCCTACACTGTGGGTGCTGTTCAACAATACCTCATTGGCACTAAAGCACTTTGGGACATCTGTAAATCATTAAAAAAAAGTCACAATATAAAAGCAAATCTTTCATTCCTTTGGTCACAACTTGAAAGGGATTGCTAATTTGTTGAAAACATGTAAGTCATCGCAGTTATTAAAAATAATAGAAATAGTTTTAATGGTGTGATATGTAGGATGGTTATAATTCCTGTTTGTATTTACTGAATTTTTTTTAAAGCAGCATATTGTAATCTCCCAGTGTTCAGGGGCTGCCTCTATCTCTCAATATTCAGGTAAAGGAGCCTTGTAAAACTGAATGTCTATTCACATACTTCATGTAAGATAAACCAATTTCCAGTCACTCTTCATTGCAATCGAACATTTTTCAATTCGGCTTCTGTCAATGGAGGGAAATACGTGACAGCACCTCTACAACGGCCAGGAAATGCAGCAGGAATATCTGATATAAATATCATTCCTAAAAAGATTTTGTGACTCAAAGAGCTGTACTCGGTATCATAATAAACACGAGGTCTGCTGATAAAAATGATTATTGAAAATGAATACAGAGATGGATATATTATAAGCCTCAAAAATGGTAAAAGTAGTTGATGCCATTAAACACAACACGTTTAATAAATCTCCCACTATCAACATCATGGGTGTTACCACTGTCCAGAACCTGAACTGTACTAGCCATATAAATACAATGGCTGTAAGTATAGGTAGGGGACTAAGAAGGTACTGCAGCACTCTCCTGACTCCCCAAAGTCTGTCCACCATCTGCAAGGGACAAGTCAGGAGTGTGATGGAGTAATCCCCACTTGCTTGGGTGGGTGCAGTTCCAACAGCACTCAAGAAGCTTGACATCATCCTGGAAAAAGCAGATGCTTGATTGGCACCACATCCACAAGTATTCAGTCACCCACCACTGACACCCAGTAGCAACACTGTGTACTACCTACAAAATAGATTGCAGAAATTGCTAAAAATCCTTAGTCAGTACCTTCCAAACACATAACCTCTATAAACCATGAAGGACATGGGCAACAGATGAATGGGAACACCACCACCTGCAAATTCCCCTCCAAGTCACTAACCATCTGACTTAGAAATATATCACTATTCCTTCACTATCCTGGAATTCCCTCCCTAAGGGCATTGTAAAAGAGTCGTACAGCATGGAAACAGATCCTTCGGTCCAACCAGACCATGTCAAACATAATCCCTAACTAAACCAGTTGCACCTGACTGTTCCTGACCCATATCCACCCAAACCTTCCCTATTCTTGTACTTATCCAAATTTTTAAAAAAATGTTGTAATTGTACCCACATCCACCACTTCCTCACTGGGTCTACCTACAGCATGTGGACTGCAGCAGTTCAAGAAGGCTTCTCAAGGCTAACTAGACATGGACAAGAAATGCTGGCACAGCCAGCAACATCCTCATCTCATGACTGAATGAAAAGAATCGTTGAGTGTTGTAAAGGGAATAAATTAGGTTCACTGAAATAACGAGGTCTTGGAAATGACAGGGCTCCTTTCATTCAAATACCTTCTGAAGATCAAAAAGACCATGTGTGAATCCACCCTAAACTTATACAATAGACATTCCCATCAAGAGAAGTTTAAAAGTTTGAAGGGAAGTATTTCTGAGCATGCCTGGAATGAGAAGCCATTGCCCAAGTTCACCATCGTGAAACTAATTATACTCTAGCAACTTCAATTAAAGCCAAGGAAAATAGCTTGTGTGAGGATTACAAATTACACAACGACACCATAGATCAGGCAGGTTTAGGACATGTTGGAATTTACAATGCTATGTTTATGGCATTGTATAGCCCAGAGAAAGATAATTTGGTCCATTGAGTCTTTGAGAGAGCTAGCAATGAGTCCTACCACCCTGCATTTAAGACATGGCTTTATATTTGCTCCCCTCTTTAAGTACTTCTCTGAGAAAGTTACTATTAAAGCAGCTTCCTCAACCCTTTTAGGCTGTTTTCCATTCTGATTCTATTGTTAATGTTTTAAATCCATTTCTTTTAGTTACTAATTGAAATAACTGCATAGAGACTGGTATCCCATCACCAAGTCACCCTTTATTTATTTATTTGTTTGTGCTCAGTACATTGGCTGTGGCCAGCCAGTGTGAAATCAGTCCCCTGGATTGAGGAGATTCTGCATCCTCTATACTTTTTTCCTCAGAGCCAGCTTTCAGACTGAATGGAAACACTGACACTCCTTTTTTAAAATTTTTTTTACCTCCACACTACTGCCTAACTGCGGTAGTGCTTATTTTTTCCCCCCAGCACCCATGGTGTGTGTGTGCAGCTGTGAGACACAGTGAAAGACACAAAGTGCACAAATCTTTATTCAAATTCCATCACCAGGAAGGAAGGAAACACCCAAGTGGCCAATAATGAGCAGTACCCTTAATCCTCTATTTATTTATTTATTTTTTATTAACCCCCACACTACCACCTAAGTGCGGTAGTGCTTAATCCTCTATTTATTTATTTATTTTTGACAATCCCCTGATAACACTCCTGTTTATTTTTTTCTCTCTCTTTTTTATATTAACCCCCACACTACCACCTAAGTGCAGTAGTGCTTATTTTATCCCCAGCACCCATGGTGTGTGTGTGCAGGTGTGAGGCACAGTGAAAGACACAAAGTGCACAAATCTTTATTCAAATTCCACCACCAGGAAGGAAAGAAACACTCAAGTGGCCAATGATGAGCAGTACCCTTAATCCTCTATTTATTTTTTTATTTTTTTATTAACCCCCACACTGCCACCTTAATGCGGTAGTGCTTAATCCTCTATTTATTTTTTTCTTCTTCTTTTTTTAAAATTTTTTTTTCTTCTAGGGAGTGCAAACGCCCAAAATCTTCTGTTTATTTTTTTTCTTTTCTTTTTTTTCTTTTTTTTAATTTAACCCCCACACTACCACCTAAGTGCTGTAGTGCTTAATCCTCTATTTATATTGGTCAGTCAGGGCTCTCTGATTGGTCTAGGCAAACAACCCTAAGCAAGGATCTCGTAGTCAACAACATCCACCTGTTCCAATCATTTACGCTAACCCTTTGGCAGGAGGAACAGTTTCCCTTTAGTTTTAAGTGCTTCAATTAAACCTCCTGTAACCTCTCTACACGAAGAACAAATCCAGTATATGTAGCCTCTCACATAATTGAAGTCCCTTGCTCTGATACCATTCCAGTAAATCCCCTGTGTAAGACTTGGACATCCTTGTGATGATCCTCAGATTTTCTCAATGTACTTTCCCTGAATGCAACTACTAGGGGCATAAACAGGCACATTGTGAGCACATGTCTTCACATTTTCCATAATGCATTCTCAAAGGCACAAGTACATATTCATAAATTCAGTGTGGGAGCAAAACATAAACTCTCCTGTTGCTCAGGACTGACATCTAAATGTACATGAGGTTTTATCTTTGAACCCTACCACCCTACCTGCTCCCCCAGCACCCAACAACACATTCAACATGATTGTTGGCTACTTTGAGCACTGAGGTTCTTTTTAAGCTCCTCATGGATTTCACAGTGCAGCTTCTGGTGTAAATGGTAGCAATGAACACACTGCCAGCATTTACAATATCCCTATCTTGTACTACACCCATGGGGTTAGAAGCCACACAAGCAGCATAAAAATCAATTTCACACAGTTAGTGCCTCATGTTTCAACTATCAGCCAAGAACGCTGTTTACATTCATCAGACCTCCACTCTCTGAACAGCTATTGTCTTTCTCATTTTGCAGCATAATTTAACAATAAATTGAACTGCGTTAATATAACTACAGAGCACACTGGAATTGTAAATGCACAATCAATACCTGAACACTCTTTATTGCCAGCCCCCTGCATCTGATGGTGAAATATGTTGTGATGATTATGGATTTCATTTATAAATAATTGTCCTTGAAACTATTGTCCTCAGTCTAGTAAAGAAGTAATGAAAAGCAAAAGAAACAGGTGAATCAGATTTGCTGTCTCCTGTCAGATTCTGTGACCAAGCTGTTAGTGACTTAGCTGTGGCTCAGTGGGTAGTATTTTTGCCTCTGAAAACCCACTGCCAAGATTATCAGTGCAAGTGCCCAGGCAGGTATGCCAGTATAGCATTGAGGGCATGCTGTACTGTTGTGGAGTGCTGTCTTTCACATGATATGCTACACTGAATCTCCATTTAACAATACTGCGATATGCAAAAGATCACTTTCTGGATGTATATCAATGATCTAGATCTTGCAGCGCATATGATCCAGAATTTGGGTGAATTGATAAACAATGAAGAGGACAGTGTCAGGCATTAAAAAGTCATTGACAAGTCATTGGGCAGATAGGTGGCAGATGATGTTGACTAGAAAGAAGTGTGAAATGTAACAATTCGGTAAAAGAACATAGAGGACCTGTGTAAAACAAAGGCTACTATCCTTTGGGGCTTTATTTTGTGGGGCTTGTGGAACAGGGGTAGTGTCGCCATCCCATTTAGTGGGCGGCATGGTGGCACAGTGGTTAGCACTGCTGCCTCACAGCGCCAGAGACCTGGGTTCAATTCCCACCTCAGGCGACTGACTGTGTGGAGTTTGCACATTCTCCCCGTGTCTGCGTGGGTTTCCTCCGGGTGCTACGGTTTCCTCTCACAGTCCAAGGATGTGCAGGTCAGGTGAATTGGCCACACTAAATTGCCCGTAGTGTTAGGTAAAAGGGGTAAATGTAGAGGAATGGATGGGTTGCACTTTGGCGGGTCGGTGTGGACCTGTTGGTCCGAAGGACCCATTTCCACACTGTAAGTAATCTAATCTAATCTCTGGGCAAGAAGACACAACTTCAAGTCCCACCTGCTCCAGAGATGTACTGCCACATAGCTGAACAAGTTGCTTAAAATATCTATTCTTACAGTTGTGCAGGGGCAGCGAGACGTTGGTCATATGCTTTGGTCATCGAAGGTAGCATGATGGGTGAAGAGAGCATTAAATAAAACATGTAGTATTTAAGCCTTCATTAACAGGGGAGAAGGCACAAGAGCAGGGGGATTATGTTGAACTTAGATAGAACACTGAGTATTATGTACATTTCTGGGTGTCACACACTAAAGGAACAAATGTGGATGCACTGGAGCTCTATGAGAATGGTTTCAGGATGAGAATCTTCAGGTTAAGAGAATAGTTTGGAGATATTGAGATTGTTTTGATATGATGGGCTGAGGGGAATCCTTCTGCACTCTAATGATTCTGTGATTCTATGATCTACAAGATGCACTGCAGCAACTCATCAAAACACTTTTGACAGCACCTTCTAAACCAGAGGCCGATTCTATCTGGAAGGACAAGGACAGCAGGTACAGCTGAAAGATCCCCTCCAAGCACTCACCACTGTACTTTGGAAATATATCACTGCTTCTTCAGGGTCAAATTCCTGGAACCTCCTCCCTATCAGCACTGTGGCTGTTCCTACACCTCAAGGACTGCAGTAGTTCAAGAACACAACACAATCCACAGGGCAATTTGATATGGGCAAAAAATGTTGGTCCAGTCCGTGGCACCCACATACCCTTGAATAAATATTTTCATGAAGTCATGACCAGTACAAAGGTACGTATTTCACCTGCAGTCACTCTCTGTGTGCAATACAGGTCTGATCGTGCACTGGTTAGGGAGAAGGACGTCTCTCTCCTCATCAGAACAGAACAAACTTTAAAGGGGCAACTCATCTCAAAGGCGACCTTTGTCAGAGTGTGAGGGCATTTCACAGTGGATTTGGACTTCTGAACCTGGGGCTCCTCCACTCCATCGACTTTTCTTTCATTTCTGCCTTTTGCCATTTTTCATTATATTGTCTCCTTTATTTTACTTACTTCAATTTGAAGATCAGCATAGTCGCAGCGGCTAAAGTGGGGCCCAGCAGCACAGACCCGAGTGGGGCCCAGCAGCACAGACTCGAGTGGGGCCCAGCAGCACAGACTCGAGTGGGGCCCAGCAGCACAGACTTGAGTGGGGCCCAGCAGCACAGACTCGAGTGGAGCGGAGCAGTGTCGACTTGAGTGGGGCCCAGCAGCACAGACTCGAGTGGAGCGGAGCAGCGTCGACTTGAGTGGGGCCCAACAGCATAGACTCGAGTGGAGCGGAGCAGCGTCGACTTGAGTGGGGCCCAGCAAAGTCGATTCGAGGTGATGACCAGCAATACAGAACCAAGTGGGGCCAGCAGCACAGACCCGAGTGGGGCCCAACAGCACAGACTTGAGTGGGGCCCAGCAGCACAGACTCGAGTGGGGCCCAGCAGCGTAGACTCGAGTGGGGCCCAGCAGCGTCGATTCGAATGGTGCCCAGCAATACAGACACAAGTGGGGCCCAGCAGCACAGACCCGAGTGGGGCCCAACAGCACAGACTCGAATGGGGCCCAGCAGAACAGACTTGAGTGGGGCCCAGCAACACAGACCTAAGTGGGGCCCAGAAACACAGACTCGAGTGGGGCCCAGCAGCGCAGACGCGAGTGGGGCCCAGCAGCCCAGATGCGATTGGGGCCCAGCAGCGCAGATGCGATTGAGGCCCAGCAGCGCAGATGCGATTGGGGCCCAGCAGCGCAGATGCGATTGGGGCCCAGCAGAGCAGATGTGATTGGGGCCCAGCAGCGCAGACCTGAGTGGGGCCCAGCAACACAGATTCGAGTGAGGCCCAGCAGCACAGACCCGTGTTGGGCCCAGCAGCATGGACTCGAATGGGCCCAGCACAGACCCACGTTGGGCCCAGCAGCATGGACTCGAATGGGCCCAGCACAGACCCGAGTGGGGCCTAGCAGCACAGACATGAGTGGGGTCCAGCAGCGCAGATGCGAGTGGGGCCCAGCAGCGCAGATACGAGTGGGACCCTGTGTGAACTTGTGGCAGCAATGTTGGAGGTGAATTAGCATTCCTGGCAGTTTCTCTATGGACAAGGTGGAGCTGAGGTGGAGGTGAGTTTATGTTTCTGACAGTGCAGATTCACGGAGGAGGTGACAGAGATGGGTTTGCATCCAGTATGAGACCCAGTAGGATCTGCAACATCTGCATCTGTGAGCTGGGCACAATGCAGACTCATGTCAATGATGGAGTCAGGTTTGGGACAGATTGGTACCCAATGGCTTCGGTGGTGTGGCATTGGAGCACTTATCAAGAAGGACTGTAGAATTGAACACTTCCTTTCTTTTTTTCTTTATTTTTCTGTGTTTATATTTTATGTTTTGGTTTATTTTTCAGTGTTTAAGATGGTGCCAGAGAGTAGTGACACTATACAACACATTTCATAGTGTTTTGTAACGAGACACACGTGACAATAACACACTGGGAAGCGGTGCAGTATCTTTAGTTGGTTGGTCAGTTATGTGTATAAAGGTGGTAAAAATGCTGGAAACCAGATGCTGGAAACCAGATTCTGGATTAGTGGTGCTGGAAGAGCACAGCAGTCAGGCAGCATCCAAGGAGCTTCGAAATCGACGTTTCGGACAAAAGCCCTTCATCAGGAATAAAGCTTTATTCCTGATGAAGGGCTTTTGTCCGAAACATCGATTTCGAAGCTCCTTGGATGCTGATTGAACTGCTGTGCTCTTCCAGCACCAGTTATGTTTATGTCATACCGCAACAGCTATAAGCACAGAACCAAGACTATGGCCTGATCCTTACAATATTTTGGCGATGTGCCTCTTTCTCCAAGTTTCATAGATGATTTCCTTCTGCAGTGCCTAACAAGTTTTCTTGTGCTCTCTGCCCAAACTTGCCTCAATAACTACCTAACCTGCCTTAGCTGCCTATCCTGGCCTTATAGGGATGGTTCCATCTGGTGCTGTGCTGATTTTCTTGATCACTGTTACTGGAGGAATATGCTGCTGCACAGATATCATGGAGTATCGTAGCACTGCTTCCATTTATAAAAGACCATTGTACACTTGGGAAAACACTGGCATTCCAAAGCTGTCCTGCTCAGCTGCACACTGCCCTGGAGACCATGGCTGAGAAGGCATTGTAATTTGCCAACAGAGATCGCAAGGTTCTAGTGGATGGGGTGGTACAGAGGAGAGCCAATATTTCCCTCAGTCCCTGCCAGCCTTGCCGGAGGGTACCACCCAGGTCAGTGCAGTCTCCCAGGTCAGAACGAACATTCAGCAGTTCAGGAAGAATGTCGCAGACTTTCTCTGTTCCGCGAGGGTAAGTGCCATCATCATCCTTCTTCTACCTCACGCTCACCATACCTCTGCTACTGCACCATGGCTCATACTGTACCACCCTCACTGTAGCATGCAATACCTTCCCTCACTCAGTCTCACCCACACTAAACTCCACACCCTGAATGGTCTCGCTCACTTGGGTCACCTCACCACTTTGCTTTCACCTGTACCAGCACTAACCTCTCTATGTCACCCACTTTAATTTTACTCAGTCCTTCAATTTCTCTTGCACCGTGGCTCAGTGGTTAGCACTGCTGCCTCACAGTATTGGGGACCCCAGTTTGATTCTGGCCTTGGGTGACTGTCTGTGTTGGTTTGCACATTCTCCCTGTGTCTGCCTGTGTTTCCGCCAGGTTTGTTCCCACAGCTCAAAGCAGTGTAGGTTAGGGTGGATTGGCCATGCTAAATTGCCTATGGTGTCAAGGAATGTGCACTAGGAGGGTTAGCCATGGTAAATGCAGGATTACAACGATAGATAGGGATGGGTCTGGATAGGATGCTGTTTGGAGGGTCAGTGTGGAATTGATGGGCTGAATAGCCTGTTCCACATTGTAGGGATTCTGTGATTTGGTACCAAAGTGAAAAAGGAATAAATATGTAACATTAACTCAGCTCACAGCAACCTGTGAATTTGCACAATTTAAAGGCAGGATTGTCTTTGACATAAGAGACAGCACAGTGAGAGACTGTGAGAACAAGAACTCACAATAAAGAGATCAATCGCCATGTGCAGAAGCGCTGAGGTTAGACATCAACAGCTAGAGGAGATTCATGACAGAATAGATCTGGCCTTGCATAACACTGACAGATGCACAGCACAAAGGAGAGGACGACCATAGAGAAAGGGCATCAGGCAAAATGCTGCAGAAGGAGAGGAAAGCATGTCCAGTATGGGGAAGAAAGTGTTCTCACTGTAGGAAGTGGAATCATTTTGAAGTCAAGTGTCTGCCTGAACAGAAACACAACAAGCAAATACAAATGGCCAGTGGAGAGACACTAAAGCTCATTAGTGAAAGTGGCATGAAATGGAATCAAGTGCAAAAGATGTGTTCAACTGGCCAGAAATGAGCAATGACATGAAGGGCCATAATCATAGAAAGGCAAGGACTGATTAGTGATTGTCAACATAGCTTTGTGCATGGGAATGGAGACTGTGGTGCTGGAAAAGCACAGCCGGTCAGGTAATATCTGAGGAGCAGGGGAATCGACGTTTCAGGCATAAGCCCTTCATCAGGAATGAGGCTTGTGGGCCTCATCACGTCTTCTGATGAAGGACTAATGCCCCAAACGTCGATTCTCCTGCTTCTCGGGTGTCGCCTGACTGGCTGTGCTTTTCCAGCAGCACACTCTCGACTCTGATCTCCAGCATCTGCAATCCTCACTTTCTCCCTTTTGTGCATGGGAAATCGTGTCTCACTAACTTGACTGAGTTTTTTAAAGAAGGTTGATGAAGGCAGATAAGTAGATGTCTATCTGGAATTCAGCAAAGAAATCGACAAGGTCCTGCGTGGTAGACTGGTTAGTAAGGTTATATCAAATTGGATCTGGGGGAGCTATTCAATTGGATGCAAAATTGGTTTGAAGGTAGGAGATGGAGGGTAATGGTGGAGGGTGTGACCAGCGGTGTCCTGCGCGAATTGATGCTGCGTCCATTGCATTTCATCATTTGTATAAATGATTTGGATGTGAATACAGGAGGTATGGTTAGTAAGTTTGCAGATAACACCAAAATGGTGGTGGACGGTGGACAGTGAAGCAGGCTATCTCAGAGTACAATAGGACTTTTATCCAATAGGACAGTGGGCTGACGAATAGAAGATGGAGAAAAATTTAGATAAATGTGAGGCGTTACATTTTCGTAAGGCAAACCAGGGCAGGACTTATACAGATAGTGCTAGGGAACGTAGTTGAACAAAATGAGCTAGGGGTGCAGGTGCATAGTACCGTTAAAGTGGAGTCACAGGTAGACAACATGGTAAAAAAGGTGTTTGACACATTTGCCTTCAATTGTCAGTGCATCGAGTATAGGAGTTGGGATGACACGTTGCAGCTGTACAGGACATTGGTTAGGCCAGTATTGGAATACTCCGTGTAATTCTGGTCTCCCTGCTAGAGGAATGATGTAAAACTTGAAAGGGTACAGAAAAAGATTAACAAGGAAGTTGCAGGGGTTGGAGGGTTTGATTTAGAGGGAGAAGCTGAATAGGGTGAGGCTATTTTCCCAGGAGTGTCAGAAGCTGAGGGGTGACCTTATGGAGATTTATAAAATCATGAGGGGCATGGATAGGATAAAGAGCAAATATCTTTTTCCAAGGGTGAGGGTACTCCAAAAATAGAGGGCATAGGTTTAAGGTGAGAGGGGAAAGACTTAAAAGAGACCTGAGGGGTAACTGTTTCAGACAGAGGGTGGTGGTGCATGTGTGGAATGTGCTGTCAGAGGAGGTAGTGAGGTCAGGTACAATTACAACATTTAAAACGCATCTGGTTGGGTATACAAATAAAAAGAGTTTATAGTGATATGGGCTAAACGCTGGCAAATGAAAATAGATTTTTTTGGATATCTGGTTGGCCTGAATGAGTTGAACTGAAGGGTCTGTTTCTGTGCTGTACTGTACATTTTTAAGACTCTATACTTAACATCAGTTTCCTGAAGAATGGCTTATGCCCGAAATATCGATTCTCCTGCTCCTTGGATGCTGCCTGACCTGCTGCACTTTTCCAGCAACACATTTTTCAGCTATACTTCACATCAACCAACCATCACACAGACGATGACTTGGAAATTGAAGACATCATGCAAAAAACAACCACACATCTATCCATGATAATAAATAACAATTTCTGTTTTTGTTTCAGATTTCCAGCATCAGTAGTTCTTTCTTCTATTAGAGTCATCGAGATGTATAGCACCGAGACAGACCGTTCAGTCCAAATCGTCCATGCCAACCAGATATCCTAAATCTAGTCCCATTTGCTAGCATTTGGTCCATATCGCTATAAACCTGTCCTATTCATAAACCCATCCAAGTGCCTTTTAAATGCTGTAATTGTACCAACCTCCACCACTTCCTCTGGCAGCTCTTTCCAAACACGAACCACCCTCTGCATGAAAACGTTGAGTGATGTGGTGAAAGTTTTGAGAAGGTCAGAGAGAATGTAGCACTTTGAGAAAGTACCTCATTCTCACCTTCCTAAAGTCAACTAAGATGGCAGATAAATAGCAGTCTTAGCACTGACCCCTGGTCAAAGAATGTTTAAGAAAATGACTTTTTGAGGGAAAAGGCAGGGTCAGTATCCATGCTACAGGGAGGTAAGACTCAGCAACATTTTTTTAAAATTCTAACACCACTTTCTGCTGGTCTTGGATATTGGTGGATTCTAAGGTCTTACAAAGCTATTTTTCCAGTTTGAAACAAATAATTGTGGATTTTTCATCCAGTCAAGGACTTAATTTGGCCCATCTTTTCAATGGAATGAGCTGCCAGAGGAAGTGGTGGAGGCTAGTACACTAAACACTTTTTTCTGCGGTGGGGGAGTCCAGAACTGGAGGGCATAGGTTGAGGGTGAGAGGGGAAAGATGTAAAAGGGACTTAAGGGGCAACGTTTTCATGCAGAGGGTGGTGTGTGTGTGGAATGAGATGCCAGCGGAAGTGGTGGAGGCTGATACAATCACAACATTTAAAAGGCATCTGGATGGATATATGAATAGGAAGGGTTTAGAGGGATATGGGCTGGGTGCTGGCAAATGGGACTAGATTAGGTTGGGATATCTGGTCAGCATGGACGAGTTAGACTGAAGGGTCTGTTCCTGTGCTGTACATCTCTCTGACTCTATAATTGGGATCATGTTTTCATCTTCCACCCACAGGAGCAGATAACCCTCCTGGTGTTCCAGCCCACATTCCTTTCTCAACAACCACTGCCCAAAAATGACTAAGTGGTGATTTGCGTCATCATGGCTCACATTATGCACAAAATGGCTGTGACATGCCTACAAAAAAAACACTTGTCAGTGCATTTCAAAGTCCGTGAAGCATTTTGAAACACTTCAGAGAAAAAATACTGCAAATAACATACAAACAATCGCAAGGCCAGAGGATAAAGAAGCTGACAATGAAAGTAACATGCAAACGAATCGAGTATCAATGCAGTGAAAGAAACTGGCTATAATCACCCCCATTTTCAGGAAAAAATAAACAAGAAATTGCACTAAAATGTGTGTAAAGAACTGAATTTTAATCAGCCATGAGTTAATGGCACCAAGTTAAAGCTATCATTCATCATATACAAATAGATATTAGAATTATTGATGCATTAAGGCCAATTTAAAAAATAATGCTGGTTGCATGATAAATAGATTTTATGACATGTAAAGGGACATTTAAATTTGAATAACAGTTATACTTTAATCTAATTTCTGCAGAAAGAATGTGCAAACACAATGATACATAAGACACTATCATTAGGTGATGTTAATTATTCACAAATAATTTTAATGATAAATACTCCCATCAGCTAATTTCCTCTGAGAATTGTGATGACAATATTGGCTGTTCTTTTATTACTTTTTTCATGGGATCTATGTTGTAATCTAATATATATTGCTGACAAGTAATGTTCTTTACAAAATGCAACGCACACTGGCAAATGCATCCCTCAGATAGATTTTGTGATCAACATTATTTAAATGTTGGATATCAATGCCTTCTGTCATGTTGCTTAGTAAGTCGCATGTGGTGGCTCCAAGTGTTTTAAGAAGGAGGAGAGTGGGCTCTGAATGCAAACTAAAGGAGTTGGGAAGGGTGTGAGCTGAAACAGAGATCAATGAGGGTTGGCGGAGTGATGAGAAAAGTTGTTTTTTGGGAGAAATCCAGATATCAGAAGCACTCTCATTAGAAGGTTAGCTCCAATGACTGGGTGGCTGGGTGAAATCAAGTTTAATAACTCTCTTGGAGGGCTGAAGGGCACAAACATTGGCAAAAGACTGGGAGTTTTGTCCCAGAAGAGCAAAACAACTCTAAGAAAGAAAGAACTTGCATCAATACAGGATCTAACGTCTTCTGACAAAGGGACATTTAACTGCCCCTTCAAGTCTGGAACTGTCCTTCAAAGTGACGCCAGAGAACTTGACCTTCCAACCTGCAGAGCTTACTGCCTTAAGGTTTGTTCAATTTATTTGCACAAGTTGTATAACCCTTTGACCTTTTATTTATAAATTCTGTGTCCGATCTATTCTGTCTAACTAACTGCCTGAGGAAGGAGTGGGCACTCCAAAAGCTTGTGGTTTCAAATAAATCTGTTGGACTGTAACCTGGTGTTGTGTGATTTTTAATGACTGCCATAAGGTGAGAGGTGAACGATTTAAAAGGGATCTGAGGGGCAATTGTTTCATGCAGAGGTTGGTGTGTGTATAGAATGTGCCGCCAGAGGAAATGGTGGAGGCTAGTACAATTGCAACGTTTCAAAGGCATCTGGATGGATATATGAATAGGAAGGGTTTGGATGAATATGGGCTAAATGTTGGCAAATGGGATTAGATTTGTTTAGGATATGTGGTGGGCATGGACAAGTTGGACTGAAGGGTCTGTTTCCGTGCTGTACATATCTATGACTCGATGACTCTATGATATCTGGTCGGCATGGATGAGAGGGGCCGAAGAATCTGTTTCCGTACTGTACAGCTCTATAACTCCGTAATTCCATTTCTTTCTTTAGAATTGCTTCCAGCTGTCAGCAAATGAACACACTTCCCCTTTAAGAGGTGCTATCTGCCTGTAATTGGTGCAAGCCAAGCTCATTTTCCAACTATTGTCAGCATCCCCCCGCCGCCCCCCCAGTAGAGTGGGTGGCACTGACTGTAGGTCAGTTCCATGATAATGGGCTGGCAGTTTAACTATCATGTGATATGTAGGACCACCCTTTCCCAGTCATGCCTATGTTTACACAGAATTGAATTTCTTAGCTGACTAATTCAAAAATTTATGGGTAATGTTCTGAATATGTAACCTGGGGGCTAAGGCTCCCCTCTCTTGGAATAAATTACTTGCAAATGTCAAATGGTTACAAAAGTCTACATCTCACTATAGACTGAGTATTCCATTGCATTTTCTTCTAAAGGTTAACATTGCACCTAATTTTATACTGGACGATGATAAACGAAGACAGATCTTAACCAGCCCCAAAGGGCAGGGAGAATGGGTTGAATCTGACACATAGAAAGAAGCATTGCCTTTTGACTAACAGTTCTGTACGGTCTTATTTATGATCAGCATAAACAATGCAGGGAATGAGGCGAAATTGTTACCATTCAGCAAGCTGTTATAGTATGGCTTGTTCTGCCTGAGAAAGCTGATAGAAACTGATTCTGTGCGAACTGTCAAAAGGGGATTGGTTATGTATTTAAAAAGGAAATAAAAGGAAATGAGCAGAAGTGAGAAATCATTTGGATAATTCTTTCAAGAAAGAAGCACAAAACACAAATGAGCTGAATAGCCGCCTTCTGTGTGAGTATGACCACGTCAGGCTGTTGCTTCGTTCATGTGTGGAATTGCTCTTGTGATTTTTCTCACTAGACACAGGCAAGGAAGACCTTACTAGGCTAACACAGCTATGATAGTTAATGCTGTTCCTGGTGCCTACGTTGACTCTGGATGATCTATTCTTTTCCTTTATTTGAGCATCGTAGTGATTTGGTACAATGGGAGGACAGGTAAAGATCAACCACATTGCTGGAGAATTATGTGGCGAGACCAGGTGACGATGGCAGATTTCCTTCTCTAAAAGACGTTTATGAATGAGATGAGTTTTTATGACTAGCATTACATGGTTGAATTATTGAATTGAAACTTCATTATAGTGAGATGCAAACTCATAACCTCAGGACATTATTCTGGATTAGTGGTGCTGGAAGAGCACAGCAGTTCAGGCAGCATCCAAGGAGCTTTGAAGCTCCTTGGATGCTGCCTGAACTGTTGTGCTCTTCCAGCACCACTAATCCAGAATCTGGTTTCCAGCATCTGCAGACATTGTTTTTACCGCAGAACATTATCCTGGGGTTTATGGGTTGCTAATTCAGTGGCATTATTACAATTCCATGGACCTGTTTGAACTATTGACATTGTCTACCTGATCTGGAATCAATGGGACAACCCAAGAGGCTGAATTTTCAAGGAGTGGTAATCCTATGCAGAATGCCTCTCTGCTTCTCTTTTTCTGAAAAGGAGAAAGCTCTGCATTTCTGGCAGGAGATTCTGATCAGGACACCAATAGAAATGCAGGGCTATGTATCCATCTTGACAGCTCTCTGGCAGTGGATACTTCTCAGGAGAAGATAGACCATGCCTCCTTTTCCATGGCTGTTCGCTGCTGCATTCTGAAATGGAAAGGTCCAGATTGACAGACTGTGACTTAGACAGCTGCTGCCACACAATAAATACAGAAACTTAGTGTGAGGTTAGGGTGCTGGGAGGGTAGGATGCCAGGTGTGTTGGAGCTAGGGATGCCAGGTAAGTAAGGTGTACCAGGTGAGTAAGATGCCAAGTGGGCAGGGGTCAGTTCACCATTGGGTAGGGATCCAGGTTTGTAGGAAGCCACATGGGTTAGGGTGCCAGGGTTAGGGTACCAGCTAGATATGGGAGCAGTGTTCAACGTGTCACGAAGACCAGGTAGGTCAGTGTGAGTGAGAGAAATCAGGCCCTGAGAGTGAGCTCAGTGTTGACTGCTGGATCTTGGCAAAGACGGGGGTCATACAGGAAACAGAGGTCGGGGGAGGGGGTGGATATTGAGGATTGAGGTGCAGAGGGAGGGTCCAGAGCACGGAAAGTGGGTGTTAGGGGAAGGAGTGAGCAGGTCTGGAACTGATAAGGTTGGGGTGGAGAATTGGAACCAGCATGGGGAAAGTGGAGTTGGGTCTGGTGATGAAGTTGGGAGGGTGAGTGCTAGGTGCCAGAACAGTGGGAGGGAGGTTCGATCCCAGTGGGGGAGAGAGGTGGTCAGATCAGGCTCTGTAGTGTGGATCATCTGGGGGAGATGTGTTTGAAAAAAAAAACTGGAAGAACCGCAGATGCTGGAAATCAGAAACAAAAACAGGAAGGGGAAACCTCAGCAGCTCTGGCAGGAGAGAGAAAGCAAAGGTAACATCGAGAACATCAGCAAAACGAGGTGCTGCTGGTGAATCCGATTTTTATGAGTCCTTGGTGCTTTCCCTTCTTACTTTTTAACTGACACCAATGATTTTACATCAGATATGTTACAGCACTTGATGCCAATTTACAGATGTTTATTGAGCAGTGCTTGGATTCTGTATCGCTGTAGCTGCAGATGATAAATTCTGGCTTGAAACCCCAACGAAGCCACATTACAGATGATTTGTTGATCAGACTGGTTAAGCTAAGCCAAATATGGCCTCCTCTAGCAGGAAATGAACCACTCTGGTTCTTTACCTTACTGCCTTAGTTCATACTCCATCTGTCACTTCAATTACTTACCTCGCCACCAACAAATCCTTATTAACGTGATGGCAGGCTTCAACATAACCAATGATCAATGTAGGTGACGAATATCTCTGGTCCCTTTCAAATGGCTACAAACTCAGTATTTAAAAGTCACAAAATCTTAATTGTTCATCTCACCACTCTAAAGAGGATGGCATAGTGGCTCAGTGGTTAGCACTGCTGCCTCACAGCACCAAGAGTCCCGGGTTCAATTCCACCCTTGGGTGACTGTCTGTGTGGAGTTTGCACATTCTCCCCGTGTCTGCATGAGTTTCCTCCAGGTCCTCCGGTTTCCTCCCACAATGCAAAGATGTGTAGGTCAGGTGAATTGGCCATGTTAAGTGCATTAGTCAGTGACAAATACAGTATAGGGTAGGGGAATGGGTCTGGGTGGGTTACTGTTTGGAGGATCGATATGGACTTGTTGGGCCAAATAGCCTGTTTCCATATTGTAGAGAATCTAATCTAAATCCAAACTGCTTTCCTTCTTCTACAATGTAGAGTACTTTAAAATTTGCTTAAACAACTTATTTGTGTGATCTACAAGATTGCTTACTGTGCTCAAAGGTGCACATAAATCATTGAAGAGAGGATGCACAATGGGAGTGATGATCAAAGAGAACTACAATAATTAGGAACAGAAAGTGATATGATCTTCTTGATAGATTGCACCATTTCTCTCAAGCCCTTTTCTCTCCAAAACTACAATAAATTGATTTTTTTTAAGACCATGTAGGCCATTGGTTTCAAGGATTCCTCTGGTAACTTGTTATAGCGCTATCTGATCATGCATCAGTGGCTCAGTGGTTAGAACTCCTGCCTTATAGCACCAGGGATGATCCTCAGCCTTGGGTGTCTGTCTGTGTGGAATTTGCAATTCTTCCCCATGTCTGTGGGCATTTCCTCCCACAGTCAAAAGATATGCAGGCTGGGTGGGTTTGCCATGGGAAATGTAAGGGGATGGTTGCTGTTTGGAGGGTTGGTCTGGATTTGATGAGCTAAGTGGCCTGCTTCCACTTTCTGGGGATTCTATAAATTCCTAATTTCATCAACCTTTTGAAGTTTTATAACTTGTAAGTTAGGCTTTCAAAGATTTGCCTTGATCAGTCATGTGAATCTCAATTGTTCAAGGAACAAATTCCTCCAAACCTTTCCAAACGCCAACATCTCCCACCCCAGATACAATAAATGACTCAATCCAACCCCATGATTTAAAATCCTGGCAACATCACTCTTGAGGACGGATTGGGTGTAGGGAAGGACGGAAAGGAGCTAAAAATTCTGATAGAATCATGTCAGGGTTTTAGCAGATGTATTGGTAGTCCAAGAATTTCAACTAGATAATTAGAGTCATAGAGTCATACAGCACGGAAACAGACCCTTTGGTCCAACTCATCCACGCTGATAAAATATCCCAACCTAAACTAGTCCCATTTGCCAGCACCCAGCCCAAAAACCTCTAAACACTTCTTATCCATATACCCATCCAGATGCCTTTTAAACATTGCAATTGTACCAGCCTCCACCACTTCCGCCGGCAGCTCATTCCACACACGCACCGCCCTCTGTGTGAAAACATTGACCCTTAGATCCTTTTTTTATATTTCCTCTTTCATCCTAAACCTATGCCCTCTAGTTCTGGACTCCCACACCCCAGGGAAAACACCTTGGCTATTCATCCTATCCATGCCCCCATGATGTTATAAACCTCTATAAGGTCACCCCTCAGCCTTCGACACTCCAGGGAAAACAGCCCCAGTCTGTTCAGCCTCTCCTTATAGCTCAAATCCTCAACCCTGGCAACACCTTGTAAATCTTTTCTGAATCCTTTCAAGTTTCACAACAGCTTTCCAATAGGAGGGAGACTAAAACTGCACACAATATCCCAACAGTGGCCTAACCAATGTCCTGTATAGTCGCAACATGACCTACCAACTCCTGTACTCAATACTCTGACCAATAAAGGAAAGCATACCAAATGCCGCCTTCACTGTCCTATCTATCTGCACCTCTACTTTCCAGGCACTATGAACCTGCACTCCAAGGTCACTTTGTTCACGTTGTTTTATTCATTCATAGGATGTGGACATCACTGGCTTTAATGCCCATTCCTAATTACCCAGAGGGTTTGGAGTCACACGTAGGCTGGGCCAGCTAAGGATGGCAGTTCCCATCCCTGAAGAACATTAGTGAACCAGATGGGGTTTTCCCTGAATTCGGCAATGGTTTCGCGGGATCTAATTGTGAGATCTCAATTTCAGATTTTTATTGAGTTCAAATTCCAACAATTTCTGTATTGAGATTCAAACCTAGGATTGCAGAACAATACCTGGGTCTCTAGATTAATAGTCTAGCAATAATACCACTCGGCAACCAGCTCCCTCCAGCTGGTCAGAGCAAATATTCTGACTGACATCTCGGAAACATGATCTTTTGCTTCTCCATCTTGTAAAATGTGCCATCTGTAAGATGCACTTTAACAACCTGCCAAGGTTTATTCAACCGTATCATCAACACCCCCGAAGTCTTCCAGGTCGAAGGACAAGGTCAGGTGAGGCATGGGAAACATGACGACCTCTCCATGCTACTCACCAACTTGATGTAGAACTGTTTCCCTTTCTCTTCACTCTCCTGTTGGTCAAAGTCCTGAAACTCTCTCACCAACAGCACTGTAGGTACGTGCGTAGCATGTACACACTGTATATACAGCCAAATAGATTGACGTGTCTCAAGAAGGCAGATCACTAACCATTTTCACAAGCGCAATTTGGGATAAGTAAGAAATGCTGTTTCCCATGAACAAGTTAAATTAAACAAAAATAGAACTTGGAAAAAAAATCTCTCAGCTAACTTGTTTTGTAAATCACTTGTCAAATGCATTGCCATTGATCCTGTTAGTGCTGGTCTTGCCTGTTCTTAAACACCATTAGCCTCATGTCCTTGAGTTAAATTTGGGCAGTGGCAGTGGAATTTGATTGCTACCACAAACCTTCTGCTGGCAACCAGTCATGGTCATTGGGTGACGTTGGGATAGAGCCAAGTTCTCTGCTCAAACGGCCTGTTATTATTCACTGCTTTGACTCACTGAGGAATGGCTTCTTGGGAATATTGCCCCAAGTTAGTTCACAATTTCAGGAGAAAAGAGATGAGGAAGGCCTAAGGGAGACTTGCCCAGTGTTCTCCATCTCATGAGTTAAAGGTTCTCCTCCCCAGGCAGAAGAGGGAATGTGAATGTAAGTAGGATCAAAGAGCAACAAAACTAAAGAGTGGCAGAAATCAAAGGTGGGCTTCGACTACCCAACCAGATTCAATATAATTGGTAAAAAGATCAAAATGAGGTGAAATTGTTAAGAGCAGTGAGTTGGTATAACATGGAACACTGTGTTTGAAAGAAGGTTCGATGGTAACTTTACAGAAATTGGAGATGTGTTGGGCCATTACAAAAGAGACAGGGAAGTGAGACGAATTGAAAATTTGTTTCAAAGAATCAAATAGGTGTAATTTGCTGAATGATGTCCTTCTATGATTATATGGTTCTACCATTGTATGTTATGCATTGTGACCAATTCATTTGAGATGACTTGGCAAGTTCATCCACTGAGCGACTGAGTGCTGCAGGCCAGAAAAGATTCTGAGCTTAATCCCTGATAGGGTTAGGGTAACCCTAACTCATCTCAATAGAAGAGATGGTCGAGGTCCTGTGATGGTCGAGACTTGACATTCCTGGCAAAACGTGATTTTTAAAAAAGTATAAAGATTGGTCAGGGTCCTTACTGCTGATGGCTGGCAAGAGATTTCTGTTGCACATGTGCACAGACTTGTAAGTAAGGGCAGGATTAGTCACTGCTGTGAGTGCTCATGTGTTTCGCTAGTCTATCAACTTTACTATGGAGGCTCACAGAACAATAATGGCTGTAAGGCGTGTGGTACTGCAGGGCAACTATAGCGTCCATGGAATGAGACCTCAGGAAGGAACCAACAGCATCAGGAGAAGAAAATTGGCAAATTGATTTTTTTTTGTGAAAGCAATGAAGGTGAAAAAGGTGAAAGAAAGATTGGAAAGCAGAGAAGTCTTTTAATTGAAATAGGGTTCAAGAGGTGAAATCTGGAAGCCAACAGCTGTCATTCCACAATGATAGCTAAATATGAAATTACAAATCCAACCCGGCCCAACAAAGCATGTTTGTAAAGGGTGAATTAATACCTTCTTGCAGCAATAAAGACTAAGTAGCACCACCATTGCTCCCAGGAACATTTTATTCTGTCGTTTTAGGAGCATGAACACCAGCACTGAACAGTTGGATGAAATTATCTGTTTCTGTGGTATAAATTCTCAGTATTTGTTCTCAAGATGTGAAGTGAAACTGACAGGGCCACATTTCCTAGTTGCCATTGACAGAGCAATTATTTGTACAAATGATTGGTTAGTTTGATCTCTTTAGAAAGTTCTAGGAGTCAGACATACTGTGAGGAATGGACTCAGGTGCAGTCATAATCAGAGGGCAATGGGATGTTTCCTTCCCTGAAGGAAATTAATGAACTATTTGATCTGTTAATAATCACTTCCACAGTTATATTTCTTGTTACCAGGCTTAATGAAGTTAGTTTCACAGTTTTACAGACTCATAGAAGCGTTATGGTGCAGAAGATGGCCATTTGGTCCATTGTGTCTTTGCTCTTCAAATGACCATCATTACTTTGTGCTGATCTCCTGATGTGCACTGTTTTTTATTCAAGCATAGAACATGGGCGTCTGAGGGACCAGTATTTAATTGCCCTGGAGAGCTGCCTTGTTGAACTGCAGTTCATGTGCTGGAAGTTGACCCACAATGCCCTTAGGGAGGAAATTCCTGGATTTTGACCCAGCGACACTGAAGGAACAGCAATGCATTTACATGTCAGGATGGTCAATGATGTGAAGAAGAACTTGCTGGTGGTGGTGTTCCCATGTATCTGCTGCCCTTGTCCTTCTGGATGGAAGTGGTTCTGAGTTTAGAAGCTGCTGTTTGAGATTCTTTACTCAGAGAGTAGTAGGGGCGTGGAATTCTTTGCTTGCAACAGTAGTGGACTCACCAATATTAAGGGCATTTAAATAGTCATTGGATAAACATATTGATGTATAAGTTAAATGGGCTTTAGATGGTTTCACAGGTTGGCGCAACATCGAGAGCCGAAGGGCCTGCACTGCGCTGTTATCTTCTCTGTTCTATGATGTACACTGTTGCTACCGAGTGTCAATGGTAGAGGGTGTGGATGTAGTGCCAGTCATGTGGGCGACTTTGTCCTGCATGGTATCAAGCTTCTTGAATATTGTTGCAGTTGTACTCATCCAGGCAAGTGGGGAGTATTCCATCACACTCCTAACTTGTGCCAAGTAGATGGTGGACAGGCTTTGGGGAGACAGGAAGTGAGTTACTCACTGCAGTATTCTTAGCCTCTGACCTGCTTTTGCAGCCATTGTGTTTATGTGGTGAATCCAATTGAGTTTGTAGTCAATGGTAACCTCAAGGATGTTGATGCATTAACATCTCATTGTTACCTTAATCTCTCCTCATCTGTATGAAGTTGGCTACTTTCCCAGGTAGTGCAGACAAATTAGAGGGTGACCAATCCCAACATGAAAGTCGAAGTAGTTACCAGGCAGCTACAACTCACAGCAGCCATCTTGGTCACAGTCCCCAGCAGGAGTTTGCACATTCTCCCTGTGTCTGTGTGGGTTTCCTCCGGGTGCTCCAGTTTCCTCCCACAATCCAAAGATGTGCAGGTTAGGTGAATTGGCCATGCCAAATTGCCCATAGTGTTGGGCTGAAGGGCCTGTTTCCACACTGTAGTGAATCTAATCTAATCTCACCAGCACTTCGTGACAGTGACTATCTACACGCTCTGCCCATGGAGGTTGGCAATTGTTATGGACCAGGCCAGACCCCCTCAAAACATTTCAAGAAAGTAGCCCAGACCCTAACTTTGCTAGTTGTTTTAAATATGTGTAAAGTGGATATTCCAGGAGAAATGCCACTGGTCAAACCACTTAGTTTTAAACGAAACCGAATATATTTACGAGATTACTGAATGAAGCATAAACAAAAGAGAACAGAATACAGAATAAATTAGTGAGTTTTGAGAAGATTTGTAGCTCAGGCTGAGGTTTTGGATGTAGGTTTGCTCGCTGAGCTTGAAGGTTCATTTCCAGACGTTTCATTACCTTACTAGGTAACATCGCCAGTCGGCCTCAGTCAAAGCACTGCTGAAAATTCCTGCCTTCTATTTCTCTGTTCGAGTTTCTTTAGGTTGGTGATGTCAGTTCCTGTGGTGAAGTCACTTCCTGTTCCTTTTCTCAGGGTTCCCATCTACCATCCCCTGAGAAAAGGAACAGAAAGTGACTTCAGCACAGGAAATGACATCACCACAGGAACTGACATCACCAACCCAAAGAAACTCAAACATATAAATAGAAAGCAGGAATTTTCAGCAGTGCTTCGTCTGAGGCCCACTGAAGATGTCACCTAGTAGGGTGATGAAATGTCTGGAAATGCTCAGTGAGTAAACCTACATATAACAGACTAACAACATATCTGAAAACCCAATAGGTCATCCTAAGTTAATGATGCTTTTCCCAATATTTGCAACAATCTCCTTAACCACCCTTGGCACAGAGAGTAAAGTCAAACACAGATTCTTAAAGGAGAAAAGTCAGAGAAAGATCAGTGTGGACCTGCTGTTTTGGGTCCAGCAGCCTTTTTCAACTCTACTATGATAAAACCAAACCAAACCAAACCAGAAAAGAGCTGAGCTGGGAGAACTGGCCACTCCCCTTTCATTTTACAAGTTTTTTTTCAAAATCTTAAAAGCCTTATGCCTGAGGCAATATCTGTTAGCTGTAGTCAAACTGGCCTTAAAACCCTTCAACTTAGATTTTTCAGAGTCTGTGTCTTTTATGACCTCTCTGAAAAAAAAGGCAAGGATAACATCACCTTGTTAAAGGAGCAGCTTTGTCACACAATGCACCAGCCTCACCATATCATCAGGATTCACCTTTGACATGGTTGAACACTTCAGTACTGGATTTCAACAGCTTACATCACAGTACCCCTACAAGGCCAGTTTGTACTCAGGGTCAGCAATCCATCACATGCATGGGAACAGGATTTATCACAAGGTTCTTAGCTTGCTTCCTTAGCGCTCACTCACCTTGTGCCTAGGTGGACACTCACAGCATCTCTTCCTTGCCTTACCTGTTACTGCAGACAGATAGCCAGGCAGCTCATCACATTTGGCAGCAATGAAACATCAAGGGATACTATGGTCAGTCAGGAGGCTAGCCCTGCATTAGTCCAGGTAAGATGGCAAGGTCTTCTGGGTGAATAAGTACGAAGGACAGAGGGCAGGAAGGATGAATGGCTTGGGAGAATGTTCGGGCAACAGTATTGTGAGAAGCTACTACATGCAATATTGAGAATAGTAGATCACAAGTCCTGGTGAAGGTGGGTGTAATGGCAGAGAGGGTGAGTGTGAAGTAGCATAGAGACAGAGGTGGTACCTACCCTCCTGGAGCACAGTAGGTCATTCACTTTTACGTGGCATTACTGGATCATGAACACACAATGATGCTATCTCAGACCATTGTTTTACAAAGTGCATGGTCAGCCATTAAATACAATGACTGTGGTGTGAACATTGGAGGATCCCGATGCCAGCTAGCATTTTGCTGCTGCTTAGAGCCAGATAGCATGAGAGTAACGCTATAGAGATGTAGTACACAGGTAATGAGGTGAACGGCAGAGAGTTGTGTGAGCTCATCCACTCGAGCTCACAGACAGAAACCCTCCATTAAATTGACATTCAGCCAATTTTTGGTAAAACTCAGGCTGTGCGTGTTGAAGCTTCTCACTGTGCACTCGTCAGGACGTATGCAAGAATGCCAAATATCAAAGAATCTTAACAATTTATACTACAGGAGGAAAGTATGCCAATTTGTTGGCAACTCACCTCTGATTGGCTGAGGTGTTGCCATGGCGAAAACAACAGGAGTCTGAGATGGGAAAGCTCTCATGATATGCCTCTCTTCGATTTCTGGGCCATCCAAAACCTTAATCTAATCACCCCTTAACCTCGTGTATTCAGAGGAATATAAAACTTGCAAATCTCCTCTCATAAACCAACTATTGGAACCCTGATAACAATCTGGTGAATCTGCCCCAATTTCAAGGCCAGATGAGGTGTCAATGCCCAAGGTGGTAAACTAAAACATGAAGCAATGCTTTAGTGTGAATTAAAGAGGATGTTAAATGAATAACCACAGCAAGGAACCAAAATTCATCAGTCATCCTTTATGTTTCATTTGGCATTTTAACGCAGAAATTAAAAATTTGACACACAGTCTCTATTATAATAAGTATCTGTTATCTTGGGCCCAAAGACATTCTGAAAAGCAATTAGGAATCCAGTGGGATATTATCGTCAATTGTACCAATGAATTTCATTGTGGTAGGAACGGGTGGCTGAAACTGAAATGCATCTGTCTCAGAGTCACAATTTATTGCTTTAACAAACATACACACCAGATGTCACTTTGCCTTCAAAGAGATGTCTGTGTAACACCATCTTATTATCACGGGGAAAATGATGGACAACAAAAGCATGTTGACATATGCTGGGAAGAAATGGAAATACTATGTAAATCATGGATACAGAGCAAAGTGGAACAATTTTTTAATATAATGAAAACACACCAGCTACCTTCATATCTTCATTTACCACAGGAGATGATCTTGTAAGCAGCTAGGCATTATACAGTGCCTGTGACCAACAGCTACAGGATAGCACCTTCTGAACACTCTGTCAGAAGGAATTTTAACAAATTAATCAAAAAAATTTTGAATTTGTGTTGCCGCTTTTCCAACCTCAAGTGGCCCTAAAGTACTTTACAATCGATAAGTAGTTTTCTTTTGATGTTGTACTGCAGGAAATGTGACAAATTGTCAGCAACGTACCCATATCTGCCTTTATTTTTTCTTTAGTCATTCAAGAGATGTGGGTATCATTGACGAGGCCAGCTCTCAGTGTGGAACTGCAGATTGACAGTGTGCTCACTCTCAGGGCAAAAGGGATGTTACCTTGTTACCTTGCTGTCCTGCAGTAATGTTAGGAGCAATTGTGGAGCAGAGGACAGCAACCAGAAAACAATGCCAGGAAACACTTTTACCCTAAAAGATAATACATTGTTGGAGGTGACACCAATGGAAACACCAAACACACAGTGAGATTGTGAAACATACCAAAAAACATTGGCAGGAATTTGTGGCATTCACCATCATTACCTTGCTCGTCCCAATGTTAGCTCAAGTGCAGATTAAGAAGGAAACTCAGAAGTTGAGGTTTTACACTCACCACCCCTCAATAGGCTGTGCTGTCCATCTTCTGTCCCACAATCAGCAAAATTAACTATCAAGCATAAACTCTCATCCAATCTCACGTAAAAAAAAAATTACCAACCTTGTTGAATGAAGGATAACAGGCCTCATTTTAACAGTAATAAGTTAAAAAAAAATTAGGGGTTGCACAATGGCTCAGTGGTTAGCACAGCATCAGGGACATAGCGTGATTCCAGCCTCTGGCGAATGTCTGTGAGGAGTTTGTACATTCTCCCCACGTCTGCGTGGGTTTCCTGCAGGCGCTCCAGTTTCCTCCGCAGGTTAGGTGGATCAGCCGTGCTAAATTGCCCAAAGTGTCCAGGGATGTGCAGGCTATGTGGGTGAGCCATGGGAAATGCAGGGATAAGGTAGAGGGCTGGGTGAGGGTGGAATGCTCTTCAGAGGGCCATGTGGACTTGATGGGCCAGATTGTCTGCTTCTACACTGTAGGGATTCAATGAAGGTTGCTGAACGTGTCCATCATTTGACTTTCCAAAAATATAGTTGGTTCATAACATTTCACATTCTACCTTTGTCCAATGTATCTGTTCCAAATGTAATCTTTAAAGAAGAGATATTTGACCATGAGTATTTTTAATTTTTTGATTGGCTGTGAGATTTCTTTGATGCAGTTGACAGTTTGAGGACAGCGAACCTCGATAAAACTGTAATCAATTCCAGGTGGAGAGAGTCTGCCCAGAGAGATTGCTAGAACCCTCAGTGCATTTTTCTCCGAAGTCTGCACTGAGCACCCTTGTTTCGAGGTTGGCTGCAAAATCTGTGCCATTCAGAGTTTGGTTGCCCTAGTTTAGGAAGAATGTCAAAACCAAGAAGTTCTCAAGATGATCCTGGGAATGGGAAATTTTCTTATGAGAAGATATTTCGAGAAACTGGGGCTCTTTTCATTAGAAGATGGTTAAGAGGAAATTTAAGTCAAACATTCGAAATAATGAGAAGGTTTGATGAAATAAATACAGAAAAATTGTTTCCACTGAAAACTGAGTCACTAGAGAATATAAATTGACAGTCACCACACGAAGAACAAAGGAAAAGATTAGGATAAACTCTATTTTTTATATTAGGAACATTGTAAGGAAGTGCAATACTCTATCAGAAACAGTTGCAGGAAGCAAATTCCATTTTCAGCTTCTAAGAGGATACTAAAATAAATATTTGAAAGCTTAAAATGTAAAACGCCATGGGAATAGAGCTGTGGATAGCTCTTTAAGCAAGGTTGCACAATACAACTTTGGCCATTATGACACTGTATTATAAACATCCGTGGTTTAAGATTTAACTTGGATGCCTGACTAAATTCTAAATAAAAGGTTCCTTCAGACAAACCTAGTCAATCTAACATGCTGATAGTCTTACTCTCAGTCTGAAAATACAATATACATTGCACAAAAGAAGTGATTATAGAGGGAGTAGGCTGTAATTAAATCTCAGTACTTAAGACATTAGGGGCACTTAGGTGTTATTTTTGTAATTCTTAGAGTGCCAGAATTAATTTCTCACTGCTATGCATTTGGATGTTATATTTCTGTCATGCTTTTATTATGTAACAGCACGGCAAGGTTTAATAAACTTCACTCATCTCAGAACTGCACAGTGTGACTTAATTGATTGTTGTAGGGGATTGTGGAAGAAAGCTTGGCTCGCAGATAAATGCCAATGGTGCAGTTCACTTATCTGTTAAGAATTCTTCAATGCAGCCCAAGGTGAGTGGTTGCCTGATTTGAACTCTGTACTCATTAAACGCAAACCCTGCACCTTGCAAAACAACATGGAAATGCACGTTGATGAAATCTTGTACACAAACTGAGACCCCATCGATGCCTCGTAAACTGACATAGTGAGGGCAGGAAGTATGGGGTTCTGACAAAGCTGAACACATGAGATAGGAAAAGAAACAGGCCATTCAGCCCATCAGGTCTGTCGTTTGCCTTTCAATATGACCATGGCTGTTCATAATCTTCAACTCCACTTGCCCAGTCACTCTCAGAAACAGGAATCCCTCAGTTGCAGTCATGTGATGGCTGGCTAGAGTACAGTCAAAGGAAGATTTCAATTTCCTGTTAATTTTTGGTTTCCACGCCACTTGTTTGGTGCTTTGTGAATTAGACACCAATCTCCTTTTAACCCAAGCCTGATTGGGAAGGCTCCTGCCAATCTCATACTAACTGAATTGAATTTATTGTCACGTGTACCGAGGCACAGTGAAAAGCGTTATCTTGTGAGCAATACAGGCAGATCACATAGTTAAATAGCATAGAAAAGTAAATAAAACACTGGAACAAAACAAGTGGAAACTTCTGGATTGTAAGGTCCGAGAGGAGCAGGGAAAGCTTCTTGAGGCCTCTGGAGGCAAGGTGAGACATTCCCTATCCGTAAATCACCCACCCTTCCCTCTCAAGATGTTCACTTCAAATCCTCCTCCCACCCAAGACTTATCTGCTTAGTGCTGTTCTGAGCCATTTCCTTTCCATTTTAGGCTAGCAAAACGTCTGGGCAGAATGAGCTTGAAGGTCAGGAGGTAAAATACCCTGGACCTCAAAGCTAGGCTTGCAATTGTGTACTGGTCTCACCCTGTTCCCTGCCCCTCAGTCAATAGACAATAGACAATAGACAATAGGTGCAGGAGTAGGCCATTCAGCCCTTCGAGCCTGCACCACCATTCAATATGATCATGGCTGATCATTCCTAATCAGTATCCTCTTCCTGCCTTATCTCCATAACCCTTGATTCCATTATCTTTGAGAGCTCTATCCAACTCTTTCTAAAATGAATCCAGAGACTGGGCCTCTACTGCCCTCTGGAGCAGAGCATTCCACACAGCCACCACTCTCTGGGTGAAGAAGTTTCTCCTCATATCTGTCCTAAATAATCTACCCCGTATTTTTAAACTGTGCCCTTTGGTTCGGCACTCACCCATCAGCGGAAACATGTTTCCTGCTGCCAGAGTGTCCAATCCTTTAATAATCTTATACATCTCAATCAGATCCCCTCTCAGTCTTCTAAACTCAAGAGTATACAAGCCCAGTCGTTTAAGTCTTTCAGTGTAAGGTAATCCCGCCATTCCAGGAATTGACCTCGTGAACCTACGCTGCACTCCCTCAATAGCCAGAATGTCTTTCCTCAAATTTGGAGACCAGAACAGCACACAATACTCCAGGTGTGGTCTCACCAGGGCCCTATACAGCTGCAGAAG
>NC_057734.1:10162526-10165217 GCF_004010195.1 Chiloscyllium plagiosum
AAACTTGCCTGCCAGAATGCTGGTCCCTAACGTATTAAGGTGTAAACCGTCTCTCTTGTAGAATTTATGCTTACTACAAAATATACCCCAGTGATCCAAGAACTTAAATCCTTGCTTCCTGCACCAGTTCCCCAACCACACGTTCAAGTCCATTATCTCCCTGTTTCTGGCCACACCAGCCCGAGGAACTGGAAGCAAACCGGAGATAACCACCTTGGACGTCCTGCTTTTCAGCCTTCTTCCTAGTTCTCCGAAGTCCCGCTGTAGTATGTTCCTCCTCTTCTTCCTGACATTCCTCTTCCTCTTCTTCCAGTCACTGCTCATCTAAAACCCTTTGGGAGTTAAAAACAAAAATCAATCTCAGAGTTACCTGTGGGTTAAGCCTGACTTTATGATAGATAGTTATTTTCCAATCAACCTATTCAGAGATATTACAATACATCTCTGGAGCAATTAGGATTTAGGTCCAGGCCCCTGGCTTAGAGGTAGAGACACTACCACTGCACCACAAGAGCTTGAGCTTGATATTGCAATATGATAATGAGACATATTGCATTGGTATGGCATTGGGAGCACAGGAAGTGATGCAATGTCACATGGCTTCATCTCTCTGGCAGCCTTGTGGCAAAATGAAGCCACAGGAAGATGTTTCTTAAATAATGCCAACGTTTCTCTTACCTCAGCAGATTCTGTAAACATCCTTCAGCCACATAACTAGACCAAAAATACAATACCCTGGGTTTATGAAGCATTTGAAAAATTACTGGGATACTGCAATGTCTTCCACTATTTCGCCATTTCACATTGCGATCTAAGAAACTCTATTCTCGTCACCAAATGTAAAGACAACACAGAGGGCTTTAATGGCCCTTGGGTGGGTTCGGAAGAGAGAAAGGTCAGTAGCAAGATGGAGAGCCATGCCAGAAGACCTCCCATGTAGAGTTCAACTTTGATACCTAACTGCAGTCTAAATCAGGTCATTGGTGGGTGGCCTCAGTGGCTCAGAGGTGGGCACTGCTATCTCACAGCACCAGGGACCCGGGTTTAATTCCACCCTCAGGTGACTATCTATGTGGAGTCTGCACATTCTCCCTGTGTCTTCGTGTGTTTCTTCCAGATGCTCCAGTTTCTTCCCACAGTCCAAAGATATGCAAGTTAGGTGGATTAACCATGGGAAATACAGAGTTACAGGGATGAGGAAGAGGGATGGGTCTGGATGGGATGACCTTCGGAGGGTCAGTGAGGACTCAATGGGCTGAATGGTCTGTTTTCACACTGCAGGGATTCTGTGATGATGTCATCAGATGGAGGGTAGGCAAGAATGGCAGTGACACGGCTGCCCACTGAACAGATGTAGATGGCAAACTAAAGGCCATTGGGAAATTAAGGGCCGTCCAAATCAGGGAATGAACAGGAAAAAGCAGAGATAAAAGATACTTCAGAGGAGAAATGATTTACAGAAGATCTAAATCAAGATCAAATGTCTTCGAGCCAACATCCATCAAACCTCCAAGCCAAAAGAAAATATTTCAGGAAGATTTGTGAAATTCATAATCTGCTAAGAATACATCTGGATTAAAGTATGTGAGAAAGTGAGGACTGCAGATGCTGGAGATCAGAGCTGAAAAATGTGTTGCTGGAAAAGCGCAGCAGGTCAGGCAGCATCCAAGGAGCAGGAGAATCGGTGTTTCGGGCATAAGCCCTTCTTCAGGAATGCCCGAAACGTCGATTCTCCTGCTTCTTGGATGCTGCCTGTCCTGTTGCGCTTTTCCAGCAACACATTTTTCAGCTAAAGTATGTGAGAACTTTACTTCAACTGAGTTGAGGTGGTTAGTCTTCATTCACCCTCATTGGATGTTTTCTGGTGAACGAGGTACCTTTCTCAGACATGGCAATTGATGACTACTGCTTACTCGGCATTATCTCTGTTAGTCAGACTGATAATTCTCTCTCTATGGATAAAGGACACTTGTATCATCGATAGTCACAGGTGACGTGCCGAAAAATTGGAGGTTGGCTAACGTGGTGCCACTGTTTAAGAAGGGTGGTAAGGACAAGCCAGGGAACTATAGACCAGTGAGCCTGACGTCGGTGGTGGGCAAGTTGTTGGAGGGAATTCTGAGGGACAGGATGTAATGCATTTGGAAAGGCAAGGACTGATTTGGGATAGTCAACATGGCTTTGTGATTGGGAAATCATGTTCTCACAAACTTGATTGGGTTTTTTGAAGAAGTAACAAAGAGGATTAACTAGGGCAGAGTGGTAGATGTGATCTATATGGACTTCAGGAAGGCGTTCAACAAGGTTCCCCATGGGAGACTGGTTAGCAAGGTTAGATCTCACTGAATACAGAGAACTAGCCATTTGGATATAGAACTGGCTCAAAGGTAGAAGACAGAGGGTGGTGGTGGACGGTTGTTTTTCAGACTGGAGGTCTGTGACTAGTGGAGTGCCACAAGGATCGGTGCTGGGTACTTTTCATCATTTACATAAATGATTTGGATGTGAGCATAAGAGGTACAGTTAGTAAGTTTGCAGATGACACCAAAATTGGAGGTGTAGTGAACAGCGAAGAAGGTTACCTCAGATTACAACAGGATCTGGACCAGATGGACCAATGGGCTGAGAAGTGGCAGATGGAGTTTAATTCAGATAAATGCGAGGTGCTGCATTTTGGGAAAGCAAATCTTA
>NC_057734.1:10165845-10206592 GCF_004010195.1 Chiloscyllium plagiosum
ATGGATAGGATAAATAGACAAAGTCTTTTCCCAGGGGTGGGGGAGTCCAGAACTAGAGGGCATAGGTTTAGGGTGAAAGGGGAAAGATATAAAAGGGATCTAAGGGGCAGCTTTTTCACGCAGAGGTGGTACATGTATGGAATGAGTTGCCAGAGGAAGTGGTGGAGGCTGGTACAATTGCAACATTTAAAAGACATTTGGATGGGTATATGAATAGGAAGGGTTGGAGGGATATGGGCTGGGTGCTGGCAGGTGGGACTAGATTGGGTTGGGATAACTGGTCGGCGTGGACAGGTTGGACCAAAGGGTCTGTTTCTGTGCTGTACATCTCTATGACTCTATGAAATGTTTCTCTTGAACTTCTATTACATAATCCAATGGCAACAAATTGATATATGCTGTATCAGTTTGCTGATGAATCGGTTTTGTTGCCTGAGTAACTTCTGCTAACATTTCCTCAGTGAGTTCCAGTGGGTTGTGCTGCTTATTATTGCTGTTGTGCTGGTAAACAGTATTTTCTTTAGTATTGAAAGCTTGGCCATCACAAAATCTGGTGGACTACTTAGTTTCTGAATAACAACAGTCAAGCTTCTTTTTTTTTGAAACTCCAACTCTTTTTTCATTTTTAAACATCTTGTAGTTAATCGTTCTTTATTTATTTGCAAGCGCCAACACTGAGGAAATGCTGCAATGCAATCTGGGCTCATTCCTCTCTCTGCTGGATATTTTCTGCTCTGTGTAATTTAAATGAAATGGGCCTCAATAGCATCATTGTGCCAAGTGCTGGTTTTTATTTTCACTACATGTGTGATGGTGATATTCAGATTTACTTTAGATACATGCATTATACTATTCTTTTCCTCCACAGTTCACCAGTACTATTCACCAACACTGCCCATTGGATAAGCTTAAAAATAAAGGACCAAACTAAATAAAAGTGGAAATTTAAAAGTGGAAATATAGTACACACACACACACACTCTCTCTCTCTCACTCAGACTCACATACACCTCCATGTTTTCTCACACACACGCGTGCGCTCACGCTCTCACACATGCACACATATACAGTATCTCTCACATGGGCACACACATACACACACACACTCTCAGGCACACACATACACTCTCTCACAAAGTCGATCACACACACACAGACAGACACACATATACATACACACACACACACACACACATAAACACCCAGACTTATACATACATACACACAAACACACATGCACTCACACACACCCTTTCATGGAGAGATACCATTTGGTTACAGCTCCATTTTCATTTTCATTCATGGAAGTGTCAATGAGCTGAATATTTGGGTTCTGCCAGCTTTAGTTTCACTGAGGATGGGGACCAAGAGCTCTGAGTCTGGTCGTGTATGCCAGTTTCCTGACCCTGGCAGAGCTGACAACCTCCATGAGGTTGGCATACAATTAGGCTCATTAAGAACCTGTTTCGGACAAATCAGTGACTGACTAGGAACTTTCTGATTGGTCCTCAGCTTCCCACCAGAACAAATGGCAGCTTACTTGCGGAGAGACAGTTACCTGATGCAGCTGGAGGTGCCATCCACCTGGCAGGCCTCCCTACTATCTGTGGGGGCAACAACTCTCGAGGAACACCCCTTTTCCAACAATGGTGGCTTCTTTGTAACTGTCAATTATTTTTCTAAAATTTGGCAATCCCAGATCTTGGAAATAATGATGCATGAAATTTGGAAAAATGCTAGCTTCCTTGTAAAATTCTGAATAGCTGTGCTACTCAAATTGCTAAGACCAGTGTCATGTCGTAGAAAAACTGACCCACCAGTGCAGCCATGAAAGTGGTCCCCGGGCACACTAATCCACACAGATTGGATCCTGGCTAATTAGTTCTTAGCTCGTTTCAAACAACACAACAATATGTAACATGGCTGAAAGAGCACTTCCAAGTCCCTCAGTTATTTGCCAAGTTTTTGTGCAACTGATTGCTCCTCTGAAGCTGCAAGATTCTTTACAAGTTCTCCAGCTTTCAGGGTCTACTTATCACCCTTAACAAGGCAAGGAATTGTATCCACACCAATTAAGGGAGTGTCAGATCGAAATCCCAGGTCATTGGCTGCATTCCTCTGAATTTAAATTTGAATTTAATTTATTGTCACATGTACCGAGGCACAGTGAAAAGCTTTATCTTGTGAGTAATACAGGCAGATCATATAGTTAAGCAGCGTGGATAAGTAAACAATAGGTAAACAGCGGCAAAAACAAAAACACAGGTACAGGCAAATGTTAAGAGTTTGAGAGTCCATTCAGTATTCTAACAACAGTAGGGTAGAAACTGTTTCAAAACCGGCTGGTCTGCATGTTCAGGCTTCTGTACCTTCTCACTGATGGTAGAGATTGTAGAAAAGCATTGCCAGGATGGGATGGATCTTTGAAATTGCTGGTGGCCTTTCCTTGACAGTGGGCCTGGTAGGTGGATTCTAGAGATGGGAGGTAAGCCTTTGTGGTTGTCTGGACCGAGTTCACCACTCTTTGTAACCGTCTCCAGTCTTGAATGGTACAGTTGCCATACCATGACATCCAGACAGAATGCTCTTGATGGTTCACCTATAAACGTTGGCAAAGGTATTCACCATCATGCCAAATTTTCTTAGCTGCCTGAGGAAGAAGAGTTGTTGGGCCTTTGTAACCAGTGCATTCACATGAAATATCCAAGAAAGCTTATTGTGGATGACCACTCCCAGGACCTTGACACTCTCTACTCGTTCCATCTCTGTGCTTTTAATGTGTAGGAAGGCATGAGTAACATCCCATCGAAAGTCAATAATGAGTTCCTTGGTTTTGCCGGCATTGAGAGCTAGGTTGTTCTCAGTGCACCAATTTTCCAAGTCATCCACCTCCCGTCTGTAATCTGTTTTGTCACCCTCTGAGATTCGACCGACTATGGTGGTGTCATCAGCGAACTTGTAAATGGGATTAGTCTGGTATTTGGCAATGCAGTGATGGGTATACAGTGAGTACAGTAGGGGGCTGAGTACACCCCCCCGGGAGGCTCCAGTGTTGAGTGATAGTGAGAATGAAATGAGAATCTTCACTGATTGTGACCTGTGGTTCAGAAAAACGAGGATCGAGTTGCAGAGAATGGGGCTTAGTCCGAGATCACTAAGTTTAGTAATCAGTCTCACAGGGATAATAGTGTTGAAGGCTGAATTGCAGTCAATGAGTAGGATTCTTACGTAGTTGTTCTTGGTGTCAAGATGTTCCAGGGAGGAGTGAATATGGTATCTGACATGGATCTATTGGTCTGATAGGCAAATTGGAGTGGGTCAAGAGTAGTTGGGAGGCCACAGTTGATTAATGCCATGACCAGCCTTTCAAAGCACTTCATGACCACCAAAGTTAGGGCCACTGGGCGGTATCATTGAGACATGCTGCATGAGCCTTCTTAGGCACAGGGATGATGTTGGCCATCTTGAAACCTGCTGCAGGGCCTTCTGCAGGGAGAGGTTGAAGATATCCAAGAAGACTTCTGCAGTTGATCTGCATATGCTCTGAGTACAAGGCGTGGTACTCCGTCTGGTCCCATCACTTTCCTTGGATTCACATGAAGGAAAACTGATCTAACCTCTGATACAGTGACTGTTGGGATAGGTTCATTAGTACTTGTTGGAATAGGTGTTACCTCTCTGCCGAAATTCTGCTCAAAGCAAGCATAAAAGGCGTTGAGGTCATCTGAGAGGGATGTGTCATCATCTGCTATCTTGCAATGTCTCTTTTTTGAACCTGTGATGTCATTCAGTCCTTGTCATAGTCACGGGTGTCTGGCTGCGTCTCTAGTTTGGATCAGTATTGGTCCTTGGCTATCTTAATGGCTCTGTGAAGGTCATACTTGGATTCCTTATATTTGAGTGGGTCTCCTGATCTGAAGGCCTCTCACCTGGATTTTAGCAGGTTCTGCATGTCCTGATTCCTCCAGGGATTCCTGTTGGGGAACACCTGGATTGACTTCCTCGGTATGCAGTCCTCCACACACTTGCTGATAAAGTCTGTGACGGTGGTGGCGTACTCGTCCAAGGTACCTGCGGACTGTTTGAAACGGCCCAATCAGCCGAGTTTCAGAGTTGATCCTCTGCCTCCTCCGACCAACCCTGGACCTGTATCCCTGAGGGGATCTCCTGCTTGAGCTTTTGCCTGTACGCTGGAAGAGGAAATCTTGGCATTGTGATTGACGTGCCCAAAATGAGGGCAGGGGATGGAGCAGTAGGCATCCTTCATAATGGTGTAGCAGTGGTCTAAAACGTTCAGGCCCCTGGTGGGGCAAGTAATGTCCTGGTGGTACTTGGGCAACACCTTCCTTAGATTGGCTTGATTGGAATCACCAGTTACAATAAACAGGGCCTCAGGGTGTTCCATCTCCTAGGTGTTAGTGGTGGAGTACAGTACATCCAGAGCTTCCTCAACCTTTGATTGTGGCGGTATGTACACAGCAGTTAGTATAGCAGCGGTAAATTCCCGTGGTAGATAGAAGGGGCAGCGTTTGATGATGAGGAATTCAAGTTTTGAGGAACAATGGCTGCCCAGAGTTGCATGTCCATGCACTACAAGTTGTTAATTAAAAAGCAAACTCCTCCACCCTCTGGCTGTGGATTTAGAAGCTTCCAAATGTCTTGACATCTTTTTTCTGTCTCCAAAGTGGACATTGTTCCCAAAGCCAGACTGAAGTGTAATCCTACATATGAACCCACACAGGAAATCAGTAAAGTAGCAGGGAAGAAGCTGACAATCCAGAAAGGACGATTAGATCAATTACATTTCAATCTGGCAATCCAGAAACAGGAAGTTGCAGAAACATTCCACATGCCTGGCATCATCTATTGAGAGATAGAGAGATCAAGTTAATATTTCAGACCAATCAACTTTCGACAGAATTGGAAGTCATTAAAAAACTAAAAAGCACTAATCCCTTTCCTCATTTAATCCCACTAACCCTCCAACATTATTGTCTTGCAATAATTGTCTGCTATTATCTTACATGGAGTCAAAAATTGTGAGAAATACTCAGCTGGCATTCCCATCTCTGATGGACAGTGAATGCAGCCTTTCCAGTGATGCCCACATCCCATGAATGAATAAATAAAACCATCTTGCTTTTGATCTTTCCCTTTACATTTGAATTAAAAAGTGATTCAGGTCTTCCACTTCAAATGAAAGATTTATCAACCTGTAATATAAGGATGAACTTTCCTATGTAAGTCACTAGCCTGATATTGATCTCAGTTACAGGTTATAGAGCCATAGAGTCATACAACACAGAAGCAGACCCTTCAGTCTAACCAGTCAATGCCAACCATTATCCCCAATTAAACTAGTCCCACCTGCCTGCGCTTGACCCATATCCCTTCAAACATTTCTTATTCATGTACTTATCCAAATGTTTTTAAATGTTGTAACTGTACCCTTATCCACCACTTCCTCTGGAAGTTCATTCCACACGCGAAACACTCTGTGTAAAATAATTGCCCCTATGTCTTTTTAAAATATTTCCCCTCTCAACTTAAAAATATGCCCCCTAGTCTTGAAATCCCCCACCCTACAGAAAAGTCACCTACCATTCAACTGAGAAATGTTGGATCAGCTGCGATCTTATTGACTGGCATATTGAGGGGCTGTTTCTAATGGTCATATAGGAGTCAGTCAGTCTGCAACAAGGTACTTGTAAGTTTGCAATAAACTGCTGAATGTAATGAAGTTCCTCAAATATAATATCTCAGGTCATGTTTTCCTCCTTTGATCATTCAATTGTGAATTCTTAGACGATGCCTGCAATTATATTTTAAAATAATGAAATCTACACCTAGAATGTAATTACTTGTATATAATTTATACAGGCACTGTTTGTAAAACAATACATGAATTGGTGCATAGAATCACCCTCATGTTAACAATCCTTATAGTATTCTTGACATAATCCACTGGGAAACAACTGAACTGAAGTGAATTAAATATCTGCTGGCAATAAATTCATTCTCTGTATCTTTACCCTGTTCACAAAAAGAAACTAGATGATGAATGGTATGTTGTGAGGGAGACTGCATTGAAAACTAAGCTTGGCTGTTTGGCACAGGGCTTTTATATTAAGTCCTGATCCCTAAATTAAAGGCTAGTTGAACTGAATGGTGCAGTCTGTCAAGGATATAGCTATAATCATCCTCCCCTTATGGTGAAAATAATCATGTCAATGTTTAAGCCTTCTGCATCAAAACACTGACCCATTTATGATTAGATTCCCTACAGCATGGAAACAGGCCCTTCGGCCCAACAAGTCCACACCAACCCTCCAAAGACTCACCCACCCAGACCCATTCCCCTACATTCACCCCTGACACTATGGGCAATTTAGCATGCCCACTTCACCTGACCTGCACATCTTTGGATTGTGGGAGGAAACCCACGCAGACACAGGGAGAATGCGCAATCTCCACACAGACAGTTGCCTGAGGCTGGAATCGAACCCGGGTCCCTGGTGCTGTGAGGCAGCAGTGCTAACCACTGAGCCACCATGCAGTCAAGTCTGACCAACCCTCCTTCTTGAAAACATCAGCTGAAGGTGGGCTCTCACAGAAGTGCCCCTTTCTCCTTGTGATTGCAGAGACCATTAAGGAGAAGGTACAGGAGGTGATACCAGCCAATTTTACAGTTTATTCACAAGATGTGGGGTGTTGGTGACTAAGCCAGCATTTATTAGCCATTCCCAAATTGCATTTGAGCTGCTGGTGGTAAGCTGCTGTCCCTGTTGATCGGCACAGTCACCGTGCCATTAGTGAGGAAGTTTCAGGATTTTGACCCAGCAACAGTGAAGGAACAGAGACATGGTTCCTAGTTAAGCTGGTCAGTGACTTGGATGGGAGCTTGCAGGTGCTGGGATTCCAAGGATCTGCTTTTTTTTTCTCTTTCAAGGTGTTAGAGGTCATGAGTTTGGTAGGTGCTATAGAGAAGTCTTGGTGAGTTATCATCAGCGAATGTCCCCACTTCTGACCTTATGAAGGAGGGAAGGTCATTGGTGAAGCAGTTAAAGATGGTTGGGCCTAAGATACTACCCTGAGGAATTCCTGCAGAGATGTCCTGGAGCTGAAATCCAACACCCACAACCATCTTCTTATGTTCCAAGTATGACTCCAACCAGAATAATTTGCCCCTGATGCCCATTGACTTTAGTAGGACTCCTTGATGCCACACTCAAGTTGAATGTAGCCTTGATATCAAGGGCTGTCACTCTCACCTCCCCTCAGGTCTTTTTTGTCCACGTTTGAACCAAGGCTGTAATGAGACCAGAAGCTGAGTGGCCCTGGTGGAACCCACACTGAGCATCACTGAGCAGGTTATTGCTGAGCAGATGCTACTTGAAAGCAGTGTTGATGATACTGTCCATCAATGTTCTAATGATTGAGAGTTGACTGATAGGGTGGTAATTAGCCAGATTGGATTTGCCCTGCTTTTCATGTACAGGCCATTTCTGAGCAATTTTCCATGTTATCCGATAGATGCCAGAGTTGTAACTGTATAGGAAGAGCTTGGATAAGGGCATAGCACACTGTGGAACAGAAGTCTTCAGTACTATTGCTGGAATGTTGTCAGGGCCCATAGCCTTTGCAATACCCAGTGCCTTCAATCATTTCTTGATTTCACATGAAGTGAATCGAATTGGTTGAAGACTGGTATCTGTGATTCTGGGGACCACTGGAGGAGGCTGAGATGGATCATTCAGCACTTCTGGCTAAAGATTGCTGCAAATGCTTCAGCCTTATCTTTTGCACTGATGTGCTGGGCTCCTCTAGCATTGAGGATGGGGATATTTGTGGAGCCTCCTCCTTGAGTGAGTTATTTAATTGCCCACCATCATTCATGACTGGATGAGGCAGGATTGCAGAGTTTAAATCTGATCTGCTAGTTGTGGGATCACTTAGCTGTCTATCACTTGCTACTTATGCTGTTTGGCATGCAAGTAAATCCTGTTTTGTAACTACACCGGCTCAGCAATAACCTGCTGGTCCTGGCATGCCCTCCTGCACTCTCCACTGAACCAGAGTTGACACCCTGGCTTGATGGTAATGGTTGAATAGGGGATATACTGGCCATGAGGTTATAGATTGTGCTGTTAATGGCCCACAGTGCCTCATGGATCCCTGTCTTTTGTTGCTAGATCTGTTTGAAGTCTTACCCATTTAGCATTGTGATGGTGTCAACAACACAGTGGAGATCATTCTCAATGTGAAAGCGGGACTTTGTCTCCACAATGACTGTGCAGTGCGCGCTTTTACGGACAATGGCATTGGCAGATGTGTCTGCAGCTGGCAGATTGGTGAGGATGAGGTCAAGTACATCTTTCCCTCTTGGTAGTGCCCTCACCACCTGCTGCAGACCCAGTCTAGCAGCTATGTCCTTTAGGACACAACCAGCTCAATCAGGAGTACTGCTGCCAAACCACACTTGATGGTGGACATTGAAATCCCCCAACCAGAGTGCATTTTGTGCCCTTGACCAGCCTCAGCGCTTTCCCCAAGTGTTGTTCAACATGGAGGAGTACCAATTTATCAGCTGAGGGAGGGCGGTATGTGGTAATCAGCAGGCGATTTCCTTCCCATGCTAATCCTGAAGCCATTGGGGTTCAGACTCCCAGGGCAACTCTCTCCCAATTGTGCCTCCACTTCTGCTGGGTCTATCCTGCCAGTGGGTCAGGACATATCCAGGGATGCTGTTAGTGCTGTCTGGGCCATTGTAACATAAGATTCCATGAGTATGACTATGTCAGGTTGTTGCTTGAATTGTCTGTGAGACAGCTCTCCCAATGTTGGCACTAGTCGTAAAATGGTAGTAAGGAGGACTTTGCAGGGTCAGCAGGGATGATACTGCCCTTTTTTTGTCTGATGTTTTGCATCTGATGTTTTTGGTCTTTTCCAGTGCTTTGCTCGATGCCAGGTGGACCGTCTGGTTTCATTTTTCTGTTGAAACTTTGTAACAGTTGATATACCTGAGTGGCTTGCTAGGCCATTTCAGAGGGCATTTAAGAGTCCACCACAGTGCTGTGGGTCTGGAGTCACATGTAGGCTGGACCAAGTGATGATAGCAAATTTTCTTTTCCTGAAAAACATTAGTCAGCTCTTACCTGTGTAAAACAGCTATTTGTAGTAAACGTTTTCATGGATTCTTCAAAACCATATTGCCCATGTCTAGATTCTTATTTTGTAAGGGATAACATAAGTATTGCTTCATTCTGTAAAAATACCACCCTGGAGGCAAAAGGAATATCATCGAGTAGGACAGTACTGAGGTCTGGAGCTGAGTGACAGAAGCAAAATTGAGTATCAGTGATCAGGTTATTGTCAAGCATTGATGATCCTTGATGATACTGTTGATGACCTGTTCTATAATTTTGCTGATGATTACGATTAGACTGGCACTGAAGAAGGGTCACTGAACCCAAAATATTAACGCTGCTTTCTCTCCACAGATGCTGCCAAACCTGCTGAGGTTTTCCAACAATTTCTGTACTTATTTCTGATTTCCAGCAGCCTCAGTTCTTTGGGCTTATTTTTAGCCCAGATTTGGCCAGGTTGGATTTACCTTATCTTGTGTACAGGATATATGTGGGCAATTTTCCACATTTCTGGGTAAATGCCATTGTTGTAGCTGTACTTGAGCAACTTGACCAGGAGCATGGCTAGTTCTGGAGCAGGAAACTATTGTCAGAATGTTATCAGGATCCAAACCATTTGCACTATACATTGCCTTCAGCATTTTTTTGATATGGGAGAATTTGAATTCAATTAAAAATCTGGTAGTAAGAGTCTAATAGACACTCTCCGTGGTCACTATTAGTGAATATTCCTAATAGTGACTGGAAGCTATTGTCCATTGTTGGGAAAAACCCATCTGGTTCACTAATGTCCTTTAGGCAAGGAAACTGCCATCCTTAGCTGGTCTGGCCTACGTGTGACTCCAGGTCCATAGTAAAACAGTCGACTCTCCGAGCAATTCGGTACGGGCAATAAATATAGAACATAGAACATTACAGTGCAGTACAGGCCCTTCAGCCCTCGATGTTGCACTGACCTGTGAAACCAATCTGAAGCCCATCTAACTTACACTATTCCATTTTAGATTAGATTCCCTACAGTATGGAAACAGGCCCTTCGGCCCAACAAGACCCCACACCGACCCTCCGAAGAGTAACCCACCCAGACCCATTCCCCTACCCTACCCTTGACTAATGCACCTAACACAATAGGCAATTTAGCATGGCCAATTCACCTAACCTGCACATCTTTGGATTGTGGGAGGAAACCCACACAGACACAGGGAGAACGTGCAAACTCCACACAGACAGTCACCCGAGGCGGGAATTGAACCTGGGTCCCCTGGTGCCATGAGGCAGTAATGCTAACCACTGAGCCACCGTGCTGCCCCATATGTTTTATCCATATGTTTACCCAATGACCATTTAAATGACCTTAATGAATCTATTAATGTTGCAGGCAGGACGTTCCATGCCCTTACTATTCTTTGAATAAAGAGCCTATCTCTGACATCTGCTCTTCATTTCAATTCAAAGCTATGTCCCCTTGCACTAGCCATCACCATCTGAGGAAAAAGGCTCTCACTGTACACCCTAAGTCCCACCTCTCAATCTTCTTCTCTCTAATAAAAACAGCCTCAAATCCCTCAGACATTCCTCATAAGACCTTCCCTCCATACCAGGCAACATCCTAGTAAATCTCCTCTGAACACTTTCCAAAGCTTCCACATCCTTCCTATAATGCAGTGACCAGAAGTGTACACAATACTCCAAGTACGGCTCCGCCAAAGTTTTGTACAGCTGCAGCATGATCTCATGGCTCTCAAGCTCAATCCCTCTATCAATAAAAGCTAACACACCGTATGCCTCCTTAACAACCCTATCAACCTGGGTGGCAACTTTCAGGGATCTATGTACATGGACACTCTGCTCATCCACACTACCAAGAGTCTTACCATTAGCCCGGTATTCTGTATTCCTGTTACTCCTTCTAAAGTGAATCACTTCACACTTTTCGACATTAAACTTCATTTGCCACCTCACAGCTCAGCTCTGCAGCTTATCTCTGTCCCTCTGTAACCTGCAACATCTTTCCGCACTGTCCACAACCCATTTGCAAGTTTACTAACCCATCCTTCTATGCCCTCATCCAGGTCATTTATAACAATGACAAACAGCAGTGGCCCCAAAACAGATCCTTGCAGTACACCACTAGTAACTGAACTCCAGGATGAACATTTCCCATCAACCATCACCCTCTGTCTTCCTGCAACTAGCCAATTTCTGATCTAAACTGCTGAATCACCTTCAATCCCATGCCTCTGTATTTGCTGCAATAGCCTTCAGCGAGGAACCTTATCAAATGCCTTACTGAAGTCCATATACATCACATCAACTGCTTTACCCTCTTCCACCTGTTTGGTCACCTTCTCAAAGAACTCAATAAGGTTTGTGAGGCATGACCTACCCTTCACAAAACCATGTTGACTATCTCTAATCAAATTATTTCTTCTAGATGCTTATAAATCCTATCTCTTATAATCCTTTCCATCACTTTACCCACAGCTGAAGTAAGGTTCACTAGTCTATAATTACCAGGGTTGTCTCTACTCCCTCTCTTGAACTAGGCAACAACATTTGCTATCCTCCAGCCTTCTGACACTATTCCTGTAGACAATGACAACATAAAGATCAAAGCCAAAGGCTCGGCAATTGCCTCCCTGGCTCCCAGAGAATCCTAGGATAAATCCCACTCGGCTCAGTGGACTTACCTATTTTCATGCTTTCCAGAATTACTATCACCTCCTCCTTATGAACCTTTATCCTGATTAGTCTAATAGCCTGTATCTCGGTATTCTCCTCGACAACATTGTTTTTTCTCCTGTGTGAATACTGACAAAAAATATTCATTTAGCACCTCTCCTATCTCCTTGGACTCCACGCACAACTTCCCACTACTGTCCTTGACTGGCCCTAAACTTGCTGTAGTTATTCTTTTATTCCTGAAATACCTATAGAAAGCTTTAGGATTTTCCTTGATCCTACCTGCCAAAGACTTCTTACTTGCCCTCCTGGCTCTTCTTAGCTCTTTCTTTAGGTCCTTCCTGGCTAACTTATAACTCTCAAGTGCCCTAACTGAGCCTTCACGTCTCATCTTTAGATAAGCCTCCTTCTTCCTCTTGACAAGAGATTCAACTTCTTTCGTAATCCACGGTTCCCTCGCTTGACCACTTCCTCCCTGCCTGACCGGTACATACTTAACGAGGACACGCAGTAGCTGTTCCTTGAATAAGGTCCACATTTCAATTGTGCCCATCCCCTGCAGTTTCCTTCCCCATCCCATGCATCCTAAATCTTGCCTAATAGCATCATAATTGCCTTTTCCCCAGCTATAACTCTTGCCCTGTGGTAGATAACTATCCCTTTCTATTGCTAAGTGCTGGCCTAGCCAGCGATGCCCACATCCCATAAATGAATAATAAAAGGTAAACAAAGGACAAAGATAAATGAGTGATGGGAATTCATTATTTAAGCCACGTTATTGACACTGGGAGCTATATGCTTGTAATGATCCAACTTGTGAATATATTTTAATCAAGTAAGGATTGATTGTTGGTCTGTTCTTTCACCAAATGCTGTTAGAGGTGTTTAACAAAGATCAGTCAGAATCAGAATGAGGAAGGTCTATAATTTAGATGTGATGCTTCAACAGAATTTATACAAATAGGCAAGAAGGGTCTGAGCAACATAATAAGGAAAGAAAAATCTAAGCTGGGGTCAAGAGTAGTTACATAGACAAGTTCACAACAGGTTTTAATAAAGTGTAAATCAGTTTGAAGATGATGCATGAAACTGTGATGCTCCAAGTGTGCAGTTGTGGTAATGGGACTGGATTGGTGTCCTATAGCCGTCAAGACCAACATTGTCAGAGACCCGCATTGCATTATTTATCTTACTCCCAAATGAGGTGTGACCCCGGATGTGGAAAGACCCGTTGACAAATGGAATGAGTAAATGGTGAAGATGGTGTAGTTTGATGATCAAAGATGTGGCACAAAGGTGAAATAGTTCATCGCAGCTCTGATATGATATGATGCAGATTTACACCGATAAGCATCTGAATTTGGAAAAGGATGGGAATGGGAGGTGATTAAATGTTTCACAAGGCTAATTTCACTCTGTTGCCATGGCGAAGGAAGGAATATTCTGCAACTTGTCCAAATATGATTGGGTAAAAGGGAACGCACTTGCAGAGTTTTGTCTCAACAATTTAAGTAAGTTGGTGGACTCTGTGACGGCGCAAGATCTGCACGAGTTGTGGAAAGAGCAGGTTCGATGGGCTGTTTGTTTTGAATCACTGCATCTCTAATGGGAGAAGTTGAAGATTACTGATTTGCGCTGTCTCTAGTGAAAGCCACAGGCTTATGGTTCACATTAAGCACAAACGCTGAAGGCATTGAAATCTTTACATCAGTAAATTCAATGATTTAAACCTTGCCAGCCAGGATAAACTCAGAGCAGGGTTAACAGAAGCCTTTGAAAAATTCCCTGCTTATTATTGACAGCCATTGTGGATTCCGGGTCAAGGAAAACTGCAGCAGAAGTGAAGGAATTACTTTGAAGTCTTCCCCCATTTTCCTGTCGGTTTAGTTTGGAAGAAAATCAAATATATTTTGGTGATCACAGTCTGTACATGAACCTGCATCCAGATTGTGTCAACTGAGGGCAACAATATTTGACCAAGTGGAAAATAAATTTACACTGGTAATCATTGTAAGCCAATGCTCACACACAGTCAAAAACTCCCTCACATATACCACATTGGAGGGAGATGGTGGGATAGTGGTCAGAGTTCCAGACTAATGTTCTGGGTCCATGTTTTCACAACACTCTGGTGAAGAGTCACCGAATTTAAAACTTTAACTCTGCTTTCTCCCCTCAGATGCTGCCAGGCCTGCTGAGTTTTGTTCCTCTTCCTCCTTTGACATTCATGAACGTAAACTGTTTGTGGATATCCTGTGTCCTGAGATTGGAATGCAACATCAAAGGAGAAGTTGGTACATTGGCTGAAGATATGCATTGTGACTTTGGGAACAGGAGGGTAGGATGGGCAAGACACAGCTTTACACATACTGTGCGGAAGGAGGCCATTCAGCCTATCGAGTCCACACTGACGCTCTGAGGAACACCCACCCGGCCCCAACCCCGCCTCTGGAACCCTGTGTTCTCCATGGCTAATCCATCTAACCTGCACATCTTTGAACTGTGGGAGGAAACCGGAGCACATGGAGGAAACGCACACAGACAAAGGGAGAATGAGCAAACTCCACACAGAGAGTCGCCCGACACTGGAATCGAACTCAGGTCCCTAGCACTGTAAGGCAGCAATGTTAATCACTGAGTCACCGCATCTACAATGTGATTTTTACGCCATCTTGGAGCTGAGAGAAAACAGTGGACCTCTTGCTTTGTGTGCCAATAGAAATGTTTCCTTCCCTCCAGCACCAGAGACTGATAGGTTTTTTGGAGATAGCACCCCAGAAAACTGCTCGTGTTTATTCAAGCGTAGCCTTGAAAATAAAGCTCAGAGATTACAGCTTTGAACAAGTCAATTTAAAAACAATTAAATGAGCCAAAAAACAGGCATTACCTATATGGCACAAAGTCATAGCAGAGAAAAGATATAAGGAAAGACTGTAAGAACAATTTGATGCTGCATTGGGTATGGCAGTTTGATTAGCTACTCCAAAGATCTGCTGTGAAATCAATCAATTGATTGATCACCAAAGACAGACCCAGCTAATGGGACCTCTGAGCAATCAATGTGATTCTGAGTATGTAGCACAGCTTCGCAGTTTGATAAACATATGCTAAATTTAAAAGAATAGCATCCAAATTGTTGTTATCTGGGCTATTGAGAACTGACCCAGAACTTTGAGACCAACTATGGAGGTCTTACACTCTATTGTTTCAAATGTGAGTTGGAGAAAGAGAAATGCAACATCCAATAATTGTATCACAATATTTACTATGTAACACTAAAGTCTGAAGGTGCCATGAATCTGTGACTCTGGAATCCCTTCTTTCTGGGGATGTTAGTGTTGTTAATAAGCTCAGCATTTATTAACAGGGGATGAGGCCCATCCTAATTGCCCCAAACTGAGTATCTTGCTCAATCGAGTATTTCTGACAGCAGTGAAAAACCAGTCATATTATTGTAGATCTGGAATTACTCCTGGGTCAGACAGGGTAAGGATGGCAGATTCCTTTCCCTAAAGAGCAATAGTAAGTCATTTGGGTGTTTACAACAATTGGCAATAGACTCACATATGTAGAATCCCTGCAGGGCAGATAAAAACCATTTGGCCCATTTATTCTGCACTGACCCTCAAAAGAGTATCCCTCCCACCACATGTACTGCGACTAATCCACCTAGTTTGCACACAATCCGACAATGATCCATTTACCCTGGCCAATCTATCTAACCTGCACATCTTTGGACCAAGGGAGGGAACCACAGCACTCAGAGGGGACCCATGCAGACATGGGGAGAACATGCAATCTCCACACAGACAGTTGCCAAGGGTAGCATCAAACTCATCGCATGAGGTAGCAGTGCTAACCACTGAGCTGCCTTGCCACCCTTATGTCATTATAATTGACATTTTCAATTCCAGACTTGAATAACTTAATTTTTAAGTTCCACTTTGGGAGGATTTCAGCCTGAGTCCCCTCGAGCTCTCGATCAGTGACATTACCATCACACTACTGTCTCCGAGAACAGAATGCATGCATTCTCTATTTATACTGCCTTAGGTCAGAACCGATTCTAAAGTCTGTGGCTGTTGCCGAGACAAAGGCGAGATGGAGAGAATAGCAATGAGAGGCTTAACCTACTTAATCTGCTGCCAATCAGCCAATAAATCAATTCTCAAATGTGACAGGCACAACACGTCTTATTTGGACAGAGTGATGGCTCACAAGCACAATTGCAGGTCATTAAGATGCTAATCAGTGTCTTAGTGACAGGGCCACGTATCTGCCCATTAGAAGCAGCTAAACATGAATGAACCTCCTGCATTAGTCTGAAAAAAGGTGTGAACGACACTTCAGTGGTTATAGCATGGTATAGATCGAGCTCAGAAATCTGTATGTGTTTCAGAACAATGCCAACAGTGCAGGTTCACTTCTCCTTTTAGCTGAGGTTAACCTGCTCCTGAGAGTGGAGGGCAGGACCAAGGCACCAATGACAGAACCTGCCAAGAAACAGGCTCAGGATGCAGCATCAGCAGATAATAAGCCCAGGACCAGGGATCAGGCAAAACATTCATGAATTAATAGTTAAGGACAGCTTTGTGAAATTTTTAACTGATTGGGGAGAGCCATCATGTATTTGTTAAGATTAGGTCATGCCTGACAAGCCCTGTTCGAGGTAATGAGGATATAAGGGTTGAATAGCTACTTTCCTGTGGCAGTGAATAAATCCACAGGCTGACCTTATCCACCCTAAAGGCCAGTGTCAGCAGAAATCTGGAGGCAGGCAGACCTTGTCCAGAATGAGTATTAGCAAAACAAAATCAGAAGTACAAGGAACGTTGAGACAGGGAGGTGACACAGGGACAAAACAGTACCAGACTAGGATAAGATTAATTGATCTTTGAATGGATGAAAGAGATGAAGTGGAGGTGCTGGTGTTGGACAGTGGTGGACAATGTCAGAAGTCAGATGACACCAGGTTATAGTCCAACAGGTTTGTTTGAAATCACAAACTTTCATAGCACTACCCCTTCATCAGGTGAAGTCAGTTCACCCCTTGATGAAGGGACAATATTCCAAAAGCTTGTGATTTCAAACAAACCTTTTGGACTGTAACCTGATGTTGTTGGATGAAGGAGACATTAACGACATTAACCGATGCCTTGAAACCCCCTCTCTAAGCATTGTGGATCTACCTACAGCATGTGGACTGCAGCAGTTCACAAAGGCAGCTCACCACTATCTTCTCAAAGGCTACTAGGGACGGGCGTTAAATATTGACCCAGCCAGCGACACCCATGACCCATGAGTGAATAAAAGGAATGAGCATCTGTTTTTCATGTTTATACAAAATAAAGTTTGAATTTGAATAATGAGATGCTCATGTAACTAAAACTGGTACAATGATATTACATTTTCCTGTAATCCTCAAAGCTTTCATTATAGCTACTCTGGATTTGACTCTTTTCCTGTATATGCTCAAGTAAACAATCACAAACCTGTGCTCAAGATTCCTATGGTCAATCATTAGCAGTAAGCACAACAAACGCGATTGAATTTGTCAAAGGGGTGACTAATGTAGTGGACAGGAGAATGTCAATGGATGTTATTTATCTGGACTTCCAAAAGGAAACTGATTAATTGACTCAGTTTCAATTAACAAGATGATTGTTAACTAAAGTTGAAGTTCATGGAATTGAAAGAAAATTATTGATCTGGCTACGGAATGGATTATACAGCGGGAGACAAAAAGTAGGGTTAATGATCTATTATTTGTAACAGGCATGTCATGTCTAACAGTAGCTGGCAAGAAGCAGTGTTGGAGACACAGATATTTTAAATTAAACTGTTTGCAAATATTGTGACAGACCTCTGGAGTAGAAACACTTCCACTGAACCACAAGATTCCTCATCTTTATTAACAGTTTAGATGATTGCATAGAAAACAACTTACCCACGTTTGCTGTTGGCGATAAGATGCATGGTGTAGGAAATGTAGGTGGAAACATAACATTTCAAAAGGATACTGATATATTAGGCAAATGGATGTAGTCATTTATCTTAAAAAAAGATTGAACAGAGTATTTTCTAATTGATGAAAAATCTAAAAACCATGGTGATCAAAACAGATTTGGTGTTCCAGACATACAAATCACTGTAAAGTCAAGGACAGGTTCAGTAAATAATTTAAACATTGAATGCATTGTTGATCTCCAAACCATTGAGGGCTTAAATTTGTAGTCATGGGCCAGCCATGTACCTGAGCCATTGCTGATCACATTTGAAGAGCCTCCCCGAGGGCCATACATTTCACTTTCATTCTTGGACAGAAAACAAGTGTCAGTCCAACCAAACAATCTCCATCGAAACAAGCATCAGGTGGAGTATTCAATAGGTGGTAAAACCTGTCGGATAATGGTTAAGCCCTATTATATTTGTGAATGATATATCTTGTCAGTGATGCCTGTGAGCCAGCAAAGGTTTGTTAGAGACTTTTGGAACTTGTTTTTATTTCAACATTAAGGGAAACACCAGAGCAGAGACTTTTGGGTTTTCAATCTTTTATTTTGAATGGAGCAGGATAGCTGCATTGCTTCACTCCCATGAGAAAGGAAGGACAACACAGTGAATTAGGTTATTTTAGAGTGAGGTGGTAGTGTTGGTCCCAGAGCAGAAGCGTTGGAGTAAAACCCTGAAGAGATTACTTAATGTTCAGTATGTTGAAGCTTAGGTGTAAGGTAGTTCCTGGAAGATGTTCCAATCTAAAAGTTCAAGTCAACCTGAGATGTTAGATACAGGGACTCTGGTGTGAGTATTTGCATAATTTGCCAGAGGTGTATTTTGGGTAGCGAACAAAAGCTAGTTTATTCCTTTTGAATTTATAGAGCAGTGTTTTGAGATTAACGGATGGTATTTTTCATGTATATCGACATCTTTGAACTTGTGTAAAAAGTGGATGGTTTGGCTTATTCTACTTAATCTTTATTTAGGTAATTAGCTTGTTCTATCATTAAAGCAAAATCTGCAGCGTTGTGAGCCTATCTTTTAGCGAGTGACCCCCACTTTGTTAAAACAAAAACAAATAGAAATACAATCTATTAAGTCTGAATGGGATCTGACTTGTCCTGTAAAAGCATTAGTTGGGATCTTAATATTATCATCTAGTGGTCCAGGTGCAAGTTCCTCCTCTCACTCTAGCTAGCATGAATGCTTGGAACAGAGGGGTAATCCATTGCATCGATTGCAATAGCTCACAACCAGTTCACAGGGGAGTTTCATCAAAACACCTTCAATAGGTTGCTATCTTCCAGTAGGACTTGCCTTTTGAATTATAGAAACATAGATCAATGGTCTTTGCACTTGATTATATGAAAGCCTTTTAAATTCAGTGACAAGGATTCATCTCAGAAGTTCAATGGGCATGTTAAAGTGGAACAATTTTCCCCAGCTTCTTTATACGTAAGACTCTGTTCCATCAAATCTAATTTGGACAGTGACAGATTGCAAGCAGCAGACTCCAATCCCATTGCAAAGGTTGTAACTCGTCCTCAGTAACTGCCTGAAGCAGCAAATGTAATTTTCATCAGTAGCAATGCTGTGGCTCTGGGCATGATGAGATCATCTCAGCTACTTAAACCATTAACCTCTTCACCCGCTTGGTTGCAAGGTTACAGAAATTTATTCTTGTGTGATGCTGAGCTCTGCTAACTGATGGAAGATTGAATGTTCAGCATTGACAATGAATAGATATATTTTCATGAACTTCTGAGCTTCTCAAGCAACTTGTCTGTTGGCTGGTAGGCACATACTCAAGTCAGAAGGATGTGGGTCCAAATTCCATACCAGGGTTGACTATCCTGGTTGACACTGCAGTCCAGCGTTCCAATAATTGTAGGGCGAAATTGCCTATCCACTAAAAACTTAAAACACACTGCCTTTGATAGGCAGATTGTTGGTATTATGAAGATGTGGGTGTACTATACCTTTAAGAGAGTTAAAAGCGAGCAGTGACAGTACCAAGAGTTCTCAATAAGACACAATGTAAACATGTGGTCCAGCTACTAGGGTAGCTAGGTCGTTGTCTGGAGACAAAAGCAGATTTGAATTAGGCCAATCAGTTTTAAAATGCCCCGAAACAAATACCGAACTCCAATCCAGTTTGAATTTAGTATATTGACAACCTTAAAAGCGAATGACACAATCTGAAGCTTTGAGGGTATAACACTGGGGAAAATTGAACAGTTGAGGGGAGAATTGCCAAGCCACCAGCTTGTAAAAACTGCATGAAAAATTTATCTCTGGAAGATACCTTTATCGATCAGTAACCTGTGAAGCAGAAAACTCTAAGAAGAAGAAGAAGAAGACACAGGAAGATCCAAATAGAAGAACCAAAAGCTGCCTAGTTTTGAGGTAAGAAGTTTTGTAAATCTTAATTAGGAGTTTTAGCGGACTATTGTTGTGGAAGGGAAGGTAAATGATAGATTAGAGGATGGAGTTGTAGATCGTTGTTAGTTAATTATTCTCTGTTATACTTTAAGAAATAAAGTTGTTAATTTTTACTTTAGATGATTCTTACCCTCTTGAATTTTTACAGTTTACTGCATGGGATAAACTTTTTCTGTGTTGCTGGTTTTAAATTAAGCAGGAGGGTTTACCCTGTGTCTTACCACTTGGTTTCAATGGAAAATAAAAGAATGAAAGTAAGCAATAGATGGAATAGGTTTGTGTTACTACCGCACCAGTCAATTCTTAAGAAGAAAAGTGTTCCCAAGTTTCTCTATGTAATCAGACTTTATCTACTGCTATTTTGTTTTAATGTTAAGAGATCTGACAATACAACAACAAGTGGCATTTAAGCACCACTTTTAGAAGTACAAAACATCTCACAGTGTTATCAAATAAAATTTGAAGTTAAGCCACTAAAGGATATAAGTCAGCTGACCAAAAACGGGTCGAGGAGGTAGATTTGAAGAACTATAAAGAGAGAGTCATAGACTCCCAAGGTGTGGAAGTAGGCCATTTGACCCATTGAGTCTGCACTGACCCTCTGAAGATCATTCCACACAGACCCACTCCCCCTACTCTATTACCAGAATCCTGCATTTCCTATGGCTAATCCACTTGGTTTACACATCCCTGGACAATATGTGCAATTTAGCACAGCCAATTCACCTAATCTGCACCTCTTTGGACTGTGGGAGGAAACTGGAGCACCCATAGGAAACCCACACAGACACAGGGAGGATGTGCAAACTCCACACAGACAGTCACCCAAGAGTGGAATCAAACCTGGGTCCCTGGTGCTGTGAGGCAGCAGTGCTAACCACTGAGCCACTGTGCCACCCAGTAGCTGCCAATAATGAAGAAATAAAAATTGGAACACTCATACACAGTGCTAGAGAAACTCAGCAGGTCCAGTGTGTTTCGGATTTCCAGAATCCAGTTTATATTTCAGTGAAGATCGAATTATGCAAGGGATTAAGATTGGACAAGTGCAGATATTTTAGAGAATTGTGGGGCTGGAAAGGTCGCGAGGCAGGGAGAGGTGAGACAGTGGAAAGAATGGATGAGAATTTTAAAGGTTAAGCACAGAGGAGAGGGTGAATGGGATTTCATGTGAGTTAGTTTATGACAATGATGACCTAATGATATTAATAGTTATTGTATTAATCCAGAAACCTTGTAATTTCCTAGGAACCTGAGTTTGAATCCTGCTATGGAAGATGGTGGAATTTGAGTTCAATAAGTATCTGGAATCGGGAGTCTGATAGTGATCATGATGAGTGTCAGGAAAATCCCATCCAGTTCACTAATCCTCTTTATGGATGAAAACTGCTGTCCTTACTGATTTGGCCTACATGTGACTCCAGACCCATAGCAATGTGTTTGATACTTAACTGCCCCCTGGGCAATTAGAAATGGGCAATAAATGCTGGCCTGGCCAGTGAGACTCACATCCTAGGATTTTGAATGAAGAAAGGCATTAACTGTTAATGGAAAAATGAAGAAAATGTTCAAAAGCTTACGACCTTGGAAATCTATTTGATAGTTGCAGGGCCAGCTGGTGTTGACTTGAAGACCAAAGCGAATTATTACTGATGTCGATAAGTAATCATTTCCCTTGACTGAATTCTACCCTAATGATACCACAGGGGTCTGTGTGTTGGTGTAAAAACAACTAGTTAGAATGTACAGCAGCCGTTACCAAATACAAAACTGCAGTCGTCCTTGCTTAACCTGAAGCTCTTTAACTCATGATATAATCGCCGATTGGAAAACATCTTAACGTTTTCAAATAACAATTTTCACAAATTAATCCAGAATCCTTGAATATCAACTCAGACAAGGAAAACGTTGAGTTAGTTCGCCAAACCCGCAATGCTCAAAATTCAAGATGGGTGTTACTGCGGAATACCAGGTCAAATTCACAGAATCACAGAATCATAACAGCACAGAAGGAGGCCATTCAGCCTAATATACCTGCACCAGCTCTTCATAACAGCATCATTACCGAATGCCAATCTCCTGCTTTCTCCCCCATACCCTTTCACACTAATTGTATCCAACTTATGCCTTTTTGAATGCTTTAAAGTTCAGAGCAAACTATTCTCAATGACAATATTAAACACACATATGTCTGCATTAATTTCTTTAAGCATAGACCTGAAAGGTGGGTGGCATGGTGGCTCAGTGGTTAGTACTGCTTCCCTCACATGGACAGGGGCTTGGGCCTCTGTGTACAACCTAATCATTTTCATTGTGGCTGTGTGAGTTTCCTCTGCATGCTCCAGTTCAAAGATGTATAGGTTTGGTCAACTGGCCATGCTATATTGCCCATAGTGTGCAGGCTACATGGGAAATGTAGGGGTGGGGTGGGCCACTTGGCCTACTTTCACACTGTATGGATTCTATGAAGTGTTTTAAAGTTTGTTGAAGTGAATTGACTATGTGTATCTGATATAATTTCATTCTGGAAGTCATCTTAAATTAGTTGATGGTTTAATAACTTTGCAAAACTCACACCAACTGAGTCACTGAAAGAAAACATCACATGGTCTGTGTAAATATGGCAGTGCAATAATTATTCCACTGAAATAATAACTATATTGTGAGCTCTAATCCCATTGCATCAATGTAATGTAATTGCAATAACTCAGTGCAATCTGGTAGTTTATCAGCCAGCGCAGGGGGGATTAACTGCCCTAAGGGTCGATGGAATGACCTCCTGGGAGCACACCTGCCATCCCTACACAATTTACCTTATACTTTCTATGATCTGCACTATATATAACAAGTGACTCAGTTCAGGCAACAAGGAATGGCAATTAGTGCAACCGTGTCAGCATCGGTCACTTCACAAGAACAGATAGTATTAAAAAAAAGCCCAGAAAATTTGTAGGACACCACCAGACAGACAAAATCCAGAAACCAGCTGTCAAGATATGTGGTTTCAAGTGGTAGATTTATTAATTCTGACCTTTTGAACAGCCCCAAGTGGAATCCATATGAAATTTCTCATGATACTTATTAACATTCAGTGCGAGTGCTCTTGTCATTTTATCATGGAATCATATTGGACAGAAGGAGGTCATTCAGCCCATCCTATCTCTGCTGATTCTCTGAAAGTGCTAACCAATTAGAAAGAGATTATGTGCTCTTTCTCCATCAGTCTTGTACAGTCTAAATTAAATTCCCTTTTCAAAGTTATTACCAAACCACAACCTTTAGAGGCATTACGAGTCATAACAACTTGCTGAGTAAAAATAAAATTATCTTTCTGGCTTGTTTAACTGCAGGTTGTTTTAAATCTGTCTCCCTTCTTAAATATGGGACGTACATTCATTAGTTGCAAGTTGCCTATCAGTAAAACCTGTATCGTCAGAGGCTGAGGGATGGCGTTATAGTAATTTATAAAATCATGAGGTGAATAGCCAAAGTCTTTTTTTCCAGGGTGAGGGAGTCCAGAAATAGAGGTTATAAGTTTAAGGTGAAGGGGCAAGATTATAAAAGGGACCTGAGGGGCAAAATTTTCATGCATAGGATGGTGTATGTATGGAAAAAGCTGCCAGAGAAAGTGGTGGAGGCTGGTAGAATTACAACATTTAACAGACAGCTGGATTAGTACATGACTAGGAGGGTTTAGAGGGATATGGGCCAAATGCTGGCGAATGGGAGAAGACCAGTTTGGGATATCTGATTGGCTTGGACGAGTTGGACAAAAAGGTCTGTTACGTGTTGTTTAACTTTATGACTCTAAATCTGTGTGTTTTGGTTTCTGGTTGGCCTGCCAGTGAAAATCAGAAATTTCTAGAAAAACTCAGCAGGCTTGGCAGTATCTCGGAGAAAGCAGAGTTAATGTTTCAAGTGCAGTGATTTTTCACAGAACTCTTAATCAGTGGATATATTTTTTTCCCATTAACTCTATAAAAGCCTTTTATCATTTCAAACCCTTCTGTTAAATGAATGAAAAATAACAATTCAAGTTTCTCTGGTGTCTCTATATAACTGAAATTCTTGGTACCATTCTGATAAATCTCTGTCACACAATGTATTTGCAGTAACCCTACAGGAAACGTCTACAGAATACAGCCCTAGAAAAAGTTCTATCTTTGGATTTAATGGAGCACCATTAATGTCCTGAATTTTGAGACATAGTGAATATAATAGAATCCTACTGTGTGGAAGGCCAGACTGACCCTCCAAAGAACATCCCACCCCTCTCCCTATCTGTGGAAAGAAACTAGAGCACCCAGAAGAGGCCCACACAGACATGGGGAGAACATGTAAACTACACACAGTCACCCAAAGGTAGGATTGAACCAGCATCCCTGGTGCTGTGAGACAGCAGTGCTAACCATTGAGCCATGTGCTGTGCCTGATGGCAAATGTTTAAAAATTCCTGCAACCAGAGAGGAAAATAATTGGGTGTTCCTGAAATTTAATTTTCATTAACATTAAATTATAACAAGCCAGAGTCTGGCAAAAGAATAGAACAGTGGCAGTGTAGGATTAAATTGATGGGTTTTTTTAAAAATGCAAAACTAAGTTTATTTGACTGCCCTGGGAGAATAGATCATGTAATACACAGTTTTAAACTAAGTGATTGCTGACTTGTGTAAATTACTCAGGTATAGGAGCAGAATCTAATTATATTCACGATTCACTACTCAGAACAAATTCTGTTAAAGTCCCAGATAGACTTCTTTAGAATGATTTATTTTGCTCGTTGTCACATGTTGCTGCTATATTGCCAAATAGCTGCTGCTTGACTGATGGAAAATCTGACTTTGTTGAGCTAGATCAACAGCATTGTGCTGCTTGCTAGCCTAGTTAAATCAAGCCTGTCATTGTTAGGAATCCAAACATTGGTTATAATTATACATAAGCAATGGTATAATGAGATGTTCCTCTCTTCCAGATATCTTTAATCAACTTCAAATAAAATTAAAATACTGCAGATGTTGAAAATCAAAAATAAACACAGAGAATGCTGGAGAAACTCAACAGATGTGGTAGCATCTGGTATGACTCAAGTTTGGTATGAGTCCTCTTCAGAATTTCGGAGTTCTGTCAAATCTGTTGAGTTTAGGTCATTAAACATATCCAAAGCTGATATAGATATATTTTTAATCAGTAAGGAAATCAAGGGTTATGGGAAAAGGAAGGAAAATGGAGTTGAGGATTATCAGTTCTGAAGAAGGGTCACTGGACCAGAAACATTAACTCAGCTTTCCCTGAACAGATGCTGCCAGACCTGCTGAGTTTTTTCAGCAACTTCAGTTTGTGTTTCTGATTTCCAGCTCCTGCAGTTTTTTTTTGAGGATTATCAAATCAACCATGATCTCATTGAATAGCAGAGCAGACTCAATGGGCCGAATGGCCTAATTCTGCTATTATGTCTTATAGCAATGGGATCATGTGGTGGGATTGAGGGAGGAGAGGCTGGTAAGAACAGTTTTATCATTTTATTTTGATTAAATATTGTTGGGAAAGCAAAAAGCTGGAAGAGTGCACAAATTTAGTTTGACTAATCATCATGACAGAACTAGGTAATATTTTGGGTGCTTGCTTACACTTGGATTAAAGGCAGGAAGTAATAGCATGGATTCTGGAAAGTTCCACAGTGTTTCAATTCAGCTTGAGACATTATCACTGTTGCCTTCACCATAGGTGCTATCAGAGCTGAGTGTAAATGCTGAGCTTTTCTGGCATTTTCTGTTTTTACTTTTTTTAAATTCAGGAAGTCACTTGCTGGTCCAGCATTTCTTGCCAACCCCTAAGTGCCCAGAGAGCAGTTAAGAACCACGTTGCTGTGGTCAGGAGTCACATGTAGGTAAAACTGGCAGTTTCCTTCCCTGAAGGACATTAGTGAATCAGGTGGAATCTCCCTCCCAATATTTGGCAATGGTTTCATGGCCATCATTAGACGCTTAATTCGAATTTTTAGTTGAATGTGATTCCCACTATCACCCATGGCAGGATTCAAACACAGGTCCCCAAAACATTGCCTGAGTTTCTGGATTAGTAGTCTAGAAATTATACCAGAAGACTATCACCTCTCCTTTAAGTCAGGGAAGTCTGGATAACAGAACAATTTTACTTAGTATGTTCATATTACACCAACAATAGACTAGATTACAGCTTGAAATACAAAAAAAAATGGCAATTCACCTCACACCCAGAGCATAGAGTTATAGAGTCATAGAGTCATACAGCACAGAAACAGATCCTTTGATCTGACTCATCCATGTTGACCAGGTTTTCCATGCAAATGGGGCTAGATTGGTTTAGAATATCTGGTTGGCATGGATGAGTTGAACCGAAGGGTCTGTTTCTGTAACTCTATAACTCTCTGATTCTGTGATGGACTTGGCACATTGTTCTTTTTAATTGTTAACAAGAAAATGACTATTTACTGTAATCAAACTGTTTTAGCCAATGGCAGGAAAGTAGACATGTTGAATTGTTAATGAATAATTCTATAAATTAAACTCTACCCATTTCTCAAATTTATCAGACACATACAAAGAGACAAGATATGATACAAATATTATGGATGGGGAAAGGAAAAGATAGCTCAGAAAAGTACAGTTCTGACTCCAGTCCAGATTACAGGTGTCAATGCATTGTTTTCTTTGGCTTTCTTTCAATTCTTTGCTATTGTCTGAAGGTAGTGGCTATACCAATGCTGAGTCTTTCACTCACTGATTGAGGATTCACCCTCTCAGTGCCTCTCTCAACCTTTTTTCCCACTATTCTCTCAACAGGGGATTTGTTGAGAGATCAGTTCACAGGAAAATGTTGAGTGAGAATGACCATCAGGCGTTCTTCTGTTAGGAGAAGAGTCTGTCTTCGCCAAGGAGAGAGTGAGAGAGAAAGAAAGAGAGACTGAGGCATTTCCTTTCTGCAGTCTGGAAGCTTCTCCTGTATTGTCCAAACACAAGGCTAGAACCACTTGCCCAGGAGAGAATCAAATGATCAGGCAAAATAGCCTTGAAAAAAAAACACACAGTTACCTGACATTCTCCTGCACTGTTTAAATAAAGCAACATTGGAGATACATCCCCCAATTCATTTTTAAAACTGCAACATCTTCTTCCACAGTTTTATCTGGTTTAAAGCAGTATCCTTTTTACCATTTTTTTAGTCCTTAATCTAAAGAAAATGTGATCTTTACAATAATTGAAACAAAAATGCTGGTAATTACAACGGGTCAGGCAGCAACTGTGGAGAGAGAGTCTAGATGACTCTTCATCAGAGCTGGACATCAATTTGATATGGGAGAAAGTGAGGACTGCAGATGCTGGAGATCAGAGTTGAGAGTGTGGTGAGGCCTCATTCCTGATGAAGGGCTAATGCCTGAAACATTGATTCGCCTGTTCCTCGGATGCTGCCCATCAATTTGATATGGCAGTTCTGATACTGAGATATAAAAAATGCAGTGAGACTAAGCTATACAGAGCTCTATAATACTCACATACTCACATAAATCTCTTATATTAGCCATCCTGAATTCAGCAAGACCAGCTCATGCCAGGCAAAGGACATTAGTTTGAGGGAAGGTTGATATACCCAAGATTGAAGACTTGGTTGTTTTTAGTTAATTGGGAAATAAATGTGATTTTCTGATTCAACCTTGAAGTAGCCCTTGGCAACTTGTTGACTTGATCACTGCCGGTTAGGCAACAAAAACATCCACAGCACATTTTCTATCACACACAAGAAAATGGTTGACTTAAAAATTGTGCATTCGAGGATTTAAATGGGAGATTACCTTTGAGAAAATTACATTTCTGCAGAGGAACACTATTCTGTGAATTGTCACATCTTATCAGTCTATCTAAAACAGCTAAAGTCACCAAATGCTCTTAGATGTTATTAAGGTGGAGGGAGAGAGGGAGAGGGAAATCAGACACTATGTATCATTCCTGAAACCTCAGCAAAGACACATCCTTTAAGGGAGGAAGACAAGTTAGAAGAGATAATGTACAGCTCTGTGTGCTCCTCAAGCTTCAATCATTTACAAAAAAACGTGAACAAATTGGAATGTTCCTCTTCAGTGCACGGGGGAAAATGTTATATTCATCTAAATCATTAGCCTAGAGAAAGAAAGGCTTGCATTTATATAGATGTTTAGCACATTTTCACTGCATTTGAAATCATTCCATACAATTAGTGGCATTTTTGAATTGACTTCGGTTTTGTCAAATAAGTTTGGTCAGGTTTTTCACTTTGGGCCCACGGAGATTGATCCAGGGATCATCACATTTAGACTGGCAGGGCTAATTGTTCTGCTTAGCATGGAGCCTGTATCTGAGGGGTTCTGCTGGCTGAATGTCCCCAGCCTTTGAAAGGCATGGGCAATGGTGAATCAACTGAGAAAGTATGGCACGTTCACCAAACGGCGTTCTTGACATTGAGAAATGAAGTCCAATTTGTGACTAAGTTTTGAATGGTGAGTGGTGAATCTCACTAGTGAGCAGCAAGAGGTCTATTTGCAGGCATTTGTATTACTTTAGTAATTAATCTTGCCTCGTTGACATGAAGTTTCCTATTCTCCTGTCCACTAGAGAGAAACTAGATGGAAGTCAGAGCATGTACCTAGTGGCATCAGTTTGCCAATTGCTCTCCCAGGCCTCCACCTTGGACAGCCGTCTCAAACATCTCAGGTTATTCCATGGGCAGCGACTATCTGCATCTTTCATCAGCAGAGGGCAGTATTTAGTACACACCAGACTTAGCACAACTTCATGGCCTCACACTCAGATGGGGAGAAATGCCTTCACCCAGAGAGTGATGAGCCCATGGAATTCTCTGCAACAGAATGTGGTAGAGGCCAAAACATTAAATGGTTTCAAGAAGCAGTTCGATATAGTTTTTGGGGCTAAAGGGGGTGAAGGGTTTGGGGAGAAAGCAGGAATATGTTACTGAGTTGGATGATCAGCCATGAACACATTGAATGGTGGGGCAGGATCTAAGGGCTGAATGGCCTACTCCTGCTCCTATTTTCCATGTTTCCACGGTTCTATAACACATCTCTGACTCACTTAGAATGCAGATCTCAGCACCTACTGTTATACACCAGATCAAACACCCTCAAAATCTTCAGAAGATAGTCTAGAGCCTAATGTCTTCTTATTTTAAGGTAAATCCAACCAAAGAAAGAAAGAATTGGAATAACTTAACTCTTTTGGAAAACTTAACAGAGTAATAGTTGCAGTAACTACTGCTAATGTAATGTTCCAATAATTAACATCTCATAAACACACCCTTGGCAAAAGGCAAATTCAGAAAACAGTTAGTCTCACATGCAACTCCCGTGGCCCATGAGAAAAAAACGAAGTCCTGAGAGCATACAGCAGGCAGGAGAGCCTTCCTGAAGCTTCCAATCTTGATGCGGGCCCAACACCAACTGTTGAATACTAAAACTAAAAATCCTGGTCCTGTGGGTGGGAGCTTCAGCACACCCACTCTGGCTGCTTCCATTGTTCCAACTTTACAAAAAAAAACACCCAAGGCTTCACAAATTGTTTATCTTCTCAGATTGCTCATCACCTCTCCCCCGATCTCTTTCTAAAAGAAACCAAAGCAAAACATAGCCCTTAAAGCCACAGTATTGTCACACACCCTACATCGCAATGCTGTTGCCAAGTCACCTTGTGCCCAGAGACAGGCACCTGCCTTATGAACTGGGCCAGGCCACGTTGCTTGCTCTCTCAGTGCTCACTCACTTTGTCCCTCCTGCGTTGTGCCTCACCTTTTTGCCACCTCAGTCAGTACCAAAAGGTTCACATGAGTTCTGTCTTGCCTTGACAGTTAGTGCAGACTATAACATGGTTGACAGCAAGGACTAATCATGGGAGTGAGGGAGTGGGCATGTTACTATGGCACGATGCTACACTAATGTCACACCCTGATGGTGTGTGTCAGCAGTGTACATGTCCTTCAGCCAACAGCTTTTCCTGAAAATCTAAGGTGAAGCAGGTAGTTTTTCATCAAATCAAGGGGTTCACTTGTCAGTCCGGGGGTCCTGCTACAGGATCCAACAATGCAGGACCAGGACATGGTCAGTTACCTGCTTTGGGTAGGGTGGGTGGTATTTATGGTCAGAGGTCCTTATCATTACAGTCCAGAGAGCAGGCCACAGTCGGGACAGCTGGTCCACTGCAGCCAATTCAGGAATTCATGGTCTGAAATGACAAAGAGGTCAGTCTGTCGCCCGATCACTCATCAGTTTTGCCTGTCTGTCCAAGCTAATCAAAGGATGGACCGCAGTCTGTCCTGGTCAGCTCACTGAAATTTAACGGGATGTAACTAGGAGTCATTGATGTGAGAGAGAAGTTGGGAAAGTCAGTTGTGGAGGCAATATGCTGGAATGAAAAGGAGACAATAACTGTGAAGGGTGTGCAACTCAATATGTATGAGTGATTGTGTATTGAAGGGCAGGAGGATTACCGAGACAATGGGGGTGAGGGTAGTCATCAATGGTCTCAACCACCCTCTCCTCAACAAGGGGCAGTGCAACACGATGCCTAGTATGGCTATCCTGTAAGGTCAGGGCTCAGGGGATAATGTGGAGAGGTGAAGATTTAAATGGAAGAGTAGGGTGGAAGTTAGTTAGGGAGACCAAAACTGTACCCAATGCTCCAAGTGTCATCTCACCAAGCTCTCGCAACATTTAAGTGTGCTAAATACTGTCTTGTCCACCCTATCTACGTGTGACGCAAACTTCAAATAATTACGTACCTGAACCCCTAGGTTTCTCTGTTCTACAACACTACCCAGGGTCCTAGTTTTATACGTATAAGCTTACCAAAGTGCCTTGCATTTATCCAAATTAAACACACCTGTCACTCATCAGCATATTGACCCAATTGATCAAGATCTCTAGGGGAGGCAATGGCCCAGTGGTATTATCACTGGCCTGTAAATCCAGAGACCCACATAATGTTCTGGGGACTCTGGTTTGAATCCTGCCACAGCAGATAGTGAATTTCAATTCAATGATTAAAAAAAGCTTGGAATTAAGAGTCTTAAGGGCATTGCCTGGTAATGGTTTCATGGTCATCATTAGATTCTTGATCAAGATCTCTTTGTCATCTTAGATAACCTTCTTCACTGTCAATTATCCCACCAATTTTGGTGTTTTCTGCAAACTTACTGACCATGCCTTCTGTATTCTCATCTAAATCATTTATATCAATGACAAACAAAAACAGACCCAGCACCAATCCCTGTGGAACATTACTGGGTATCAGGCCTTCAGTCTGAAAAACAATCCTCCACCACCACCCTCTGTCTCCTACCGTGAAGCTAATTTTGTATCCAATTGGCAAGCTCTTTCTGAATCCCATATGATTTAAATTCACTAATGAATATTGTCAAAGGCTTTATTAAAGTCCATGTTGACAACGTCTACCACTCTGCCGTCATCTAGCGTTTTGGTTATGTCCTCAAAAAACTCAATCAAGTTTATCAGGCAAAAGGCCATGCTGACTATCCCTAATCAGTCCTTGTCTTCACCAAATGCATATAAATCCTACCTCTCAGAATCCCCTCCAACAACTTACCCACTGTTGATGTCAGACTCACAGGTCTATAATTCCCAGCCTTCTCATTTCACCCTTTCTTAAATAAAGGCACAACATTAGCCACCCTCCAGTCCTCTGGCACCACACCAGATGTGGATGTAAATGATACAAATATCTCTGCTAGGGGCACGGCAATTTCTTCCCTAACCCCACAATCTCCTGGGATACACTTGATCAGGTACTGGAGATTCATCCACCTTCTCTTTTGTACGTCCTCCAGCACATCTTCCGTAATGTGAACTGTTTTCAAAACAGCAATGTTTATTTCCCCAAATTCTCAAGCCTGCATTTCTTTCTCCACACTAAAAACCAACACAAAATATTCAGTTAATATCTCTCCCATCTCATGGGGTTCAACACAAAGACAATCTCTTTGATCTTTAAGGGGCCCCACTCTCTCTCTAGTCGCTCTCTCGCTTTTAACGTACTTGTAGAATCTCTTAATCAGAATATGTTAGTGTTTTTTGTCCAGTGACTCTGAAGAGATTTAACTTACTTGAATCTGGTTCCAATAGATTTGAGGTGGGTATAGCAATCACTCATTGACTGTAAATTTGTTGTTGCTTGAAAGACAAGCAGTCTCTACCTATTCCTAGAGGCAGATTCAGTTTTTTTATTTTGGTTTGCTTTTTGCTATTGAATAAACTTTAATGTTTTTGAACATCTGAAGGCTTTCCAGTATGAGATGTGCCCACAATGATCAACGACGTGGTGTTAGGCTGAACTGTGTGTGAAGGATGAAGATGTACTCCTTGGGTTGGATTTTAAGTTGATAAAGTGATAAACATGGGTAACAATGCAGCTTGATTCTTGGAGCTGCAGTTACAGTGCCAATCTATCAGACAGGTTTTACAACCGTGAGCTTGTGTTTGTAATGCGGTGTCACCTGTGTCAGCTATGTGCCCACAGAAGCTTTCCCTCTTCATTCCCCTCTCACTATGTGATGATGTAGAGGTGCTGGTGTTGGAATGGGTTTGTCAAAATTAGAAGTCACACAACACCAGGTTATAGTCCAATAGCTTTATTTAAAATCACAAGATTTAAGAGCACTGCTCTTTGACAGTTGCCTCTGTTGTCTCACTACATGCACTGTGAAAGGTAACTCCTAGCTGAAAGTGATTGACATGACTGGTGTTCAGAAATGGTGCTGGAATTCCTGAGCGTCCCAGCAGTGGTGATTATTTGTGTCCTTTTTGAGCACATGTGGGGTACCATAGAGACATGGAGCGCACATAATGGGGTGAGCAGCAGAGAATTGGTCGGCATGGAACAGTTTGGACCAAAGGGCCTGTGTGTGTACTATAGAACTCTGTCCATATGGTCACACTTCACAACTAGGCACTTCTCTGTTTCTGTGCTGCGAGATCTCCTATAGAGGTTCCTCCGAGGTCAGCTGTGAATTTTGCTGTTTTGCAAATTTTTCCCAGACATACTCCGATGTTCAGAGAATCTTGAACTCAAACAGCAAAGATAGTAACTGTGCAGCTTCACAGCTGTGTCAGACGGCATCATTGGTTTCTTTCTCTGCCCATGTGGTCACTGCCTTTGTCTGTCTTCCTCCTTTTTAAAGTGCCGTTGTTTTGATCTTATTTCCTCCAGTTCCAAAACAACGCAATGGAATATAAACAGTAATTGCTACTCTTGGAATTCAGGGAAATCACCTCCAACACCTAAAATACCTCAAAAAAAGGAGCATCTCTTACAGCCACAATTTTTTTCTCATCCTCCATCTTCGATTACCCAGAATCCAGAGAGGGGAAAACCTAAGGGGCACCTTTTTCACATGTATGGAATGAGCTGCCAAAGGAAATAGTGGAGGCTGGTACAACAACAACATTTAAAAGACATCTGGATGGGTGTGTACATAGGAAGGGTTTAGAGGGATATGGGCCAAGAGCTGGCAAATGGGACTAGATTAAGTTAGGATATCTGATTGGCATGGATGAGTTGGACCAAAGGGTCTGTTTCCATGTTGCACATCTCCATGACTCTATGACTCTAATTGCATCAGGTAACTCTTTCACAAAGGAAAATCTAGGTGTAAGTTTGCTCGCTGAGCTGGAAGGTTCATTTTCAGATGTTTCTTCACCATCCTAGGTAACCTCTTCAGTGAGACTCCGAATGAAGCACTGATGGTGTAGCCCGCTTTCTTTTTATATGTTTGAGTTTCCTAGGGTTGATGATGTCAGTTCCTGTGGTGACATCATTTCCTGTGGTGACATTATTTCCTGTTCTTTTTCTCAGGGAGTGGTAAATGAGATCCAAGTCAATGTATTTGTGGATATAGTTCCAGTTGGAATGCCATGCGTGTCTCTGTTTAGCTTGTCCGAGGATGGATTTGCTGTCACAGTCATCCTTCTTCATCTGTATTTAAGGATACTAGTGAGAGTGGGTCATGTCGTTTTGTGGCTAGTTTTTGTATCCTGATGGCTAGTTTTCTGCCTGTTTGTCCAATGCAAGAACTCTAACAAACACTACACCTGAAAACGAACCTTCTAGCTCTGCGAATAAATCTACATCCAGAACCTTAACCTGAGCTAAAAGTCTTCTCAAAACTCGCTAAAGGGGAATCCTCCATGAAACTCCCTGAAATTAACAATAACCTATTGTTGGTAAAAGAAAAATGCAGCCCTCTATCTATTTTGTTGTATTTATTGACTTCCTAGCGTATTATTTAAAATAAAACTGTTTTTCCTTGGGTATTTAATTGCCTTTTAGAAATGGAATGATGCTCCCTAGGAGGGTGTTGTTATGTTAAGTAAATTTTCCTCGCAGGACAACACTTCAACACTGCCATGTCAATAAAAAGAGCAGCTGCTTTGTGCCAGAAACTGTTATGAGATGAGCATCTAATAAATGTATTTTTGGTTTGGTGGGTTTTGTGAGAGTAGATCACAAGGTAGAACTTGCAGCTTTGCATTGAAGAATGCCACAGAGGCTTTAACATGTATCGGAGCTGGCTGTCATATCCTTGGTGCCTCATTCAAAATCTCCAGCAATGCCGAGGAATAGTCAGGTTAGATGGTAAGTGGTGTGGGGTTCACTTTCCTCTGACCCCTCTGATGAAATGCTTATGCCTGAAACGTTGATTCTCCTGCTCCTCGGATGTTGCCTGACCTGCTGTGCTTTTCCAGCGTCACACTCTTGACTCTGATCTCCATCTGCAGTCCTCGCTTTCTTCTTCTGACCCAGGAAGGATTAGTCAGGGTCACAGTACGGAGACATGATCGTAGGAGAAATGACTATGGAAGAGCACAATGTAAATAAATCAATTCATGATCAGATCTACCTCGTGAAAATCTATGGATTTTACGTGCCATCCTCCACCGCCAAATCTGAGCCACCCGATGACCAGAGGAAGAGCGCTTCATCTTCCGCCCTGGGATGCCCCAACTACATGGAATTAATGTCGATTTCACCAGTTTCCTCATTGACCCTCCCCCCCCTTATCCCAAATCCAACCGTCCAACTCGGCATCACCCTCTTGAACCATCCTACCTGTCCATCTTCCTTCTCACCTATCTGCTCCACCCTCATCTCTGACCTATCACCATCACCTCACACCTTCATCAACCTATCGCATTCCTAGCTACCTCCCTCCAGAGCTCCACCCCTCCTCCCATTTATCTCTCAGCTCCTGAGGACAACCCCCAACATTCCTGAAGAAGAGCTTATGTTCAGAATGTCGACTGTCCTGCTCCTCAGTTGCTGCCTGAGCAGCAGTGCTTTTCCAGGGCCACATTTGTCACCATTAAAGAATGAATTAAAAGTAACAGCTCTACAATGTTGTTTTAAGTTGCTCGTTTGAAAATGTGATGCATTTACATTTCGATTTTACTGTCACGTGTACTCAAGTACAGAAGAACAGGAGTACAGAGAAAAATGTATAATGTCGCCACACACAGCACCATCTTAGGTACAAAGATACCTTGGTATAAAAAAACTTAGGTACAAAGTAGGAAGACAAACAGAGTTATAATGTTAAGCATTTCCTTCATAGAATAAGTAGGAAAATAAGGAATAAGGTATTAGTTTACATAAAAGTCTAAATATGTGGAAAGGTCCTTGGTTTGAAACCCACCAGCAACAATGATGCTGTCGTATTATACATTGTGGTGCAGTGGTAGTGTCCCTACCTCTGAACCACAAGGTACAGATTCAACTCCCATTGCTCCAGAGGTGTACAATAACATCTCTGAACGGGTCGCTTGCAGAATCTCTCCAATCTCCTCAGAGTTCATATTAAAATAAATAGAGGAATGATGATGGTAAAATAGTATACAAAGCAGTCTTGTACAAATTCATTACCAGAGCAAATTAAGCCCTCTAGTCTCTTCATATTCAAATTATATTGCAGAGCACAAGAGCTGGAGATCCAGCAATAATAAAACTTGCATGGCAAGTACTTTACATCACGCAAATTTGATTAAATGCAAGAGAGAAGGATCCCACATTCCTCTCATGGAAAATAAAAAAAGGTAAACGATGTCCAAGGGACATTTTGTTCCAATCCAGATCAAATGCAGGGGTGAGAGGGAGGCTATTATGTCTTTTATTATAGCACACTACTGTGCTGACATATGGCCTGCATGTACTCCACAGTGCAATTGGAGCAAAACCATCTGGTAAGGATGATTGCAAGGATATTACCACTGCTTGGCATCTTCAGTAATAAAACATTTAAACAGTTGCCGCTCTGTTCCCAACAGGGCCAAGGACGGAAATATCATGCTGCAGTAAAGGTTTCTCTAGGAGGGGTTTGAAGCTAAAATGTTTGGACAAAGGTGCAGATGAGCATAATAGTTGTTGGAAAGCTTGCCTTGCTCTGAACAAATTACCATTGGTGCCAGGCATTTTGAACCTGATTACTTCTCTGACCCACAGCCACATTTTAGCTATTTTTATTGAAGGTGGAAGATATAGTCTTGTCTTATTAACATCTTTTCAGCTGTACTTGTCCTTGTACCAACTATCACTGGCTCCCCGCACTGCCCACTCCCCCTCCCCTCCACCAAACCATTCCTATTTCTCATCAACACCTTGTCCCTGGGTAATGCCATCTGAAAACGCGGTGTTAATTTTCAAACATGATACTCAGATCTACCTCTCCACCATCTCTCACCATCACATCACTGTCTCTGCATTGTCAGACTGCTTGACCAACACTCAAGATATGAGAAATTTCCGCCAAATAACATTAAACAAATAAAGTGATTCAATTTTCCCCGGGACTTTTCCATTGAGTAGATTAGGATTATTTTCATTGGAAAGAAGGAGGTTGAGGGGGTCTTGGTTGAGGCTGACAAAATCATGAGTGGTACAGACAGGGTGGAAAGCAAGAAACATTTTCCGGGGGGAGGACTCAATTTCTAGGGGTCATGATCTAGTTCCTTACAGGCTTTAGTTACTACCTCCTTCCTGTCCACTGACCTCCTCATTTGGTTCCCATCCCCCACCACATTAGTGTAAAGCTGTGGAAATAAAGTGATGGAGTGGACCTTGTGGTTGGAAGCTCATCCCAGAGTGAAAGATGACATTAAAGTTACAAGAAGTTTGGTTCAGATCAGACCAACGCAAGGAAGGAGGATGGAGTCGATGGTCAGTCCAAAGACTGATCACAAACTCTGCTGCCTAGTCACCGACTCCATCCTCCTTCCTTGCATTGGTCTGATCTGAACCAAACTTCTTGTAACTTTAATGTCATCTTTCACTCTGGGATGAGCTTCCAACCACAAGGTCCACTCCATCACTTTATTTCCACAGCTTTACACTAATGTGGTGGGGGATGGGAACCAAAATGAGGAGTCAGTGGACAGGAAGGAGGTAGTAACTAAAGCCTGTAAGGAACTAGATCATGAAGTCAGCGTGACGAAGAGGTAGACGCAGCAAGAAGTGTAGTAGGTAAGGGAGATGAACTTAGGGCTTGGATTAGTACCTGGGAATATGATGTTATTGCTACTATTGAGACTTGGTTGAGGGAAGGGCATGATTGGCAACTAAATGTCCCAGCGTATCGATTATTCAGGCGGGATAGAGAGGGAGATAAAAGGGGTGGAGGAGTTGCATTACTGGTCAGAGAAGGCAGCATCTTCCAGCATCTGCAGTCATTGTTTTTACCTTACTGGTCAGAGCGGCTATCACAGCTGTGCTGAAGGAGGGCACTATGGAGGACTCGAGCAGAGAGGCAATATGGGCAGAGCTCAGAAATAGCTGAAAAATGTGTTGCTGGAAAAGCGCAGCAGGTCAGGCAGCACCAAAGGAGGAGGAGAATCGACATTTCGGGTATAAGCCCTTCTTCAGGAATCTGCTCCTGCTCCTTTGATGCTGCCTGACCTGCTGCGCTTTTCCAGCAACACATTTTTCAGCTCTGATCTCCAGCATCTGCAGTCCTCACTTTCTCCAGAGCTCAGAAATAGGAAGGGAGTGGTAACAATGTTGGGATTGTACTACAGGCCTCCCAACAGTGAACGTGAGATTGGGGTACAAGTATGTAGAGAGATCATAGAAAGACATAGGAGCAACAGGGTGGTGGTGATCGGAGATTTTAATTTTCCCAACATTAATTGGGATTCACTTGGTGTTGGAGGATTGGTTGGAGCAGAATTTGTAAGGAGCATCCAGGAGGGTTTTCTAGACCAGTATGTAAATAGTCCAACTTGGGAAGGGGCCATACTGGACCTGGTGTTGGGGAATGAGCCTGGCCAGGTGGTTGAAGTTTAAGTGGGGAATTACTTTGGGAATAATGATCACAATTCCATAAGTTTTAGAATACTCAGGGACAAGGATGAGAATGGTCCTAAAGGAAGAAATTGGGGGAAGGTCAACTATACCAAAATTCGGCGGGAGTTTGGCAATGTAGATTGGGAGCAGCTGTTTGAAGGTAAATCCACATTTGATATGTGGGAGGTTTTTAAAGAGAGGTTGATTAGAGTTCAGGAGAAACATGTTCCTGTGAAAATGAGGGATAGGTATGGCAAGATTATGGAATAATGGATGACAGGTGAAATTGTGAGAGTAGCTAAGAGGAAAAAGGATGCGTACATAAGGTCTAAGTGACTGAAGACAGACAAAGCCTTGGAAGAATGTCAGGAATGTAAGGCCAATCTGAAACGAGGAATAAGAGGGCTAAAAGAGGTCATGAGGTATCCTTAGCAAGCAGGATATCTTAAGGAAAAGCCCAAAGCTTTTTATTCATTTATAACGAGCAAGAGGGTAACTAGGGAAAGGGTTGGCCCACTCAAGCACAAAGGAGGAAAGTTATGCATGGAGTCAGAGAAAATGGGTGAGATTCTTAATGGGTACTTTGCATCGGTATTCACTGAGGAGAGGGACATGGCGGATGTTGAGGTTAGGGATAGAGGTTTGATTAATATAGTTGGTATAAGGAAGGAAGAAGGATTCATATCAAGTTGGTATAAGCAGGGAGGAAGTGTTGTGTATTCTAAAAGGCATTAAAGTGGACAAGTCCCAGGATCGGATGGGATCTATACCAGGTTACTGAGGGAAGCAAGAGGGGAAATAGCTGGGCTTTAACAGATACCTTTGCATGATCCTTGAAACTGGGGGAGATGCCAGAGGACTGGAGAATTGCTAAAGTTGCCTCTTTGTTTAAGAAGGATAACAGGGATAATCCAGATAAATACAGACCTGTGAGCCTGATGTCAGTGGTAGGGAAGCTACTGGAGAAGATACTAAGGGATAGGATATATACCCATCTGGAAGAAAATGAGATTATTGGTTTTGTTAGGGAAGGTCATGTCTTAAAAACCTAATAGAATTCTTTGAAGAGGTGACAAATTTGATTGTTGAGGGAAGGGATGTACATGTCATATACATAGACTTTAGTAAGGTGTTTGATTAGGTTCCCCATGGTAGGCTGATGAAGAAGCTAAAGTTGCATAGTGTCCAGGGTGTTCTAGCTAGATGGATAGAGAACTGGTTGGGCAGCAGGAAACAGAGAGCAGTAGTGGAAGGGAGCTTCTCAAAATGGAGACCTGTGACCAGTGGTGTCCCACAAGGATCTGTGCTGGGACCACTGTTATTTGTGGTATACATAAATGATTTGGAGGAAGGTGTAGGTTGCCTGATGAACAAGTTTGCAGATAACACTGTGTAGCAGATAGTGAAGGGGACTATCAGAGAATATAGATAAATTGGACACTTGGGCAGAGAAATGGCAGATGGAGTTCAATCCGGACAAATGCGAGGTGATACATTTTGGAAGATGCAATTCTAGAGCGAGCTATTCAGTAAATGGAAAAGTCTAGATACTATCTAGATACATCTTAAATGACGTTATCGTTGCCACCCCATCTCCTCTACTGGTAACGGGTTCTAGACACCCACCACCCTCTGCATAAAGGACTTTCCACATGTATCTCCCCTCTCACCTTGAACTCATGACCCCCAGAAATTGAGTCCTCCCCCCGGAAAATGTTTCTTGCTTTCCACCCTGTCTGTACCTCTCATGATTTTGTCAGCCTCAACCAAGACCCCCTCAACCTCCTTCTTTCCAATGAAAATAATCCTAATCTACTCAATGGAAAAGTCCCGGGGAAAATTGATGTACAGAGAGATCTGGGCGTTCAGGTCCATTGTTCCCTGTGGGTGGCAATGCAGGTCAGTAGAGTAGTCAAGAAGACATACGGCATGCTTTCCTTCATCGGACAGGGTATTGAGTACAAAAATTAGCAGGTCATGTTGCACTTGTATAAGGCTTTGGTTCGACCACATTTGGAATACTGCGTCCAGTTCTGGTTGCCACGTTACCTAAAGGATGTGGATGCTTTGGAGAGGGTGCAGTGGAGGTTCACCAGGATGTTGCCTGGTATGGAG
>NC_057734.1:10206777-10227808 GCF_004010195.1 Chiloscyllium plagiosum
CTTATAGAGACTTATAAAATCATGAGGGGCATGGATAGGGTAAATAGACAAGGTCTTTTCCCTGGGGTGGAAGAGTCCAGAACTAGAGGGCATAGGTTTAGGGTGAGAGGGAAAAGATATAAAAGAGACCTAAGGGGCAACCTTTTCAGACAGAGGGTGGTATATGTATGGAATGAGCTGCCCGAGGAAGTGGTGGAGGCTGGTACAATTGTAACATTTAAAAGGCATCTGGATGGGTATATGAATGGGAAGGGTTTAGAGGGATATGGGCCAGGTGCTGGCAGGTGGGACTAGATTAGGTTGGGATATCTGGTTGGCATGGACGAGTTGGACCGAAGGGTCTGTTTCCGTGCTGTACATCTCTATGACTCTTTTACAAACCTCTCCAAGGCTCGCCTCTTCCCAATTTGGATTACCTCCACAACTATGACCCTCCAAGATCTCAGTGCTCCTCTAATTCTGGCACCATGAGTAACTTTGTCTTTAATTGCTTTTCCATTGTGGGCTGGGCCTCGGCTCCCAAGGTCAAACTCTCCAACCCCTCTACCATTCTTTCTCCTTTAGAGTTCTCTTTAGCACTGTGCCTCTTTGCCCAAGTATTTGTTCATTTGCCATAATAACCCCTTGTGTGGTTTGGTTTCATGCTCGGTCTTTATGGTATTTGGAAGCAGAAAGAGGACAATTTTGGAAGCTTAGATGCACTGGGGCCATTATGGGCAAGGTGTAGAATACTAGGCAAATGCTGTCCATCATTTACTCTGATCCATCCCATTATCTCCCTCCTTTCCAGGTAATGAGCTTTGAGAACAAAAGTATTGAAAACCGGCAGATTTATTCATTTGATTAGAGACTTTTTGCCACAATGGTAACCATGCCTGCTCCTGAACCAGAAGTTCCAGGTTAGAGTCCCACTCTAGGACATGATGACCCCTGAAGGTTGGTTCATAAGGAGGGCAGACAGGTTGAGTGTAAATCCTTCCAGTCCACCTGTGGCAAACAGTAAGGGTGGGAGAGAGTCCTAGGCAGCTAAAGCCTCTTGTGAGAGATTGGCGGGCTACTCCAGGAAACACTAGCTCTGGATGGAGGCACAAAAAGCAGAAATTACTAAAGAAACTCAGCATCTGTGGAGAGAAACCAGAGTTAACATCTCAAGTCCAGTGACTCTTCATCAGAACTGAAGTCTCAGTGCAGGCTCGAAGACCAGCAGCCCACCTTGGGGGACCCTGCAGCCTCTAGGATTCAACACTGAGTTCAGTAACTTTGCAGCCTGATTCTGACCATCTGTGTCTTTTACCCTCCCCACATCTTGGTCCTCTCATGACACCTTTTCTCTTTATTTATTCACGATGACGGTGTCGCTGGCTCAGCAGCATTTACTGTCCATCCCTAATTGGCTTCTTTTCCATCTGCTATAATCAATAATCCCTTTGTCCCTACCCCTTTTACATCTCTCTCTCTCTCTCTCTCTCTCTCTCTCTCTCTCCCCCTCTCTCTTTTTTCTGGGCCCACCTATCCGCTCACCTCTCACACCACCACCCCAACCTCATCTTTAGCTTGAAATACCACCTTTTCCTCATCACTGTCTGTCATTGGACCCAAAACGTTAACTCTGCCTTCTCTCCATAGATGCTGCCAGACCTACTGAGTTTCTCCACAATTTCTGTTTCTGTTTCCGATCTCCAGCATCTGGAGTTCTTTGTTCCATTTCTGGATATAGGCATACAGAGTCATAGAGTCATTGTCATAGAGATGTACAGCATGGAATCAGACCCTTCGGAACAACTTATCCATGTTGACCAGATCTCCTAAAGTAATCTAATCCCTTTTGCCAGCACTTGGCCCATATCCCTTTAACCCCTTCCGAATCATATACCCATCTGGATGCCTTTTAAATACTGTAAGTATACCAGCCTCCACCACTTCCTCTGGCAGCTCATTCCATACATCCACCACTCTCTGTGTGAAAGAGTTGCCCCTTAGGTCCCTTTTAAATCTTTCCCCTCTTACCCTAAACCTACCCCCTCTAGTTCTGGACATCCCCAACCCAGGGAAAAGACTTTGTCTATTTATCCTACCTATGTTCCTCATGATCTTATCAACCTCTATAAGGTCACCCCTCAGCCTCCAAAACTCCAGGGAAAACAGCCCCAGCCTGTTCAGCCTCTCCCTAAATCTCAAATCCTCCAACTCTGGCAACATCCTTGTAAATCTTTTCTGAACCTTTTCAAGTTTCACAACAACATTTCTATAGAAGGGAGACCAGAATTGAACACAATATTGCAACATGACCTCCCAACTCCTATACTGAATGCTCTGAGCAATAAAGGAAAGCATACCAAACGCCTTCTTCACTATCCTATCTACCTGCGTCTCCACTTTCAAGGAGCTATGAACCTGCACTCCAAGGTCTCTTTGTTCAGCAACACTCCCTAGGACCTTACCATTAAGTGTATAAGCTCCATGAGTCTAGTGCATTTGTAAGTGTGAGAAGAAATCAAGAAGAAAAAGAAGAATTAGAACCATAGAGCTCTGTATATGCAAGGATGGGACTAGGCAATGGTTTCTGTTGTATCAGACATTTAGGAACTGAAAGGGTTTGCTGACATCATGCGACAAGTCATGGTTTGGAGATGCTGGTGTTGGACTGGGGTGTACAAAGTTAAAAATCACACAACACCATGTTATAGTCCTGATGAAGGAGCAGTGCTCCGAAAACTAGTGCTTCTAATTAAACCTGTTTGACTATAACCTGGTGTTGTGTGATTTTTAACATCATGCGACAAGGATATAAAAGCCAGGAAGGAGCTAGCCTTATGTTGGAGTTTTCTGCATATGTTACCAATACTGTATGACATTTTAGTCATTGTAATGTGAACTTCCTCTAAAGCTGAGTCTAATGCCTCACAACAGACCATCATGTATCTCAGGTGTAATATCACTAGCTGTTAAATAATATGTTATAAATTTATGTATTATTTATGAAGAAGAATCCTCTCGTCTGCCTAAGACATTGAGTGGTACCCTTTCTCATGTGGTATCCATAACCTAAACTAATACTAACAAAAAGGATTCTGGCTGGACACTTACCCAGATGCTTCACAATATATGCGAGTTTCCAGCAGTTATAGAGTCACGATGAGGGGTCATAGATATTAAAATAAAACGGATGAGATTTAGAGTGGTGGAGAACAATGGCAACATGTTCCCATGTAGATAGCTGTGAGGTTCTGGAATTCATTACTAGGTCTCAAGGCTGAGGTGGGTTATATGTCAACACCCCCAGTAGCAAATGGAACTTGGGAAGGGGTGGACGTTAGCTAGAGATCTGGTTTGCAATGCTGAGTGATGTCAATGCTGTGGGTTCGATTCCCACACCAGCTGTGGTTACCATGAAGGACTCTCTTTCACAAACTCTCCCCTTGCTTGTGGCACAGTGACCCTCAGATTAAACCATCACCAGTTATGTCTTTCTAAAGAAAGAGTAACCCTGTGGTCTGGTAGTACTATGGAGCCTTTAATTGCTAATATCAAATGGGAGATGTGGGTGAAGGAAAAAGGAGTCTAAAGGTTATGAAAACAGGATGTACAATTGCATTGGAGCTGAGCAGTCAGTGCCTGGGTTGTTACTTTTAGATATTTTATTCTTTATTCTCCCAGAGGCACTCTCTTTTATCCCACAAACTCCCTCCCTCCTTCCCTCCAGCCCCTGAAACTCTGCACCCTTGCCACTATCATCGCTCACCACATCCCCACCCCCACCAATCCCAGCTCCATTTAAAACAATTCCATCATTTTAGAAAAGGAAACTTTTAAACTTTTATTTGAAAGAAAGAAAAGCAAATTAGAAGATTATTTGGTAGGAAAGCCATGAGTTAATCCTGATTTGTTCACACACACATTAATTTATGGGCTATATTCCGACTTTAACAGTGACTCTGCTGAAGCAGTGATAAAGGAAACAGATGGAAGCCCAGATTCAGATGGTGCAAGTGTACAAGCTTCATGGGAAGACAGGAGGGAAATAAAATGAATAGCTTGCGTGGGTCCCTAATGAAGTTCTAAAGCAACAGGCCAATCTGGTGGTGACTGTGTGGTCTTTTCTCAGTCCCAGTTCATATTCTTAATCATACAATTAAACCAGTCAAAACTGAAATTCGGTTAATTTTCTTTAATGGCTCATGTACAGTTCACTGTAACGTATTGCGAGCTAGCCATTCTGTAAAGAACAATACTGAATTCAGTGCAATTTGCCTTTCAGTAACTTCAACAATGGGGCAAGGTGATAAAATAATTCTCTGTTTATTTCAATGAGGTGCCAGGATTTCATAGTGGATTAAAATTGTGGAACTTTGTTAATTATCAGCTATCAGAATAGATTAAATTGCTGTTGCATTGATATTATTTGTCGCCATGTGAAGGTGAGGACTGCAGATGCTGGAGATCAGAGTTGAGAGTATGGTGCTGGAAAAGCACAGCTGGTCAGGCAGCATCCGAGGAGCAGGAGAGTTGATGTTTCAGGCAAAAGCCTTTCATCATTACTTGTAACCATGTAGAGGAAATGAAACAGATCATGTTATTGTTTGTAAAAAGGAAGTTCAGGTTAATGATCCGATTGGGAACACCTCATTAAAATGTATAACAGGTTATGGTTGTGAACCACAATAATAGATGCACAGTAAAGTTTGGAAACGCACAGCTGCAATGTCAGGGACATGAGTGAGAAATGGAATTAATGTTGCAGGTTGATGACTTTATATCAGAATCCTTTGAGTATTTCCCATACCTTCTGGTTTTAGTTCGGACTTCCAGAATCTGCAGGACTTTATTTCTAAATAATCCTACAAAGAAAGAAAGATATTTATTTACCTAGTGCCTTCATGATGGCAAAACATCCCAGAGCACTGAAAGGCTAATATTTGAATTGTAGCCAATGGTACACTGCAGAATTTACAAATAGCACACTCCCACAAACAGTAATGTGCTAACGATTAGGTGATTTCATTTAATGATATGGATTGAAGAATAAATATTGATTAGGATGTTGAGGTGCAGTGGTAGTGGTCCTACCTCTGGACAGAAGATGTCATTCAAATCATACCCCTCCCAGGATATATCATAATGTGTTGATTTAAATTGGAACCACATACGGTTTGCTCCCTGCTATTCCTGGAGTCATCAGAAAAGTAAAGTATGCAGAATTCACCAACTTATACGTCTTTCAGATCCAGATTTACAGAAAGAATGGATCTGCGTGTCTGCACTGAATAAAAGTTATGATTTATTGCAAATAAATAGTCCAATTACAGGTAAACAAATATGAACCATCAGACTATTACTACAAGTGAAAGCTCTAACCTCTTCATGAACTCTCTATATACACACATACAGGTCATTCTATTATAACGCTTTTGTTGTAACACAATTGATGAATTAGGGACACTGTTTCTAAAGTACAAACTTTTGAAACGTGTTTGGTTTAACTCCATTACAGAGCCAACACTTTAAGTGCTGTTTCTAAAGCATGATGTTTCTATAACACGAGGTTGTACAAGACCAGTACCATCACACATTATTGAAGAACTGACTGTACAGATATACACAGGGAGCAAACCTCATGAGTATTATGGATGGAGGGAAAGCTAGAAAAGATGTTCAGTAATCACTGAATTCATAGAATCCCCGAATTCATAGAATCCCCACAGTGTGGAAACAGGCCATTTGGCCCAACAAGTCCACACTGACCCTCCAAAGAGTATTCCCCCCAGACCCATTCCCCTACCCTATTACTTTACATTTCCCCTGGCTAATGCACCTAATCTACACACCTCTGGACATTATGGGCAATTTAGCATGGCTAATTCATCTAACCTGCACATCTTGGGACTGTGGGAGAAAATCAGAGCACCCTGAGGAAACCCACGGGGAGAATATACAAACTCCACACAGACAGTCGTCCAAGGCAGGAATCGAACATTGGTCCCTGGTGCTGTGAGGCAGTACTGCTAACCACTGAACCACCTCTGTTCACAGGATCTGCTGAGATCGTGTTTGTATTAATCAGAACATAACTCCTCTGTTTTGATTTCACTGGCATGCAGGAGACACGGGGTGGCTGGTTCATTCTTAAAAAAAAGTCTGACTTATCAGTGAACAGTCGCAGTTTACAATAACTGACAAAGGAAGAACAAACTGCTTTTCTTCAGGCTTAAAGTGATTTTTACTGCAGAGAAACTGAGAGAGCTCCTGAGCTGACGGAGGTCTGAAGGCTTCTCGTTATCTTGCTCACAGCCCTGAGATGTTCAGGTACCTGAGAGTCAGTTACATAGATGCCGTCAGGATAAGGCTTTCATCACCAATAATTAGTCACTAGCCCTGTTGCTGACTGAATCTTCATTTGTACTCTAGGATTCAGCTCATCTGTTAGGGGAAAGTGAGGACTGCAGATGCCTGAGAGTCAGAGTCAAAAAGTGTGATGCTGGAAAAGCACAGAAGGTCAGGCAACACTGAGATCCTTGAGGAGGGTGAAGGAGAACCTCTTCAATGCGGGCATCTGTACCTTCTCCTACTCCTTCTTCAACCAGCAGCTGTGTAAATACTGCTTACAATGAGTGTCAGGTCATTGCTTTCAAAATGTGCAGCAACCCTCCAGCAATCCTTGGATTTTCAAACAGTTCTTTTCTCATTTTTGTTCACAATCATAAAAATAGAAAAATAAACAGACACAGTCTTTATAATGTAATTGGAGAAGGTTTGTGTGGAAACATTGGCACACACTATTGGGCCAAACGACTGTTTTAAGGCTTATAAAATTCCATATAATTAATGCTCTGACCCACAGGAATGTAAATAATGTCAACAATTTGATTGAAAGGACAGCTCCATAAGTCAATCACTGGGTTCAACAGGAGGATTTCGATATTTGACTTGAAAGTGGATCAGGTCAACATCTATCCCAACAAGAGCTACTACCAAGTCTGAGGTTGCAAAAGAGAGGGGAGTGATCTGCATTGCACTGTTTCTACAGACCCAAACCCTGAAAAGTATCAGAGGTTCATGAGAGATTTAAGTGAGTGGTCAAAGGGAGGACAGTCTGAAAGTCTTCATATTTTGAGTTTTGTGCAGCACCTCACAATTTAATGCATCTTACTACTTCACGTACTCTTCACTTGGGTACCATTTGCCAGCATGTTATTGAGATTGTTATAGTTGTCACAGTTAATGAGGTTACAACATTGATTGCAAGTTTGACTCAATTAAGGCCAGTTGGCCATTTCATTGTATTAAATTGCATTACTAAGTATGAAACATTTAGAATTTTGCCATTTGAATGGCCAGCTGGGCCAGGAACAGAATTCGTTTCATTCTTTTGTAGGCTGTGGATGTCACTGGCCGGGCCATCATCTATTGTATGTGAGCTTAGAGAAGATTTGTAGCACAGGTTGAGGTACTAAGATATTAGTGAGAGGGAGTCATGTTGTTTTGTGGTTAGTTGATTTTCATGTATCCTGGTGGGTAGTTTTCTGTCTTTTTGTCCAATATAGTGTTTGTTACAGCCCTTACAAGGTATTTTGTAAATGACATTAGTTTTGCTTGTTGTCTGTACAGGGTCTTTCAAGTTTATTAGCTGCTGTTTTAGTGTGTTGATGGGTTTGTGGGCTACCATGAAGCCAAGGGTCTGAGTAGTCTGCCAGTCACTTCCAAGATGTCTTTGATGTAGGGGAGAGTGGCTAGGGTTTCTGGACGTGTTGTGTCTGCTTGTTTGGGTTTGTTACTGAGAAATCTGTGGACTGTGTTCATTGGGTACCTGTTCTTTTTGATCCCCTCTCACTAACATACAGATGAGGAAGGACACCACTTTGACTGGGACAACACATCCATCCTAGGACAAGCCAAACAGAGACACACACAAGAATTCCTAGAAGCATGGCATTTCAACCGGAACTCTATCAACAAACACATTGACTTGGAACCGAATTACCACCCCTTATCGGGAAGCTAACTGACTTTAGAAGGACACACCAGAAACACAATGGACGACACAGATTTGAGGGGAGATAACAGGGCACACAGTATAACTGCTAACAGTGATCTGACTTGAGGGGAGAGCCTTTTCAACAACAAGTGTCTGCACAAACAATTTTCCCACAGGCTCCATCCCCAACAAACAGGAGGCTGGAAGAACACAACAAGCCAGGCAGCATTAGGAGGAGGAGAAGTCAATGTTTCAGGTACAACCCAAACATTGACTTCTCCACCTCCTGATGCTGATTGCCATACTGTGTTCTTCCAGCCTCCTGCCTGTCTAGCAGAGAGAGTAAGGCAGGTGGTGACAGTGCATGGGACTCTGAGTTATGAAGCCTGAATAAAGTTTCTGATTAAAATCCTTGTTATAAGTTCTAATAGTGTTTAACCTAGCTAATAGTGTATTTAATACTATTACTGTCCTCTGTATAATTGATTGTGTTAATTTCCTTGTTGCATTTACCTTTATTTCTTGTACCTTTTGTATTGTAAGTAAACAAAGAGATCCTTTTGCCCCTGAAACACCTGCCCACTGCCTTTTTCTTTTCATATTCCTAAATAAGTCCAGTGTCTAGAACCAGGGATCGGGGTGGGGTGGATTCAAACCACTTAAAACCAGCAAATTACTGTTTGCAAACCAGAACTCTCCATCATGTAGCTGATGTCCTTATTGTTCCAGTTGGTGGATGTCACAGGTTTGGAATCTGCTGTTGAAGTGTTGGCTTTCATACCCTTAGGGTCATAGAGTCTGAGAGTCATACAGCATGGGTACAGGCTCATCAATCCAACCCGTCCATGCCAACCATGATCCCAAACTAAACTAGTCCCACCTGCATGCTCTTAGCCCATATCCCTCCCAATATTTCTTATTCACATACTTATCTAAATGTCTTTTAAACATTGTAACTGTACCTGCATCCATCACTCGCTCTGGAAGTTCATTCTACACATGAACCACTCTTTGTGTAAAAGAATTGCCCCTGGGCCTTTTTTAATTTTTTTCTCCCCTCACCTTAAAAACATGCCCCTTGTTTTGAAATCTCCCACCCTAGGGAAAATACGCCTGCCATTCATCTTACATGGAGGGACAAAAACACTGCAGCTGCTGCAATCCCATGTAGACAGGCAGGATGCTGTTGGAACATAGCAAGCCAGGCAGCATCAGGAGATGCAGAAATCAATGTTTCAAGTATAAGCCTTCTTCAGGACCCTACACCCGAAACATCGACTTCTCCACCTCTGATGCTTCCTGGCTTGCCGTGTTCTTCCATCCTCTTGCCTGTCTCATTCATCTTACCCCTCATGATTTTATAAACTTCTATAATGTCACCCCTCAACCTCCTACTCTCGAGTGAAAAAAGTCCCAGCCTATCTAGCCTCTTCCCATAACTCAAACCCTTCATTCCCAGCAACATCCTGGTAAATCTTTTCTGAACCCTCTCCAGCTTAATAATATCCTTCTAATAACAGGGCAACCTGAACTGGACACAGTATTCCAGAAGAGGCCTCACCAGCATCCTGTACAACTTGAACATGACATCCCAACTCCTATACTCAAAGGTCTGAGCAATGAAGGCAAGTGTGCTGTGAGATATTGTGTTATGAGATATTGTGTTATATGTTATCTTTATTAACTCACTCACCAACTTGCTATATTTTACTGCATTTTCACACCTTATCATCCCTTGCTGCTAGCAGTGTTTACCTCGGTAAAAGGTTTAAAATTACACAACACCATGTTACAGTCCAACAGGTTTATTTGGAAGCACTAGCTTTTGCAGCGCTGCTCCTTCACCTTCCAAATAAACCTGTTGGACTATAACCTGGTGTGTGATTTTTAACTTTGCCCACCTCAGTCCAACACTGGCACCTTCAAGTCATAGTGACTTCTGGGTAAGTGCAGCTTGACAGAACAATACCATCCCCATCAAGTCTCCACAAAACATTATAATATTAATCAGTCCTTACCAACCATCTCCTGGACCTGAATAGATTAAGTACCTGCTCAATACCTTTGAACTGAGCCATTATCCCTTTAAGAAACTAACTGACAAAATAGCGCTTCCATGAAACTCACACCATTAAATAGTGAATCTCACAGCCCAGGGTGCAGTACTCAGTTTAATATCCTTTATTCTTTTATTAAGTACAGGTACAATTTCTAACTTATTTAGAGCATATAGACCGAGTATTTTTACTAACATTTACTAATGTAAAAGACAAAAGGACTATCACTTCCCAATCATGTAAGCAGACCGGACAGACATCCCATCAGGAGAAGCAGCCAGCAGTTAGCACATGTTTTAATCCACTTCCTGTCTCCCAGGACAGAAGCCTTTCCAAACTTTGTATATTAGAGATAAAAAAAAGTAACACATCATAATGGAGTTTTTACATATGTAAAAACTGTGTCTGAAGGTGCCGTTGTAAGAACTCTATTTCAGGATTGTATTGCTGCCTTGAACTTGCACTGAGATTGTTGAATGGAAGAGGCTATTTTCACCACTCAGTGATTTCGGTCATTATTTGAACATGATCCCACAGTGCTCAATACCTTCTTAACCACCCTACCTACATGCAACACAAACTTCAACGAATTATGTACCTGAACCACTAGGTCTACCGCTGTACTCTCATCAATCTTCTTGGCTACTTCCTCAAAAAACTTCCCTCACACAAAACTATGTTGAAAATCCCTAATCAGTCCTTGCCTCTATCATATAAATCCTATCTTTCACAATCATTTGCAACAACTCACCCACCACCAAAGTTAGACTCACAGGTCTATAGTTTTCAGACTTGTCCTTACATCCCTTTTTAAATAAAGGCGTAACATTAGCTATTCTCCAGTCACCCGTTACCTCATCTGTAGTTATACATGATACAAATATTTCTGCAATTTCCTCCCTAACTTCCCACAAAGTCCTGGAATACACTAGATCAGGTCTTGGAGACTATCCATACTTATGTTTTCTAAGACTTCCAGCACAACCTCATCTGTAATGTGAACTGTTTTTAAAACATCAATATTTATTTCCCTGCATTCTCTAGCCTCCATTGCTTTCTCCACAGTAAAAGCTGATGTAACATATTCATTTAATCTCTCTCTCATTTCATGAGGTTCAACACAAAGATGATCTCTTTGATCTTTAAGAGACCCTACTCTCTCTCTGGTCACTCTCTTGCTCTTAATGTACTTAGAGTTATGGAATCTAGAGATATACAGGACAGAAACAGACCCTTTGGTCCAACTTGCCCATGCTGACCAGATATCCTAATCTAATCCAGTTCCATTTGACAGCACTTGACCCATATCTCTTTAATCCCTTCCTATTCATATCCCCATCCAGATGACTTTTAAATATTGCAAATGTACCAGCCTCCACCACTTCCTCTGACAACTCATTCCATACACATACCACCCTCTGTGTGAAAAAGTTGCCCCGTAGGTCTCCTTTATATCTTTCCCCTCTCATCCTAAACCTATGCCCTCTAGTTCTGGACTCCCCCACCCCAGGGAAAAGACTTTGTCTATTTACCTTATCCATGCCTCTCATGATTTTATAAACCTCTATAAAGTTACCCCTCAGCCTCCAATGCTCCAAGGAAAACAGCCCCAGCTTATTCATCCTCTCCCTATAGCTCAAATCCTCCAATTCTGGCAACATCCTTATAAAACTTTTCTGAACTTTTTCAAGTTTCACAATATCTTTCCAATAGAATCTCTTCGATTATCCTTAACCTTATTTGCCAAGGCTATCACATATTCTTTCTTTGCCTTCCTGGTCCCTTTCTTAAGAGTGCCCCTACACTCTATACTGTTCAAGAGATTGATTTGAACCCAGTTGTTTATCTAATAACTGACCCTTTTTTATTTTTGACTGGAACCTCATTATCTTTATTCATCTGTTGTTCTCTAATCTACCAGCCTTACCGTTCACTGTAATAGGAACATAATGACTCTGAACTTCTGTTATCACATTTTTGAAAGACATGATATTTAATATTTTATGTTTATGCATATTTTTAGAGAAATTCCTTGTATTTTTTCTCTCCTAATCTTCGTCAATCAGCAGGCCATAGCAACTGCTCACTTCCGAGTCTATTGACTGTGGCCCCTTTCAATCGGAGATTACACACTCCCTACACATTGAAACTGGATCTTGAACATTTATTGCATCTGATTTTAGCCAGAGCAATAGCAGAATTTTTTATTGTAATAAAAAGGAAAATTCAGCATAGTCTCATCTTTCCAATAGCGAGTGACAACTGGTGGTGAGTTTAATCTGAGGGTCACCATACCTCAGGCGAAAGGTGAGCTTGAGCAGGTTGGACCTTTATGGTGACCTTAGCCAGGGCGGGAATTGACCCTGAACTGCTAATGTCACTCTGCTTTGTAAAGCAGCCATCCAGCCAACTCAGCACTGTGTTTAAATTGTGCCCACTACATCACAATGTACTGGCATGTCATCAAGTATAACCTCAATACAGTAGAGTAAAGGGGTTAAAGATCTGGAGAAAGGAAAATTAACAAGATAAAATAATAAAGAAAATTCAGCATATGAACAGGCCCTTCAGCCCACCAACACTGGACTGACACACGATGCCTTTCGAAAATCTTTTACCTCTATACAGTCTGTATCCCTCTAAACCCTACCTATTCAGATATCTGTCAAGAAGCCTCTTAAGTGTTGCTATTGTATCTGCATCCACCAACTCCTCTAACAGCTCATTCCAGGAACTTACCATCCTCTGTGTAAAAAAACCTGCCTCTCGCATCTCATTTAAACCTACTCCCTTGTACCTGAGGCCCACATCCCTCTAGTAATTGACCTTTCTACCTTGACTATCCATGCCTCTCATAATTTTGTAAACTACTAATAGGTTGTCTCTCATCCTTTGATGATCAAGTGAAAACAAACAAAGTTTGTCCAATATCTCCTCACAGCTAATACCCTCTAAATCAGGCAATAACCCGATAAACCATTTCTGTACCCTCCTCAAAGCCTCCACATACTCAGAAATCCTCTGCAACTGGATCCTTAGCACTGACTGCAATCAGTGAAGATAAGTAACTGCACCTCCTCCACAATTACCCTCGACACTGGAGCACCCCAAGGAGTGTCCTCAGCCCCCTGCTGTATTCCCCGTACACCCATGTCACCAAAGCCTGAACAAACACCATCTACAAGTTTGCTGACAAAACCACCGGTTAGGATGGATATCAAACAACGATGAGTCAGAATACAGAGAAGAATCAGAGGATTTGGTGACATGGTGCAACAATAATAAACTTTCCCTCAATGTTGGAAAAACAAAAGAACTGATATCGACTTCAGAAAGAAAGGAGGAGATCACAAACCCATCTACATCAACAGAGCAGAGATGGAGAGGGTGGAGAGCATCAAATTCCTAAGAGTGACAGTAACCAACAACTCATCCTGGACTTCCCATGTCGATGCAATGGTCAAAAAGGCACAACAGCTCCTCTTCTTCCTCAGGCAGCTTAGGAAATTTGGCATGTCCATAAGGACCCTCATTAGCCTTTACGGGTGCATGTTTGAGAGCACACTATCCAGGTGCATAACGGCCTGGTACAGCAACTGCTCTGCCCAGGACTGTAAAAACTACAGAAGGTGGTGTGCACAGCCCAGACCATGATGGATGCTAACCTCTCATCCATGGACTCCATTTATACTTCTCGTTGCCACGGAAAGGCTGCCAACATCATTAACAACCCCTCCCACCCGGGTAATGATCTCCTACAAGCTCTTCTTGTCAGGCAGGAGATACAGAAGCTTAAACACACGCACCAACAGGTTCAAGACCAGCTTCTTCCCAGCCATTATTAGACTGATGAATGCTCTCTCTAACATCAAATAATGTTGATCTTGTTAATGTTGACCTGTATGCCTCACACTGTTTAAACACCTGATGATCTGTATGTTCTTGCTGGCTATGATCTGCCTGTACTGCTCACAAAACAAAGCTTTTCACTGTACTTAGGTACACATGACTACAACAAATCAAAATCAAATCAACATTCCAAATGTGGCCAAACTAAAGTTCTATACAGCTGCTACATGACTTGCCAATTGTTTTTACTCTCTGCCCTGACTGATGAAGGCGGCTTGCCATATGCCTTCTTGACCATTTGTGCCGCAGGTAGACCTGTACGTTCTAACGAGTATTGACCTATACGCCTAGATCCCTCTGAATGTTGATGCTATTAAGGTTCTGCCATTTACTGTATACTTCCCTCCTGCATTCCCTCTCCCAAAATACAGCACCTTGCATTTCTCCAGACTAAATTCTATCTGCCATTTCTCTGCTCTAGTCTCCAACCTATCCATATCCTGCTGTATGCTCCGGCAGTCCTACTCATTATCCGCAAGCTCCCCTTATGTTTCTGTGGCCCACAAATTTACTTATCAGGCCATCCATATTCTCCTCCAACTCATTTATATACATTACAAAGAAGGGGTCCCAGTGTTGATCTGTGCGGAACATCACTGGTCATGGATCTCCAGTCAGACAAACACCCTTCCACCACTAGTCTCTGTCTTCTGTGACTGAGCCATGGATGTTTGGATCTTTTGGTGAGGAAGGTCTATGTGCACCATCCAATACATCAGGCTTTTCTTCAAGCAGCACCTTTGAGTTTCGAATATCCACCAGAGCAGACAAATCAACAACATATTAATCAATGCAGCAACCCATGACAGCATGTCACCCACGTTCAGTACAACAGTGAAATGTCAGATGAAATTATGTGCGGAAGTGGTGATAATAAGGAAATCACTTCCACACAGCATCAGTGTGTTTCAGGGGAAACGAGAAAACCAGAGGAGTGAGACAGGGATTGAGGGATATGGGATTAGTTGAAGTGAATAGATTAGAGTAGGAGCCAAAATAAAAACGGAGTGTGCTGGAAAAACTCAGTAATTCTGGCAGCATTTGTAGAGAGAAAACAGAGTTAACATTTTAAGTCCAGTGACCCTTTGTCAGAACTTTCTGTGTGTTTATATTAGAGTGGGATATGAATTATGTGGAGATAACAACTGTGTGTGTGTGTGTGTATGCATGTGTGCGTGTCTGTGTGCATGTGTGTGTGACTACGTGTACCTGTGTGTGTCTGTGTACGTGTGTGTGTGCCTCAATGTGTGCGTGTGTCTGTATCTCTGAGTTGTGTGTGTGTCTGTACGTACATGTCGATAGACATATTTTCTTTCAGACCTAATGAACTGTCAAACTGCATATCTTTGCAGCTCAAAACAAAATCTTTCCTGAATACCTGAACTAATAACATTTTTTCTTCCGCTTACAGTACATCAAAATAATGGAAACATGATTGAGGGATGTTCGATTGTCAATAGAACACAATACTATAAAGTCCAAGCATTGATCCATGGGAGCCACAGTGTCTCAGACACTTTGCAGTGAGTGTTTGTTCAATATTCTTATTAACAACCCAGTCAGAATGCTAATGCCAAACAGCAGAAAATGCGTAAGACATGTGTTTAGTGACAGATGCTGAAGCAAGCAGACAAAGCACAGCTATTGATCAATTCATTCTTCAGGAAAGGGACACGATGAGGAAGAAACTGAATTTCCAAATATAAATGACTCTGTTGTGGCTAGTTCCTTTGTACAAACATATTCCCAATCTGTAGATTTAGAAAAAGCAAGTTAAATATTGTCTTCAGGCTTGGCACCTAATCAGTTTGTTTGGTGTCATTCCAATACAGAACCAGTATGTTGGGCTGAATGGTCTCTACCTACAGTCCTAATTGAGTGTGGGAAACAGAAAAGAAAGCAATCAACTCCTCGTTAGTCTAGTCTTTTAAAATCCTTGTCTGCCATCAGGGTTTTCATTTCTTGACAATATAACATGAGAGTGGGCATTAATTCTCTTTCCCGTTTCATGAGCAGCACATCTACCAGTTAAGTTAATCCAAACCCAATGGGAAATTTTCAGAAGAAATCTCATTTGCCCGAGACCGCAGGAAGAACTGACTGCTTCATGAAACAGCTGAGGTAAATAGCATAGCATTTAAGGGAAAGCTTTGATAAGTAGATGAAAGATGTGCTGATAAGGTGAGATAAAGTAGGTTGAGAGGTGGTTTGCGAGGAGCATAAACATGGACCAGTCAAATTAAGTGGCCGGTTTGAGCTGTAATGTCTGTGTAAAGTTAAGTATGTTGACATTTCTGACCAAACCACGTAAAGAGAGCAGAAGGTGGGAACTAATGGTGAGAGATAAAGAGAAAGAGAATATGCCCCATGTAGCTTAATGAGCCTGGTGTACCAGCCTTCATTAGAAGGTGTTCGTTGGCTTCAGGCAGAATTCTATTTGAATTCCTGGCTTGAAGGCAGCATTTCAGGAAGCAGCACAGTGGCTCAGTGGTTTGCACTGCTGCCGTAGAGCATCAGGGATCTGGGTTCAATTCCACCCTTGAGCGACTGTCTGGGTGGAATTTGCACATTCTCTCCCTGTCTGTGCGGGTTTCCTCCGGCTGCTCCAATTTCCTCCCGCAGTCCAAGCTGTGAAGGTTGACCATGCCAAATTGTCCATAGTCTCCAGGGATGTGCAGGCTAGGTGGATTGTCGTGGAAAGTGCAGGGTTACAGGGATAGAGTAGGTTGGTGATGATCTTCAGAGGGTCAGTGTGGACCTATTGAGCTGAATGGCCTGCTTCTGCACTGTAGGGATTCTATGATTCAGAGGCATATATCTAATATTTGTAAAGTAATCCAAGGGCTGAAGGCCACAGGAAAAATCCAAGCCTGGGTTTTTAAATGACTGGCCCAGTTGGTGCCATTATCTGATCACACGCTGTGGGTGGGAGCTGTACACATACTCAGAGAGAATAGTTTTTAATGTACACATTTACGGGCAAAGTGTCCTTCCAGAAATACAATGTGATGCGATACCTGTGGAAAGTCTTTTGGCAGTCGATTTGTTTTAAACTGCGGTAGATGGTTGCTGAGCAATTGCACGTTTATAAAAAAAGATACACAGCCTTCATAAATCTAAGTCCAACATAGTCAGATTGCAGGAGAGGAAGGCTGGGCGTTTTCTTTTTATTTATTCATGAGATGTGGACATTGAGCCAGCATTTATTATCCATCCCTTGTTGCCCTGGAGAAAGCCGTGGTGAGCTGCCTTCTGAACCATGACTGTCCATTTAGCGCACGCACAGCCACAGGTTGGAGATGAATGCGAGGATAGTGAGCCAGCAACAGGGAAGGGACAGCAATAGATTTCTGAGATAGAATGGTGATGGCTTGGGGGGATCATTTTGTCTTGACAATTCTACACAAATAAAAAGTAAGGTTTAGAGTGTGGCAAATACATTAATGTGTTACATCATTCTGGCCCTTAACAAAACTTCAACTATTGTAACAGCGCCAACACCTTCACATCTGGTACAGTGGCTCAGTGGTTAGTACTGCTACCTCACAGCATCAAGGACCTAAGTTCAGTCCCACCCTCAGGCGACTGTGGAGTTTGCACGCTCTCCCCATGTCTCTATGTGTTTCCTCCAGGTGCTCTGGTTTTCCTCCCACAGTCCAAAGATGTGCAAGTTAGGTAGACTGATCATGGGAAATTGCCCATATACCCCAGTGATGTAGAGGTTAGGTGGGTTAGCCACAGGAAATGCAGGGTTACAGGAACACGGCTGGGTCTGGGTGGGATGCTCTTGGAAGGGGCGGTGTGGAGTTAATGGGCCAATTGACCTGCTTCCACACCGTAAGGATTCTATGTTCCAGAAAAAGCCTTGACTAATGAGGTGTCATTCTCACTTCATGACACAGAGTTTAAATGCAGCCCTGCGTAATAAAGCAACAATTCATGCCCCAAGTTGGATCTCACAGGAGTGTTCATATGAGTGAGACAGCTCAGAATGGAGGCCAACTGCACAGCCCAGTCTGCCTTCATTACAGTAGGCGCGAGGTGTCTGTGACTTGAGGCTGTGTCTAATTTATCCCACACACTTCCAACAGACTGCTGGACACGGGCTGCTGGACACAGGCTACTGGACACAGGCTGCTGGACATGGGCTGCTGGACATGGGCTGCTGTACACAGGTTGCTGGACACGGGCTGCTGGACACGGGCTGCTGGACACAGGCTGCTGGACATGTGTTGCTGGAAATGGGCTGCTGGGAATAGGCTGCTGGACACAGGCTGCTGGACACGGTTGAAGGATGGGATAACTATGTCACTGTCATAGTTAAAAGCATTTTGTACCCACAGCCTGGCAATTACCAGCAACAACTCCTACTTATAGCAGCGGACTGTGACCACAGACAGCTTTTTGCCAGCCAATGAGACGATGGGTTGGCAGCCAGTTGAAGATTTTGATTGGTCTGATGAAGTGGGCAATGGGAAACCAACTGATGCTAGCAGCTCAGGGAGCAATCAATTATTTAAATGTTGTATGGCCTTAAAATCTAATCTCAATGTTTGCTTTCCATTTGACAAATAAATATATCAATCTGAAGCCTATTTATTATCCTTGGTCTTAGCTGCAGAAATAAATGCAGAAAGTGAGGGGTGAGAAAAGGATTGGTCAGTCTCCTTCTCTCTCTGGCCTCTACCAGCCTAAAAACCAAGTGTTTGCCAGACATTGGTCAATGTGACAGAGGCTGGAAGGATAGGCCAATGGAGGGGGCTACAATGGTTTGGATCAGGCACAAGGTACAAGGATGGGAAAGGAGTCATGGAGAAAATGGCTGAGAGTGGAAGCAGAGGATGCAAGGGGATGGGGTGCTAGGCATGAGGTAGGTAGACTACAAACCGCAAGGCAAAACCACTGGTAGTAGTTGGGGCACACTTTGAGCATGGTTCTCTTCATGGGTCAGGGAGGTGAATGCAAGTCGTGACAGACATGGTGGTAAAGAAGGCATTTGGCACGCTTACCTTCGTTGGTCAGAACACTGAGTCTAGAAATTGGGATGTCATGTACAGAGCATTGGTGAGGCCACTTCTGGGATACTGCATACAATTCTTGTAGCCCTTCAATAGGAAGGATTTTGTGAAACTTGCAAGGGTTCAGAAAATATTTACAAGGATGTTGTCAGGGTTGGAGGATTTGACTTGTAGGGAAAGGCTGAATAGAACATAGAACATAGAACATAGAACAATACAGCACAGAACAGGCCCTTCGGCCCACAATGTTGTGCCGAACTTCTAACCTAGATTAAGTACCCATCCATGTACCTATCCAAATGCCGCTTAAAGGTCGCCAATGATTCCGACTCTACCACTCCCACGGGCAGCGCATTCCATGCCCCCACCACTCTCTGGGTAAAGAACCCACCCCTGACATCTCCCCTATACCTTCCACCCTTCACCTTAAATTTATGTAGGCTGGGGATGTTTTACCTGGAGCATCAGAGGCTGAGGGATGACCTTATAGAGGTTTATAAAATCATGAGGGGCATGGATATGGTAAATTGCCAAGGTCTTTTTCTCAGGGTAGGGAAGTCCAGAACTAAAGGGCATAGGTTTGAGGTGAGAGTGAAAAGATTTAAAAGGAACCTGAGGGGCAATGTTTTCACATACATGGTGGTGTGTGATGGAATAAGCTGCCAGAGGAAGTGGTGGAGGCTGGTACAATTACAACATCTTGATGGGTATATGAATAGAAAAGGTTTAGTGGGATAAAGGCCAAATACTGGCAAATGGGACTAGGTCAGACTGGTAGGCATGGAAGAGTTGGACTGAAGGGTCTGTTTCCATGCTGTATGACTCTATCACTGCCAAACTGGACAATTGACAACAGTTCCATGGCCATCATTAGCTTCCTAATTCCAGGTTTTTATTAAATTCAAAAGCCACTATTTGCCTTTGTATGATTTGAACTCAGGTCTCCAGAGAGTTTCTGGATTGATAGCACAGATATGCCAAGAGGTGATCATTTCCCATGTGAGTGCAATTCCCTATGTGGTTTAGCCACTGTTGTGAAGTAGCAGAATATGGCAGCCAGTTTGAACACTGCAAGTTCCAACAACAGCAATAAACCGGGAGAATTGTGTCCCCCCCAGTGGTGGGAGGAAGGTGACAACAAGGGGGAATAATGCAGTGACTTGGCCCTGGCGAATTACCCAATCCCTTGACACCATGTTACTAACTAACCTCGGAGAAACGTTCTCAACCTGCTGCCAATTCAGTGTCAGCCAATGGCTCCTTAAGGGCCTCAACTCCCCAGCTCTCTGATTCCCTGCTTTTCGATTAGGTGTGAAAGAAGGACAGCTTTCTGACCGGGAAACCAGGGTGACCTGCCTCCCAGATTGGGTGGGTGTCCTCTGACTCAATAGCAGCTTTGGGCAACTTGGGAAGGCCAGTGTCAGGGCTGACAATAAAGAAATCTACGTGTCTTAATGAACTGATTGGCACATGATAGTTTGGGTTTGTCCAGTGGTGGGTGGTGGTGTGTGATTGCCACCTAATATGCTCACCCCTGCATCAATAATTAAAGAATAAATCGCACTATCTGTTTCTTTAGAGCTGTTGGGTGAGGGAATTGGTTAGCCCAGTTGGCTAGCTTTGTGGTGTAGAGTGATGGTAGCAGCATGGGTTTAATTTCTGCACTGCTGAGGCTGCCAGAAAAGTCCCTCCTTCTCATCTTCCCCTGTCTCAGGTGCGGTTACCCCCAGGCGAAACCACCACAAGTTGTCTCTCTCTGATGAGCAAGTTGGGCTGTGGAGTCTGTACCACACCATTTATTGGTCAGCACAGCCAGCAATTTTGCCTTCCAATTTTGCATGTCTACATGGGAAAATGGATGTGTTTTCAATTTATGTCTCACCTAAAAGACAGCACCTGTGCCAGTGCACCACTCCATCTGTCTCACTGAAATAGACCATAGAACATAGAACAGTACAGCACAGAACTGTTGTGGGCGGCACGGTGGCACAGTGGTTAGCACTGCTGCCTCACAGCGCCAGAGACCCGGGTTCAATTCCCGCCTCAGGCGACTGACTGTGTGGAGTTTGCACCTT
>NC_057734.1:10228682-10238484 GCF_004010195.1 Chiloscyllium plagiosum
CTACCATGGGGAACCTTATCAAATGCCTTGCTGAAGTCCATATACACCACATCCACAGCTCGACCCTCATCAACTTTTCTAGTCACATCCTCAAAGAACTCGATAAGGTTTGTGAGGCATGACCTGCCCCTCACAAAGCCGTGCTGACTGCGTTTAATCAAGCCATGCTCTTCCAGATGGTCATAAATCCTATCCCTCAGAATCCTTTCTAACACCTTGCAGACGACAGATGTGAGACTGACTGGTCTGTAATTGCTGGGGATTTCCCTATTTCCTTTCTTGAAGAGAGGAATTACATTTGCCTCCCTCCAGTCCTCAGGTACAACTCTGATGGAGAGCGAGGATGCAAAGATCTTCGCAAGCGGTGAAGCAATCACATTTCTCGCTTCCCAAAGCAGCCGAGGACAAATCTGGTGCCGAGGACAAATACTATGTTCTATCTGTACAGGGAGACCTGGATTTGTGACCTTCTAATTGGAGAGGTTGGTGTTTGAGTGATAAAGCTATAACCAATAACTGGACTACGTAGCATTAGATATAATACACTACCTTCATAGGGCATCATTGCACTGCATAGCATCAGTTTACCTGCTTGAGAAGTGACAGGATCAGGTCGAGTAAACCCTAATAATCTTTAATGTACAGAAAGTGGAAAAATGTAACCAGAATTACGTTTATGGGAGCAATAAATTTCCTTTAAATTCATGGCATTCTTATATGAATGCAGACAAGGTTCACTACAAATCTTAAGCAAGAACAACAAATTGCCAGTTATCATTTACTCTCCTAATAAGACAGACTTTGAAGCTGTTTTGTGCTTTGAGATGTGCTACTCTATGTAACATATACCAAAGGTAGTAGGGCCCATTGGCTAGCCATGAGTGGTCTTCAGGCTGCCTCATTTCATCTCCCACCTACCCCCCCACCCCCCACTACCATACCAGGCCCTGGAGTTGAACACATCCGTCTCCAACAGGGGTATCTGTACAGCGGCAGCAACGAGAGCTGCGCCCCAGGCCCTGGCCTGTGTCACTAAGGTCTCTGGAGAAAGTGAGGACTGCAGATGCTGGAGATCAGAGTTGAAAAGGGTTGCACTGAAAAGCACAGCAAGTCGGGCAACATCTGAGGAGCAGGAGAGTTGCTGTTTTGGGAAGGACTCTTACAGCCACCACCATGTGGCCCTTTTAGTCTGTGTTCAGTTCCTCGTAGGTGTGGGCTCAATCCCCATCTACACCCTGGGGCCCACTTACCTGGACGATAATGTGAAAGCAGAGAACGCATCTTTATACTCGGCCAACAAGTATGTAAGGGGAACATTGGGCTCCCCAGCAAGATATCTGCTAGGGGAAGTATTGATTGATTTCTACTTGGACTCCAGGACCGTAGTTCAGATTGACCAGAGTGAACCGTGCTTTATTGGCAATTGATGGAATGGATTTTTCACTTTGTGCGGTTGCCACACTCTTAGTTATAGTGCCAACGTTCACCTTCTCCCTAAAACTACCACCTCAACAGAAGGAGGAAACAAAAATGGGCTCGGGTGATCCAAATAATGATGGTGGAATGTTGAAAGGGAAATCAACACCAAAGAACCTCGAAAGAATACTGTCACTTCCTCAACGGCTTTTGGAAGGGACATTAAATACGTTTCCAAAGCTGCTGTCAGGATCTGAAACCAAATTTGCTTTGATCTGCTGTCAGGATCTTCCTGTTGTGCCTGTTTGTGAGTTTGGCATACACAGCACAAAATGCTATCGTCACCACTTTTATTATCTTCATTCCCAAGTTCATTGAATCTCAGTAAGCGCAAGCATTGACACTGGTGTGACCATTGTTCCCTGCGTTGGCTTTATCCTTGGGGGCTATATTATTAAAAGGCTCAAGCTTGGTGCCTGAGGAACAGCACGCCTTGTTTTGATCTGCAGTGGGGTTTCTTTATTGTGCTTCTCTACACTGTTCATTGCTGTCTGTGAAAGTATTAAACTTGAGGGCATTAATATACCATACACCACAGGCCCTTCACTTACAATGGCTCACAGAAATCTAACAGCAAGATGCAATGTCAGCTGTGTGTGCAGAATCAGTGAGTATGAGCTTCTCTATGGATCAGATGGGATCACATATTTCAGCCCTTGCTTGGCTATTTGCTCAAATGTTGTCAATGAAAGCACCGGGGTAAACTGAGCTACACTGACTGAACCTGTGTTCAAAGCAGGCGGGTGATAACGCCTCCTACAGTCAGTCAGAGAAATCAGTTCCTATTGGTTACTGTGAAAACATATTTGATTGAGAATGGTTGTGCTGTGTGAGACATGCAAAACACTGATCCTTTTCCTGATATTCATCAACACCCTCATAACAGCTTGTGCACAGCCAGCAGTAACCATAGTAATGTTCAGGTCTGTAGATGGTTGAGAGACACCTTTTCCTCTGGGAATGCAATTTGAGCCCACCTGGAGAACACCCAGCTTGGAGCATGTGCAGGCCCATGCTTTAAGAAAGAACTGTAATGTTTGACTTTCTAAATTTATTTCTTTATTTTTCCACTTTTACACTAAGCAGACTGTAATGCTGAACTTTTTAACTTATTTATTTATTTCTCTACTCCTGTAACTAAGGTTTTGTACCTAGGTACCTTGTACCTAAGATGGCACTGGGTGTAGTGACATTGTACACTTTGCACTGTACTCTTGTAGCCCGTACTTGAGTATACATGACAATGAAACAGAAGTCTAAATCTAAGATCTTGTACTGTTACAAACCCTTGGAGCCCGGAAGAAAGAGGGAACTTGTTTTTCTGCAGTATCTGGTTATCCATCGCACTCTACAGTCAATGAGGTGATTTGAAGTGGACATAGGAACACAGGAACAGGAGTAGGCCGTCAGGCCATTGAGACTGTTCCACCATTCACTGCAATCATGGCTGATCTGTGGCCTAACTCCAAATACCTGCCTTTGGCCCATATTCCTTAATATTTACACTTAACAAAAAAATTATCTATCTCAGAGTTAAAACTAATAACTGATCCAGCATCCATTGCCATTTGTGGAAGAGAGTTCCAAACCTCTCCCACCCTTTGTGTGTAGAGGTGCTTCCTAACGTCTCTCCTGACACTAACTTTTAGACTATGCCCCCTAGTTCTAGCATTCTCAAGCAGTGGAAGTAGTCTATATTTATCTATGCTGTCTTTTCCTGTTAATGTCTTAAAGGCTTTAATCAGATCACCCCCTTAACCTTCTAAATGCTAGAGGAAAGAAGCCTGAATTTCGATAATCTTTCCTCATAACCCCAGAAGCCCAGCTATTATTCTGTGGCTACTGAAAATCAGAAACAAAAACAGCAATTGCTGGAAAAACTCAGCAGATCCTAAATTTTATACCGTTCTTTGTCCCAAAATGGATCATCTCACACTACTTTTCATGAACTTCATCCATCTGCCCACTCCACCAGCTTGTCTACGTCCTTTTGGAATTCTGCACAGTCCTCTTGGATAAATGCTCCCAAGTTTTGTGTCATGTGCAAACTTTGAAATTGTCCTCTGACAGCCAAGATTTAGATTATTTCATTTATTCATCAAGAAAGGCAAGAGTTCCAACACCGATTCCTGGAAAACATCTCCACAAATCTTCCTCTGGCCTGAAAGCACCCATTAACCATCACTCTATATTTCATAAACCTCAGCCAATTGTATACCAATGTTGCTACAGATCCTTTTTAATTCTATGGTCTATAACTACCATCGCAACTCTATTGTGTGGCACGTGTGAAATGCATGCTGTGTGTACGAGTCCATGTATAGTGCATCGTCATGTTTTCCCACATTATCCCTTTCTGTTACCTCACCAAAAAGAAAATCCAACAAGTTAGTCAGGAAGACTTTTCCTCCACAGATCCTTGCTGCCTTTAGCGAATCAATGCACATTTTTCCATGTGACTATTAACTCTGGCCCAAATAATAGTTACTACCAATTTCCCCTCCGTCAAAATTAAATAGACTGGCCTGTAAATTCCAGACTTATCTTTACAACCTCTTTTGAACCAGGACACAATTCTCTAGTCCCTTGAATCCTGGGATGATTGAAGGATATTTGGCAGTCCCTCTGCAGTTTCCCCTCTCACCTCCTTCATGTGCTTCGGTGCTACCCTCTCCCACATCAACTTTAAGTGTCGTAAGCTCATTTAATAGCTCCACATCATCCACTTAAAACCCTTCTAGGGACTAGGTTTCCTAGTCTGTCACCATGGCCTGGATTGCATTCAGCTCACAGGTGGGTAAGGTAATCACTTAACCCTAGCCATGCCCCTTGCAAATCCCCATTTCAGTCCCTATTAGGATCAGCAAAGGACCAGAAAAGTAACATTAAAAATGGAGGGAATCGACAAGGAGGAGTACTTGGTCTTTTCATGAACTATGGCATGGTTTAATTTGTAAATTTAGTTCTCAATGTTTTATTAGGTGGCTTTTATTTGAGCATTTTGATATGTAAAGGTCAGTGACAGAGGGAAGGCAGGGTGTAGCACTCTCGATGAATGGGGAGCTGGATTTGGAGTTGCTTCCCCGACTCTGCAGGCAGCAGAGTCAATCACATGCAGCCAGAGAAGGTTCCATTAGCTGCCTTCTCTCCTTGCCCCCACTGCCTCTCCACCCATTTCCTCTTTCTTGTCAGCTGTTTGCCAATGGGAACGCCTCTGGTTTGCTTGGGTGGTTCACCTGTAAACGGTACAAGAGGTTTTTACTGATAAAGGCATGATAACTGCTGGTGGGTAACCAGCATTGGCAGGCTGCTGGTCTACTGTGATACACTGGAATAAGATCATAAGACCATAAGCCATAGGAGCAGAAAGTAGGCCATTCAGCCCATCAGATCTGCTCCACCATTCAATCATGGCTGAGAAGTTTCTCAACCCCATTCTCCCACGTTCTCCCTGTAACCCTTGATTGCCTTGATAATCAAGAACCTATCTATCTGTCTTAAATATACTCAATGACCCAGTCTCCACAGCCTTCTGTGGCAGTGAATTCCATAGATTCACCACTCTCTGGCTGAAGACATTTCTTCTTATCTCTGTTCTAAAGCATCTTTACTTCACTCTAAATCTGTGCCCTCGTGTTCCAGACTCTCCAACCAATGGAAACATCCTCCCAACATCCACTCTGTCCAGGCCATTCAGCATTCTGTAAGTTTCAATTAGATTTCCCCCATAGCCTTCAAAATTCTATCAAGTATAGACCTAGAGGCCTCAAACATTCCTCATAAGTTAAGCTTTTCAACCCTGGGACCATTCTTGTGAACCTCTACTGAATATGCTCCAGGGCCAGAACATCCTTCCTGAGATATGGGGCCCAACACTGTACACAATACTCCAAATGTGGTCTGACCTTGGAATACTGGTGTTGACAGTTATAATGGCAGCAGTTTCAGCCTGCCTAGCTACAAGCTGTGAAAACCTCTGCTAAGATGACGGTGGAGTAGGGGTTCTGACTCCCTCACGGGGCTCGTCTTCTCCGCCTGCTTTTCTTTTAATTTCTTTTCTTTGTTTTCTCTCTTTTCTCATTTTCAGATCCCTTCTTCTCTTTCATTTTGCTTACCTCTCTGGTTGAAGAGCTCTGTTGTGGTGACGGCATTGGAGTCAAGTTGGAGTTCCCGGTGGCTTCTCCAAGCATGAGGCGGTCCTAGTGCCAACTCAGGTTGCCATGGTGGAGGGGAGTTTGGGTCCCGGCAGCGTTCGCGTCCAGCGCAGATTCATGGAGGTGACGACTAAGGTGGGTTTGGGACCAGTACGAGAGCCGGTGGCGTGGTGAACGTGTCGGTGGCGACATGATAGTGCCAAAGAGTTGGTGATCTTGGTTCTAGTGGTGGCACATTGGCGAAGGGGACTCATGTTTGGCCACCAGGCCCATAGTCCACAGAGGAGCACTAAACACTTAAAGTCTAGCACTTTTTCTTTATTTCTGTATTTTCCTGCCTTTATATTCTACATTTTTGGCTTATTTTCCAGTGTTTTAGATGGCACCAGAGAGTGGCAATGTTACTCAACACTTGTCACTATATTTTGCAACAGAATACACATGACAATAAATAAATCAAATAAGTCAAATCAAATACCTTCAGTTTAGTCACAACAGTATCTAATTTCAAGGGTAGAATATTGCAGATGTAATAGTCTTCTAGCTTGCTTACTGATGTTACTGAACATCACAACCATAACTGACTGATGACACTGACTCCATCACATAGAGACAATGACTGAAAGTGAGGAATGTCACATGATGTGATATCCTGTAACAGTCTCAAAGGGATAGTTCCTGCATGTTCTGGAATGTGTGCCATAGTACAACAGACTTTAAGGCATTTTCAAACAGATCCATCACTACAGTGAAGTCAGTCTTAGTTCATTGAGACAGCCAAGTTCAATGAATGAGTGGATCTAACCTGCTCAGGCTGATCCAAACAAGGACCTATACAAGCTCAGCCTTAGAACAACAGAAGCCCCCATGTCTGGGCAGTATGAACAGTCAAGAAAGGGTTAACATAGCTTGAAAATGCAGTGGGAAAGTAACTAAGACAGGCCACATTGCTGTAAATTGGGAGACAATGATTACCTCAGTAAAGATTTGACCTTGATACTTGTGCTGATCTTTCCTGATACTAATTATGAATTGAACATCTCAATTATCTATAGCCCAGCACTTACACTTCCAGGCAAAGGCATGAAAGGGCAATTTAACATATCCAGGCTACTCCCAGAGAGCACGTTATTGAATCCTAGAAATGTCAAGGGCTGGAAATGATAATCTTGATGCAATAGTATCTTCAACACTGTTATTCCGAACTGTCATAGAGTCATACAGTATGGAAACAGGCTCTTCAGCCTAACTCATCCATGCTATCCAGGTTTCCTAGACTGAACGAATCCCATTTACCAGTGTTTGAGATTAGATTAAATTAGATTCTCTACAGTGTGGGAACAGGCCCTTCAGCCCAACAAGTCCACACAAACCCTCCAAAGAGTAACTCACCCCTCCCCGTCTGACTAATGCACCTAACACTATGGACAATTTAGCATGGCCAGTTCACCTGGCCTGCATATCTTTGGAATGTGGGAGCAAACCGGAGCACCCTGAGGAAACCCATGCAGACACAGGGAGAATGTGCAAACTCTACACAGACATATCCCTCTAAATCATTCCTATCCATGCACCTGTCGAAACATGCAAATGTAATTGTACCCACCTCTACCACTTCAGTGATCAAGGGTCACTTTCTGTACAGTATTTCGCCCAAGGTCCCTATGACTGCTGCATGTTGGTGGAATATGATGCAGACAGCCTAAGGAATATTCAATTCATTTGAATAACCTGTAGTGAAAACTAATATCAATAATATGCAGGAATCAGTAACTGTGTTTATTGGGCTATTGTAAAAGCTCATCTAGTTCTTTAATATCCTTTTGGCTGTTGAAGGAAACCTGGTCTGACCCATCTATGTTTTCACCAGACCCCCAGCAATGTCCTTGGATCTGAAATGGCCCATCATGTCGCTCAGTTGTACTAAACTGTGCAATAAGGTATAGTATCTCCATCTCGATAAGGATTTCAAATTGATCTCTTTCTGACTGAGTCGAGCCTGGGACCCTGAAGAATTCCTGCAAGGAGGTTCGAACACCTCGTGTGATATCGGGCCAGCCCAGGCTCAATGGAAATCTTGCTCCCATTCCCCTCCGCCATTACACTACACTTCCAGTCCCTTTTCAGCACTGGGTTGACTTGGTGGAGAGTGATGGAAAATAGAAGCAGCGGGGATGTTGAAGCTGTGGCTGCTGGAGCAGTCTCAGACTGTGTGGAAAGGACGTTGAGGTTGGAGTTGAGTTTTTAGGCCTAGCCTGAGGCAGATATTAGGAGTGTGGAACCAGTCTGAGTTTTACTTGAAAGCCTGGAGCATAGATCTGATTTTAATCTCATGCATGTTGGGGTTTCTGTATGATATCGTGTGAACAGGAAGCACTCCCAGGTCATAGTTTTCAAAGATGTGAATAAATCTCTGTTCTAAGCTTGGAGATTGCACAATCAACCAGAATACATACCATGCTATAACCTCTCTGAACATTAATGACAATTGGTATTGGACGATGGTCGATTGCTTTTCTCGACAATGTGTGTTTGAAACTCCCTCTTAAAGTCACTGAAGTCATCAGTTTCACGTCCCAGGATCATCCATTTCAAACATCCACCACTCACCTCGCGATGTTTGATATGTCCACTCACCTTTGCACTTGGAGTGACACCCCCTACCCTTTTTGAACAGAATCCTACGTTGTTGCACATCTTTCATGGTAACACTGAAACCTGAATACAAAGCATGATGCAACCCTGACAAACTGTATAATGCAAATAAAGCAATAAATTCTACAAAATTAGTACATTTTAATCGCATCTTCAGACAATGAATAACACAACTTGTAAACATTTCCTGAGGATAAACAGAAAGACTATCTTACAATTATTGAGGACTGGATTTTCCCGTTTTGTTGGCGAAGTGGTTTATTTTTGGGGGGGGGTGAGATTCTTGGCAGCTGGAGGTTACTGTTTTTCCTGATAAGGTTATAATTGCTCTCCCTTTAGACACTAACTTTGCCTACACAGCATGATCACAAAGATTCCACCAGCTGTAATGTCCATATCAGATGCTGATGATCCTGCAAGTAAGATCAGACATAGAACAGCCTTTCAGTAACATCACTCCTGACACCCCACAATGAAACGACGTGTAAGGCCCTGAAATAGTGTGTCACGGAGTCTTTCCGGGTGACCAGTGTCATGCCTCCATAAGGATCCCCAAAAGATGATACATTACCCAAAGATATGTTACAGATCAAAAGTTCTAACACTGCACCGAGGTGTAAAATTCATGCACTTCTCCATCATGATAGTACCCTTTCCCCCAGAAAAAAAGGCATCCTTGATCATCACAGACTAGACCTTTGCACACTTAAGGTTTAGTGTGCAAACATAGCAGCTGAGTGTTCCAGTATGAGGCATGGAATGTGATTTGGAAATGACAACCCAATGTGAACCTTTAAGTTGGTAATTGAACAGATGTGGTTATCTAAAATGACAAGGAGTCAATTAATGCAAACAATGTAATGATCGCGACTGCTTGAGGCCATGATTTTTAATGTTCATTAAAAGGAATTACTTACCAATGAGTTACACATTGGTGCCCTTGACTGGCCTTTCTGAATCAGTGCATGCATGATTAATACATTGGTACTCTCAGAAAAGCAGAGAAAATAGAAGCAGGAGGAGGTCTTTTGGCATTTTGAGCCTATTCCACTGTTTAATCCAACTGTGACTGATCATCCACATCAGAACCCTGTTCTAGCTTTCACTCCCTATGCTTTGATCCACAACAACACCTCTTCTTCCCCAGGAGGCTAAGAAAATTCAGCAGGTCCGTAAAGGACCCTCGCCAACTTTTACAGATACACCATAGAAAGCAATTCTGTCTGGATGCGTCATGCTTTTGGGATGGCAACTTTGATGCCTCTTCCCATAGAATCATTGAATCCCAACAATGTAGAAGCAGGCCATTTGGCCCCTTGGGCCTACACTGACTCTTTGAAGGCATCCCACCCCAGACCCATACTATATCCTATCCCTGCAACCCCGCTTTTCCTATGACTAACCCACCAAGCCTTCACATCCCTGAACACTATGGGACAATTTAGTATGGCCAATCCACCCTGACCTGCACATCTTTGGACTGTGGGAGTAAACCAGAGCACCCGGAGGAAACCCGC
>NC_057734.1:10238683-10263320 GCF_004010195.1 Chiloscyllium plagiosum
ACCCGGGTCTCTGGCGCTGTGAGGCAGCAGTGCTAACCACTGTGCCACCGTGCCGCCCACCTTCAGTGATATCCAACATAGACTTGAACATTCCACTTTCCTCAGTTCTCCATGGACAGGCCTCTGACAAATTCCCTGATTTTTCATGTTCAAACTGCCAGGACAGACATGGACACACTGCCAGGACAGACATGGACAGGACAGCCCTAACTGAGAAAGGCCCTCAACTCTCAGACTGATGTCTCCACTGCACCTGATTACTGTTTAGGTAATCCCCAAACTGGTCTACCTTCAAGACTGACTGTGGCCCAATCCTGGAGTGCAAGGACATGGAGCTCTGGGTTCTGCTTGGACTGTGTGCCTGACTGGCTGAGGCTAAGCCACTGGACTATAATCTGATGAGTCCCTTCACGAATGTGACAGCATCCCCTGACTTAGCGTAGTCCCCCTTAACCTGACGAAGAACTGGATCCCTTTAATATTCAGGCATGATCACTTGGCTGAAGCACATGCTGATTGGTTGTTGTGTAAGTTGCTGGCACATGCTAACAACAAACCAGGAACACCCACTGACAGTTGCCTCTGCACTAAAATGCAATGCAGAAGCTGAAAGCCTCCAAAAAGGGGCAAAGTGAGTGAGCGCGTAGAAAGGAGGCTGAGAGCCATCTTGGGTAGATGCAGGAGATAGGGGTGTACTCCTGCTGCAAAGCACCCTGGCAGAAATGTGCCAGGCACCAGTATTCCTGAACTCTGACATGAAGTCCTCAAGAGATGAAGAGGTATATCAGTTGGTATGATTTTAAGGAGTTGAAGATCACTGTTACCTAATGTAAAGCAATTGATGATTTGTAGCAATTTACGAACATAAGAAACAGGAGCAGGAGTAGACCATCTGGCCCATTGAGCCTGCTCCACCATTCAATAAGATCAGGTCTGATCTTTTTGTGGCCTCAGCTCTACTTACCCACCAGCTCACCATAACCCTTAGTTCCTTTACTGTTCAAAAATCTATCTTTGCCTTAAAGCATTTAACAAGGTGGCCTCAGCTGCTTCACTGGGCAGGAAATTCCACTGATTCACAATCCTTTAGGTGAAGAAGTTCCTCCTCAAATCAGTCCTAAATCTGCTCTGCCTTACTTTGAGGCTATGCCCTCTAATTCTAGTTTCACCCATCAGTGGAAACAACCTCCCTGCTTCTAGCTTATCTATTCCCTTCATAATTTTAAGTATCTCTATAAGGTCCCCCCTCATTCCTGTAAATTCCAATGAGTACAGCCTACTCAATCTCTCCTGATAAGCCAACCCTCTCAACCCAGAACCAACCTAGTGAACCTCATCTGTATCCTGTGCAACATCAGTACATCCTTTCTCAAGTAAGAAGACCAAAACTGTACGCAATACAGTACATTTTCTGATAGTTTATCATGGCTGTTAAGATGCAGCAGTTTAGACATGATTCATTAATTAATTAGGCAAAGAAAGAAAATGTACAACCATGACAGATGAAAATTTTTCACTGATCCTGAAGCCTTTCTGTAAAGTGGAGATGTAGAGATACCTGACTCCTATCTCCCAGATGTCTTGCTGCCTTTAGTAGCTATCTTTGTTCTTCACTCGAGCTGATGTAGGAACACTCCTGGTCTTCCAGCACAAAGATGATGTCACACCCCCCTGCTCTTGCTCGGACCCCATTCTACCTATCCATCCCTTTTTACTTACATTGTTTAGGGGCTGCCCATCTATGCCAATTGCATGTCAATATCCTCTCAACCAATGACCTTGGGCAGGTGTTCATGACTCCAGGATGACTGTTGTCCCCTTGCCCACCTCCATTTGAAGGTCAGTCTTTATTCTTTCTAAGAACAAAAGCTTATTCCCAAAACAACTTCACTCATTATTTGGCAGTGTGGTACCTGTTCAGTCTTCTGTTTATACTGCTAGAAGGCTAGCTACTACTGTAGCACAGTAATAGAGGTCCAATTCTACACAGGAAATAACAAATAGCGAATGCTAAGTTAACACAGGATTAAGTGGGACTCCAATTTACAGCAATGATGATGTGGTTTGCCAATGCTGAGTCACGTGCATGAAAGATGAAAGAGGCTGGTGTCCACGGAACATGCAGAGAAATGTGGTGAATGTGGGCTTGGTCCAATGACTTGGAAAAGCAAGCAGCGATCTCCTGCCACCAGATATCCACTTTGTCTTTCCTGTCAAGAATTGACACAATCTAGTATCTCAGGAAGGAAAGGAGAATGGGGAGTCACGTCGAAAAGTGTTTAGCAAATAATGAGATATAAATGAATGGAAATAAGGCCACAGCCACTCATTAATGAGATTCAGTACTCATCTCTAAGGGGAAAATCAGAAAGTTTTCTCCTTAGTGTCGAGAATCTGAGCATTTTTACCATGTTTCTAACTATTTTATCATTGCCCATGCTACTCAAGGGAGTGAAAAATTCCATCTGAAGTCCCTTCCGCTCTGGCCAGACAATGGGATGGTAATGGCCTCGTGGTATGATCACTAAGCTATTTATCAATGATCCAAGGGAACGTGGGCTCAATAAAATGCTGGAATTAAGAGTCTAATCATGACAACAAAGCTATTGTTGATTGTTGGGACAAGCCCATTGAATTCATTATTCTCCTTTAGACAGGGAAATCTGCCATCCTTACCTGGCCTGGCCTGACTCGCATATAACTCCAGAACTACAACAACATTGTTGCCTCTTACTACCCTCTGGGCAACAAATGCTGGCCACACTGACATCCTGTGACTGAATCAAAAACAAAGACAAGCCTTGGCTGTTCCAAAAGGTAATGAGCTATTTTCAAAATGCAGCCTCTGCTGGTATTTAGGTAAGTATTTTAACCAAATATACGTGCTTCAAGGCCTCGAAGGCAGTGATGAGGTGAACAAACAGTTAAATTTGTTTCTGGTGCCGATGACTGAGCAAGGAAGAGAAAAAAAACCTGCAGAATTTCTTTTTTGTCCACCTGAACAGACAGATGGAGCCTCAGGTAGAAAGGAAATCTCATTGGAGAGATGGAAACGTATTAACATACATGTGGGAGATAATAAATAAAATATGGGAATGTATTCAGCTTTGTATCAAATCAAAAAAATACAACATCACGGAAAAAAAGCCTCCCTTCAATGTCTGGTCTCGCAGTTACCTTGGAGAGAGGTGCAAGAACAAAGACAATACCAATTTGGGAAAATTAAATAGGCAATTTGTTTTTCTGTCGGGTTACCAAAAGCCTGAATGTTAATTGGTAACCCGACAGAAAAACAAATTGCCTATTTAATTCAGGCTTTTTATATACCATTCAGGTTTAAACAGCACGAATGCAGCTTAAACCCAATGAGTACTCCATTAAACACTGAGATGATAGGATTGTAGCCAGTCTGACAGAATGCTGTATGGCAGCTTGAGCCATTAGCACAGCACGTCAGATTGATGCAGCACTGATTGTGCCCTCAATTCAAGGTCATCATGGATGCAGAGATGTTTTTTGATTTTGATTTGATAATGTGTTGGCCTCTATTTTTCGAAGAACTACAACTCAAATTGTTTCTCGTATTCCATTGAGGAAAGGACCCAGGTGGTGTTGTAAGCTAATGGGAACTAAATTGGACAGCTCCCCGAAAACAGAGTAGGGGTCTCTTCATGTGTGATTGTATTGTTCTCATTCAATGTGATACAGGCAGGAAGCCAACCTGGTGCTTATTTCTATTGTTTGCTTACTTCAGTAAGCCAGTACTATTTAAAACCAGCCCGACTCTCTGAAAGAGGAGGTACAATACAGCTGGTGTAAAAGCTCTAAATGAAATGGGAAAAACAGTTCATCCATTCTGGATATCTTGGTGTAAGAGATGGAAAGGAGAAGAGAAGAACTATATTAACAAGAGACTAGAAAGCCCCTTCAGAGAAACACTCCAGACAAAAAATAGCCGTGCGATCATAATCAGGAGTCAAGCCCCTAAAGCCCCAAGTTCACAATGGCATTGTGGCTGATCACTGATAGAGACAAGGCAAGGTCTGGAACAGTCGGTGAATGTGGAATTGGGGTTTTATTTACCGTAATCACTGTGTTTATTTGCAGGTGGACCTCAACAAAACTATCCCCATGATCACTTGCCTTTCTGATGTCACCATCTGCTTACTCCATAATTGCCAGTGGACAGGCCCAAAATGCAAGCTAATGTCTTCATCAGAGTGATCTCCAGCGCAAGTGTGTGTCCATATACACTGTGCCATTTTGGTGCACTTCACATAATCATAGAATGATCACTGCTCCAAATTTTGCACGCACTGTCTACATTTTGTCTTTTTTAATTTAACATTTGAGAAAGGGTGTAACGTCAAACTGTTGCTTGTCAGCTAATGCAATTTACATTTACCTTCATGCTGAAAACATTTCATTGTTGAATATTGTTTTTAAAAAGGAGTAATTGAGCTTTCACATAGGATTTGTAGATACAACACTCAGCATCATTCATTTAGGCTGTAAAAGTGGTAAAGCTTATCTAGCAGATTAAATTACCATCTCTGGACATAGCTATGAATATGGAGCAGCAACACATAGCATATTGAAGGAATGAAATGTTAATTGCTGGATAGACACTGAAATGTCTGGTGTGAGATACTGGACGAAAGGGAGTGATAAACAGACCGCTCTGTGGTAAATATCTAAAGCAATAAGAAAGCAATGATTCTAAAGGTGTGTGTGTGTATGTAGTCTCCTGTGAACAACATCTCTTAAACTCATGAGTTTACGTTAAACTAAAAGTTAGTGGCTCAATGCCTCACAGCACCAGGGTCCCAGGTTCAATTCCAGCCTCAGGTGACTGTCTGTGTGGAGTTTGCACATTCTCCCGGTGTCTGAGTGGGTTTCCTCCAGGTGCTCCGGTTTCCTCCCATAATCCAAAGATGTGCTAAATTGCCCATAGTGTTAGGTACGTTAGTCAGAGGGAATGGGTCTGGGCGGGTTAGTCTTCGGAGGTCGGTGTGAACTTGTTGGTCCGAAGGGCCTGTTTCCACACTGTCGGGAATCTAACCTAATGTGGGCGGCACAGTGGTTAACACTGCTGCCTCACAGCGCCAGAGACCCGGGTTCAGTTCCCGCCTCAGGTGACTGACTGTGTGGAGTTTGCACATTCTCCCCGTGTCTGTGTGGGTTTCCTCCGGGTGCTCTGGTTCCCTCCCACAATCCAAAGATGTGCAGGTCAGGTGAATTGGCCATGCTAAAATTGCCCATAGTGTTAGGTGAAGGGGTAAATGTAAGGGAATGGGTCTGGGTGGGTTGCGCTTCGACGGATTGGTGTGGACTGTTGGGTCGAAGGGCCTGTTTCCACACTGTAAGTAATCTAATCTAAAAGAATTATTCACAAATCAACACCTTTTGAATATATTAAAGTTGAAATCTCTCTTCACCACAAATAATCTCTTCCAATGATATTTTATTGTACTTTCAGTCTTCATCTTCGGATTCTTCCCCAATGAATCCTGGGAACTCACTGTAACAACCAAACTGTTACTGCTCAGAGGTGAATAGATTAAATATCGACATTGAAATTACTATACGTTTATAAAATGTCTAAACTAATTTTATCGCAGTAGCTTTCAAAATGATAAGGCTATGAATAGCACATTGCCAGCTGATGAACAGGGAAATAATATTACGCATGATATAATTTACAAACTGATTTCTCTCAATTCAAAAGTGCCTTATTTTATCAATGCCATGCAGAAATGCAATCCTCCTCATCCAATTTTTGTCATACCAAACAAAATGATAGTTTAGACTAAACTTCCTTAAACTAGAAAACAAAAGGCCACTTTTATCAAGCTTCCTGTTCTATTTTAAACTGGGAGATCAGTTATCTGGATGGGATCCACAAAGCCAAGGCATCCAGACAGTCCTTAGACTTTCCCCAAAGTCTTTACTTTATCCCCTGCATAAAAAAAGCCACTGGTATCTTTCATTCCGTTCTCTTCTGTAATTTTTAAGCAAAAACATTGCAATTCCCTCTCCAGCTGTCTGCTTGAACTCAAACAAGAGGCTAAGAAGTCGCATGTTCCTTGAACAACTCTCACATCACCCCTGGTCCCTGTTCACATTTGTAGTGCTGATCAGATGTCCACGGAAAAGATAAAACGTCTGGCACATTGACCAATGTCTAGCTGTACAGTAAGGAATTAAGGAAAGCTTAGGCCTCTAATACCCATCTGTATATCAATGGTGCATTTGACACCAAAATTGGTGGTGTAGTAGACAGCAAAGGTTATCTCAGATTACAATGGGACCTTGATCAGACTGGCCGATTGGCAGATGAAGTTTAAATTAAATAAATGTGAGATGTTACATTTTGGTAAGGTAAATCAGAACAGGACTTTTCCACTTAATGGTAAGGTCCTGGGGAGTGTTGCTCAATAAAGAGACCTTGGTGTTCAGGTTCATAGTTCTTTGAAGGTGGAAGTTGCAAGCAGACAGAACAGTAAAGAAAGCGTTTAGTATGCTTGCCTTTGGTGGTAAGAGCATTGAGTATAGGAGTTGGGATGTCATGTTGCGGCTGTACAGGGCATTGGTTAGGCCACATTTGAAATATTGCGTGCAATTCTGGTCTCCCTTCTATAGAAAAGTTGTCGTTAAACTTGAAAGGGTTCAGAAAAGATTTACAAGGATGTTGCCAGGGCTGGAAGGTTTGAGCTATAGGAAGGGGCTGAATAGGATGGGAAGTTTTCCCTGGAGCATCAGAGGCTGAGGGGTGATCTTATAGAGGTTTATAAAATCATGAGGAGCATAGATAGAGTTGACAGCCAAAGTCTTTTTTCCCAGGGTAAGGGAGTCCAAAACTAGAGGACATAGGTTTAGGGTGAGGGGGAAAGATTTAAATGGCATCTAAGGGGCAACATTTTCATCCAAAGTGTGGTACGTGTATGGAATGAGCTGCCAGAGGAAGTGGTGGAGGCTGGTACAATTACAACATTTAAAAGGCATCCGATTGGTACATAAATAGGAAAGATATGGGGGGGGATATGGGTCAACTGCTAGCAAATGGGAATAGATTAATTTAGGATATCTGGTCGGCACAGCAGAGTTGGACTGAAGGGTCTGTTCCCGCGCTGTTCAGCTCTATTACTTTTTAGGTCTACCAGTTCAAAATTTGTGTGGCGATCAAGAATCTGCTATTCCCTGTGTAATCAAGTCTGAGTTGATTATACCAATGTGTGATATCACCCCTCACGTTCAGAGCCCCTATGAACTGTTTCAAAATTCCCATTTTGAGTGTTACAAGACACGTAAATATTCCACTTGTTTGCCAAGCATCACACAGGTGCACCCTCACACTGTTTCAAGATTTCTTACTCGCCCACTCACAATAATAACTCAATGAAATCAGAAGATGTTTTCAGATTTTCTTAATGAAGTTCATTCTGTCAGCATTTTGAGAATTCTAGGTTTTTGTGTCATTCGCATGTTTCCTGACTTCTTCCCATCACAGGCTTGGAGTATTTTTATTTCTTTCATCTGTCATTTCTAACTAAGGTTTTTTTTGCAAAGGTGAAGTGGCCTTTACTATTTAATTCCCGATCCTCATATATCCACAGATCGTGCTGGAAAATTCAACAGTGACCAATGTAATTTAATTCCATCATATCTTATGCACAGTCTCATAACACAAGTTGAGGCTTAATATGCAGCTGGAAATTAATCAGTTCCATCATCATCTCAGGCAATTACACCCACGCTGTCATTTCTGCATCTTCTCCCCTTTTTCCAATTTCTTCTGAACAAACGTCCTACTGGATTCGAAATGTTAATTCTGTTTCTCTCTTCACAGATTCTCCCAGACTTGCTGAGTGTCTCCACCAAGAGCCTTATAGGGAGTAGCCTTATGTCTGAAAGCCTTGTTGATATATTGAGAGGAACGTAAGGTGAAAGGCAATGTCTCTTTCCACACCTTCCCTCAATTACTTGACCTTGGTGCTCCTGTCTTTGCTATCAAAATTGCCTTTAAGTTCATTTCCTAATTCTATTCTTTAGTTCTTTTTAACTCCTACCACGATAGTATTGATACATTTGCTCATTAAATGCTGCCTAAATAGTTTGGGGATTTTATTTTCTATGTAATGAGCACCAAAGGGATGTAAATTGCTATTTTTACATGCACACCAATTAATAAATCAATAATAATTGAAATCTCTGAAGACTTAATGATGCTATTAATTAATGATAAACTTAGTGCATTAATTTTCAATATATTTGTGTCTAAATATGATATACTTTCAACTATTTTTATGCTTTGAGTATCATTCCAGGACTTGAGCACAGAAATCAAAGCTGATACTGCAGCACAGTACGAAGGGAGTTTCTGAAATGTTAGGCCAAGCTGATCTCTGTTTTCTCAGGTGAATATGAATTATTTTTAAAGAAAGCAGTGGAGTTTTGTCCTTCTTCTTCTGTCCAATATTTATCTCTCAACCAACATCGCAAACAACAGATTGTCTGATTATTGTTAATGGGGTGGCATGGTGGCTCAGTGGTTAGCACTGCTGCCTCACAGCACCAGGGTCCCAGGTTTGATTCCAGCCTCGGCCGACTGTCTGTGTGGAGTTTGCACATTCTCCCCGTGTCTGCATGGGTTTGCTCCGGTTTCCTCCCACAGTCCAAAGATGTGCAGGTCAGGTGAATTGGACATGCTAAATTGCCCATAGTGTTAGGTGCATTAGTCAGTGGGAAATATGTCTGGGTGGGTTACTCTTCAGAGGGTCGGTGTGGACTTGTTGGGCTAAAGGGCCTGTTTCCACAGTGTCATTATCACCTTGCTATAGGAAGGATATTATTAAGTTGAAGAGGGGTCAGAAAAGATTTGCCAGGATGTTGCCAGGACTGGAAGCTTTGAGTTATAAGGAGATGCTGGATTTTTTTTCCACTGGAGTACAGGAGGTTGGGGTGGGGGCAGAGGGGTGACCTTATAGAAGCTTATAAAGTCATGAGGGGCATAGATAAAGTGAATAGCCAAGGGGGCATATATTTAATGTGAAGGAGAAAAATGTAAAAGGCACCTGAGGGGTCAACATTTTCACACAGAGGGTGGTTCGTATGTGGAATGAACTCCCAGAGGAAGTGATAGATGCAGGTACAGCTACAACATTTAAAAGACATTTGGACAGGATACATGGATAGAAAAGATTTAGAAGGATATGGGCCAAATGCAGAAAAATGGGACTAATTTAGTTTGGAAAACTTGGTAAGCATGAACCAGTTGGAGTAAAGGGTCTATTTCCAAGCTGTATGACTCTATGACTCTTTACTGTTTGTGGAAGACATTGTGTACATCAGGGTCACCTCACAGCACATTGAATGTATCTGCAAAAATACCTCCTTCACAGTAAAGTGTTTTGGGATGGAGTTGACGTTGTGAAATGTGCTACATAAATGCAAGATTGATCTTTTATTTTAGTTTATAGGCAGGGCAAATATATTGTGCTATTGTCACTATAATTACTACCTGGAGTTTCAGATGTGTTTTCTAACTACCCAAATAAATGCAACGTTCTTTGTTAATTACCTTAACAACAATGCAACTCATAGGACTGAAATAATATTGATTCTTTTCAATTCCACCTCTCTAGGGTTCTGTATCTATGTTCTTGGCTGATTGCACAAGTGAGCTGAAAAATGTGTTGCTGGAAAAGCGCAAGGGGTCAGGCAGCATCCAAGAAGCAGTAGAATCGACGTTTCGGGCATAAGCCCTTCCTCAGGAATGATGAAGAAGGGCTTATGCCCGAAACGTTGATTCTCCTGCTGCACTTTTCCAGCAACACATTTTTCAGCTCTGATCTCCAGCATCTGCAGTCCTCACTTTCTCCTAGCTGATTGCACAAGTGATGAGAAAACATAATCAGATTTATGGCACAGTTCAGCTTGATTGTCACAGAACCAAAACAATTAAACAAACCTTGTTCTGGATAAAGAATCTTCCCTTTTCCTTTTCTTTCAGGGGTCAGATTCAAGTGTAACAGAACTCTAGATTTTTAGAAGGTTTGACTTCAGGGAAAAAACAAATCAGAGTCCTGGCTGAACAAACATCATTCACAATGTATTTCAGCATTCTATCCCTTCACTGGCCAAGAACAGTTGTCTACATTGACCATGGATCCAACACTGTCTGGGGCAAACACAATCTGTTTGATTAATTGGCAGCCTATCCACCATCTCGGGGGTTAGTGTGCATTTCTCCTGCAAAATGAAGGAGCTGGTCATCAACTTCAGGAAGCCAATTGGAGGGTCTGCTCCTGTCCATATCAATGGTGCTGAGTTGGACATGGTTGAAAGCTTCAAGTTACTAGGAGTAAGTATCACCAACAATCTATCCTCATTCATGCACATTGATGCTACAGTCCAGCAAGCACACCAATGCCTCCAATTCCTCTGAAGGCTAAGGAAATTCGGCATGCCCACAATGACTCTGACCAATTTCTATAGATGCCACCATAGAAAGCATCCTACATGGATGCATCGCAACTTGGCTTGGCAATAACTCTGCCTAACAGAGCAAGGAATTACAGAGAACTTACCTTCCACCATCTTCCAGCAGGCAGAAGATATAAAAAAATTTATAACACATATCAACAGATTCAAGAACAGCTTCTTCCCCATTGTCATCAAATTTATGTACGAACCTCTCAGATATTAGGGTTGATCTTTCTCTGCACCTTCTATAGCTGTAACACTATATTCTGCAGTCTGTTTTATTACCCTGATGTACTTATGTAGGGTATGATTTGTCTGGATAGCATGCAAAACAAATATTTTTCACTGTATCTTGGTAAATGCGATAATAACAGATCAAATAAAAAGTCAAATGAAATATATAAAGGAATGGGAATATATAAAGCAATGGCAATGCTCATTGATTGAAATGCAGGTAGCACACCAACATCCTGCACCACTCTACAGGCAAATTTGCACACGGCATGAAGCCCATCTCTTCCAGCATAGTTCTGTCAGGGGATTGGGGGCCTAACTCCAATGCAGCACCCAATGATAGATGTTTCAGTTTCCATCGCAGCATTTGCAGAAACCGCACTGCATCTGGGTCATGCACCGTGAGCCCAGACCACTGCCGCTTGGGTTTGTATTACAATATTCACTGGACATGTCACAGAAATCTGTCCTCCAAGTTTCTACAGTTGGGGTGACAAGGTGATTCAGTGGTTAGCACTGCTGCCTCACAGCGGCAGGGACCGAGGTTCGATCCCAGCTTCAGGCAGCCATCTGTATGGAGTTTGCTCCGTGGGTTTGCTCCAGTTTCCTTCCACAGTCCAAATAATGTGCAGGTTAGGTGAATTGGCCATTCTAAATTGTCTATTGTGCTAGGTGCATTAGTCAGAGGGGAATGGGTCTGGGTGGGTTACTCTTTGGAGGGTTGGTGTGGACTTGTTGGGCCAAAGGGCCTGTTTCCACACTGTAGGGAATCTAATCTAATCTACAGAAAAAAATACCTGAACGTCATGCACTCCATTTCCTACAACTCTTTTCCTATCCACCTTGTAACACCACATGCACTGCAGACATTCAAAACAGAAGTTTAACCACTATCTTCTTCAGGGCAATTAGAATCATAGAATCCCAAACACAGCATCCCACCCAGACCTAGCGCCCATTACCGCATTTCCCATGGCTATTCACCCACACACCCTTGGACACTTTGGGACTTTTTTTTTAAGCATAACCAATTCACCTAACCTGCACATCCTTGGAGTGTAGGTGGAAACTGCAACATCCAGAAGAAACCCATGCAGACATGGGGAGAATGTGCAAACTTCACACAGACAGTCACCCGAGGCTGGAGTCAAACATGGGTCCCTGGTGCTGTGAGGCAGCCATGCTAACTACCGTGCCACCCAATTAGGGATGGGCAGCAAATACTGTACTTGCCGTCAAAGTGAAAAGATTGAGAACTAATTAATAAAAACAAATCGAAGAACATTCAGAAAATCTATACCTGAAAAGACTTCTCCAACTGTCCATGAGTTTGCTCCAAACAGTATGAGTTTTACATCGATTACAATATGGGAAGGTCACAAAGTACAAACCTAAAACTGGAAAACTATTACAGGCCCTCATGAGACTGGTCTTAACTTACAAATTACTCTAACAGCATCATCACAGGCAAAGTTTCTAATTTGTTGGAAATTATAAATACAGTTGAAGAAACACAACTGCAATTTTTCCACAAATAGTGAGTTGAGAGGAAGTCTTTAATTAAAATAGGTTTCTGATGTCACTCACACAGGAAATCTGCTGTGTTATTTGTATTAAGGACCCAAGTGCGATAAGTGAAAATTTACGTCTGAAATTTCTGGATTAAAAGATATATTGAAGTGTGGCAGCTCAAGACAGTGTGATTTTTATTTACAGCTTAAACAGTTTATCACAAAAATACAAGCATTTTATGTCACAGTGTCTGTAAAACAAATCTAAGTAACTTGATTTTAAAATGTCTAAAAGTGGCATTTTAAAGATTTGCAGAGTTTTTTCTATCTAGATTGGAGTAACTGTCGAGACTGGATAGTGAGTTTCTTAGCAAATTAAAAGTAATAATTTAAAGCTTTTCAAGCTTTATGAACTAATGTCCTTGTTCACAAAAGTTCCAGTAAATCTTTGAAGCTTCCTCAAGACCCATATTAAGCTCAATTAGCAGAAACATGGTGAATGACCACAGCCCACAAAGGATATGGACAACTGTCTTCACTAGAAAGTAAGACAATTAGTTGCATGTAACACGAGGAACACCATTTTATAAGGGGGTAAGGATATGAAAGGGTTAATGCTCAGGAGTGCCTTAAACACTACTCATCATGATGACGTCCTATGGACTTGTAGAGAAGGACAGATAAAGGATCTCAAAGGAGTAAGATCTACCCTCTGGGTTTTCCTCACTGCCTCTGTAACAATGTCTCTCATATTAATGTAACTTGGACATAGTTGCTACAGTGCAATAAACTACATGTAGCTTAAGATGAAAGCCTCTTCACTGGTGGTTTTCCTCTAAGAAAACCTTCCTTCAGTGTCGCTGGGTCGAAATCCTGGAATTCCCTCTCTAACATCACTGTAGCTCTCCCTACAGCATGGGGATTGCAGTGGTTCAGGAAAGCAGCTCACCCCCACCTTCTCAAGGGCACCTAGGACGGGCAATAAATGCTGGTCCAGCCAGTGATGCCCAAGTTCTGTGAATGAATGAAAATGAACCTGGACAGACACTGATTACTCAGGAAAAGGTAAAATGGATTTGTTAAGGGAAGGCCAAGTTGTAAAATTTCATTAAATGTTTTGAGGAGGTAACTGAGACGGTTGAACTTGAACTTTTTTTAATCGAATCATTTATTGTCACATGCATCCAATATAAAATACAGTGAAAAGGTGTAGCTTCACTGTACATTGGCGCCATTCACATTAACGTAGAATAAAATCTTAAAGAGATAACTTAGAGACCAACTTTTCTTTCCCACTCGGGGCTACACCAACCCACACCACACTGCTGCTAGGGTCCCACTCCAGGCTACACCAGCCCACACCACGCTGCTGCTAGGATCCCACTCTGGGCTACACCAACCCACACCACGCTGCTGCTAGGGTCCCACTCCAGGCTACACCAACCCACACCACGCTGCTGCTAGGGTCCCACTCCGGGCTACACCAACCCACACCACGCTGCTGCTAGGGTCCCACTCTGGGCTACACCAACCCACACCACGCTGTTGCTAAGGTCCCACTCCGGGCTACACCAACCCACACCACGCTGCTGCTAGGGTCCCACTCTGGGCTACACCAACCCACACCATGCTGCTGCTGGAGTCCCACTCTGGGCTACACCAGCCCACACCACGTTGCCACCAGGGGCACACTCTATGCAGAAGAAGTCCTGCTCTAGGCTTCACTGGCCGACTGACTGACTCTGTAACCATGCTGCCTCTGAAGATTCCACTGGCCCCGAACCCACTGAAGCCACCATCCCACTGAAGAACTCTCTTCATCAGGTAAGTTTGAGAAACAAGAAGGAGAAGAAGGAAAATGGCAAAGAAAACAAGGCAGACGAAGAGGACAAGCTGGGTCACAGGAGTCTGGATGCTGCCTACTCTGCACCGTCATCTTGATCTTGAAGGGAGGCTACCCATTTGATGTGGTCTATAATGACTTTAACCTGACTTTTGAAAAGGTCCCTCATGGCACATTGGTCAAGAAAATAAGAGTCCATGGAATTCAAGGTAAATCGACTAAGAGGCATGAAACAGATGGTAACGGCACAAGGGTGTTTCCACGACTTGAAGTCTGTTACTAGTGCGGTTCAGCATAGGCTGGTGCTGGGGACATTGCATTTGTAATATTTGTTAATAATTTGGTCTTAAATGTAGGATATATGATCACAAAGATCACAGATGGTACAAACATTGGTTTGGTGGTAACCGATGAGGAGATTAGCTATAAGCTGAAGGAGGTTATCAACAGACTGGTTAGCTGGGCAGAGCAATGGCAAATGGAATTCAACCTGGAAAGGTGTGAGTTAATGCACTTGGGGAGAGCTAAGAAAGAATGGTTTACATTATGAATGGTAGAAACCTGGAAAATACTGAAGATCAGAGGGACCTGAACGGAACAGGGAAAGTAAATAATGTGTTAGGAACATGTATGCGATACTTGACTATCTTAGCCAAGGCATAGAATATAACAGCAAGTTGTTAAGCTGGATAAATGATTTGGATAAAAATAGAGGAGGCATGGTTAGTAAATTTGCTGATGACACCAAAATTGGAGGTATAGTGGACAGTAAGGAAGGATACCTAAGAGTACAAAGAGTTCTTGATCAATTGGATCAATGGGCTGAGGAGTAGCAGATAGAGTTGAGTTTACGTAAACGTGAGGTGTTGCACTTTGGAAAAACAAACAAAGACATGACTTGTCTGATTAATGGTAGGACCCTTGGTGGTGTTGTAGAACTGAGAGACTTAGAGGTTCAGGTACGTAATTCTTTGAAATTGTAATAATTGACAGGGTGGTTAAGAAGGCGTTTAGCATGCTTGCTTTCATTGCTCAGGCCATTAGGTATAGGAGTTGGGACATCATGTTGGGATTGTACAGGACATTGGCAGGGCCTATTCTGGAATATTGCGTATCATTCTGGTCACCCTGCTGTAGGAAGGATGTTATTACATTGGAGCGGATTCAGAAAAAATTTACCAGGGTGTTGTCAGGAATGGAAGGCTTGAGTGATAAAGAGAGGCTGGATAGGTTGAGACATTTTTCACTGGAGCGTAGGAGGTTGAGGGGTGACCTCATAAAGATTTACAAAATCATGAGGAGCATAGAAAAAGTGAATAGCAGGGGTCTTTTTTCCTGGGGTGCGTGAGTTCAAAACTAGGGGGCATATTTTTAAGATGAGAGGAGAAAGATTTAAAAAGGGCACGAGGGGCAGCTTTTTCACACAGAATCGTTCATGTGTGGAATGAACTGCCGGAGGAAGTGGTGGATGCTGGTACAGTTACAACATTTCAAAGTTATTTGGATAACTTCATGAACAGGAAAGTTTGCAGAGATATAGACCAAACACAGGCAAATCGGACTAATTTAACTTGGGAACATGGTCGGCATGGATTAGTTGGACTGAAGGGTCTGTTTCCATGCTGTATGATGCTATGACTCTATGTATGAAATGCTGGCTGTAGTGCACTATAGGGAGCATGTGATTATATTAGAGAGGGTGCAGTGCAGATTTATCAAGATACTGCTTGAGATGGAGGGTCAGAGCTATGACAAAGAATAAGCTAGGCTGGAGTTATTTTCCCTGAAGCTGTGAAGATTGAGAGGAGCTTAATATAGGTGTACAAGATTAAAAGGAGTACAGATGGGATAGGTAGGAAGGTACATGTTCCACTAGTAGAAGGCTCACTTACTAGAGGGAGTAGATTCAAGGTAAAAACTAGAAGGATTGGAGGACAATTGAGAGGAACCATTTTTTACCCAGAGGCTGGAGGGAACCTGGAACACAGTGCCTGAAAGGATAGTTGAGTCAGAAAAGTATTTAGATATTCACTTGTGTTGTCATATTCACCAGAGTTATGGTCAAAAGTTGGATAACAGGATTGGTGTAGTCAAATCTTTGTTGACTGGCACGGAGACAATGGGCAAATGATTGCCTGCAGTGTTCTTAGGGAAGGAGTTGCAGTATTTTAGCTCCAACAATGATGATCACAGTTTCAAATCAGGATGGTGAATCAATATTACCGAGATTGGGCAGCACAGTGGCTCAGTGGTTAGCACTGCTGTCTTGTAGTGCTTGGGACCCGAGGTTGATTCCAGCCTTGGGTGACTGTCTGCGTGGAGTTTGCACATTCTCCCTGTGTTTGTGTGGGTTTCCTCCGGGTGCTCTGGTTTCCCCCCACAGTCCAAAGATGTGCGGGTCAGAAGAATTGGCCATGCTAAATTAGTGCATTAATGATATATGCATGATGATGTTGCCCCAATGATAATGATAGGTGCATTAGTAGGGAGTAGGTGAATGGGTCTGGGTGGGTTGGGTGGGTTGCTCTCTTCAGAGGGTCGGTGTGGACTTGTTGGACCAAAGGGCCTGTTTCTGCACTGTAGAGAATCTAATTTAATCCAGTTCTTAACAAGGGTCGCTGGACCCGAAATGTTAACTCTGCTTTCTCTGCACAGATGCTGCCAGAACTTGCTGAGTTTTTTCAGCAATTTCTGTTTTTATTACTCAGACCAGCTTACAATTCCATGATCCAATCTTTGATTGATCTTGTCCAAAGATGTGCAGGTTAGGTAAATTGGCCAAACTAAATTGTCCACAGTGTTCAGAGATGTGTAGATTAGGTGCATTAGTCAGGGATAGGGGAATGGATCTGGGTGGGTTACTCTTCAGAGGGTCAGTGTGGACTTGTTGGGTCAAATGGCCTGTTTCCATACTGTAAGGATTCTATGATTTTATGCTTCTATGATTCTGTACTGTAAGCATCCATGAAGCAATGAATATAAATCTACCAAATAGCTCATGCAATATGATGAGCAGTGGTAAGGATTCATCATACAACAGGCACTACACCTGCAAGCATGCAAGGCGAACATCTATTAACTGCCCAGTCAATAAAGGGATTGAACCACATTGTTGGCATGCTTCCATGACACACTCTAACTATTGAGCCAATAAGTTAACTGACCGCAGAGCGTTAGAGCACCCTGACGCTTGTGGGAACCTAGTACTCATGCAACACTTTTAAAACCAGCTCAGAGATTCGCAGAAGCTCAACTCGTGGTAAATGGAAATTATGCTTAAAATTCCGCAGGAAAGACTTCAGGTCAGAGTTTTACTCGGTTTCTTTTTAAAGGGAGTTTGCATTTCTAGAAGCTTGCCCTGAAAATGTCCACAGCAAAATGAGTTTCAGGAACACAGCATGGTGGGAGTCTTGGTTTGACATCTGCTCACTTAACCATTTTAAACAAGACATACTTTGCTGTTCCTCTGAATGGTAACTACCAAGAACAGTTATTTTATTGGGAACATTGAAATCAGAAGCAGCAAGAACACAACAGTACAGCTCTAAAAGCTTCAAGAGCAACAGTTCAGTTTATTTTGACGCTACTTAATTTCACCTAATTGTTGCTGTAATCATGTGTTTATTTGCTGTTGTTGACACTTCCTACATAGTGTGTTTTCTGATTGCTCTCCGTCAAGAGCGATTTGCGACCTTTCCAATTCATTCAAGTTACATTTTGTCAGTCAGGTGCTGTGATACTTTTGAAAACCAATCACATTGCAGGCTCTTCAAAATCCCAGCTGAGAAATGCACATGAGATCCAAAGCTGTTCATCTGAAATGGAGCAGTTCCGGGGTACAGTCCCTTGCACAGGCCCAAAGTCATTGGTTGCATTTAGAGATGTAAAAAGCTTAGAGATTCCCAAATGCACTCAATCCTTAACTGGTTAAAACCTTCCCACCCACTGAAAAGTATTGAACATCCCACTACTTTTCCAGTTGGGACCACTCTATCCTTTACGGGCTGATCTTTTAGGATTATCTGGAATCCTAAAAGAGGATCTGGATCGTGGCAGGCTTGGAGGGCCGAAGGGCCTGTTCCTGGGCTGTAATTTTCTTTGTTCTTTGTTCTTAGTTCAGTGGGAATCATCAATGGGCTCTGAAGATTCTCACAGTCAGTTTTATCCTTTCACACAGAAAGGCCACCACAAAATGTCGCTTGAGTGTCATTTATCTCTGTAGCCTCTGCAACGAAGAAATGGGCAGATGGTTGTGGATTTGATGAAGACCATGTTCCACAGAGACCCTTGTCTGCCGCCTGATATGGTGCCTGCCCTAAAGCTTGTCAGAAATGGCACGTGAACAGAATGAAGAAGAATTAATATGCTTCAGCTTGTACTGAAGTAACTGAAGTAACCCCACAAGGCCAGTAAGCCTTTACTTACATGTCGAAATTCCTTGACACTGGTCCAGCTCCCTCAGAGCCAGCTTTCAGACTGCCAGAATATCTGACACTTTCTTTCATCTTGTGGGATATAGGTAAATTAATGTTACTTCTGCAGTTTTGCAATTCTGCAATTATAATTTCTGATACAAAGTAAATGAACTCACACCAGTGTGTGGTTGTTTCGGCCGGGAGCTGAGTCAACAAGAATGGAAACTATGTGGAGGAAATATATAATTGTTTTTGTATTAGATAAGAATAAGCATTTTGTCACAGACAAGGCCGGATAAGGCAAGAGATAAGCAGGAGTGGTGGGACCATTCTTAGGGAAGCGGAGGATGTAAACGGGGGGGTAACATTGAAATAAGAAAAAATATGTAGGAACCAAATTATATAAATATTGAGTATTTGTTGAACTCAGTGTGTTTTGTCCCTGCCTTGTGGACATCACACCACACCCACTTGCAAGTGTAAAATAAATGACACTACTGATTCAGATCTTGTCTCGGACTGAAATTATTGAAGTGTGTGAGCATTGTTTCTCACAATCTGTCAGCCAGGGCTCCCTGATGGGACCAGATTAACAGCCCCAAACAGGAAACTCAGATTCTATGAGGTCCACCTGGCTGACCTCATTACAATCACAATAATATGGAGGTGCCAGTGCTGGACTGGGGTGGACAAAGTTAAAAATCACACAACACCAGGTTATAGTCCAACAGGTTTATTCAGAAGCACTAGCTTTCGGAGCGCTGCTCCTTCATCAGGTGGTTCAGAGATCCGAAAGCTAGTGCTTCCAAATAAACCTGTTGAACTATAACCTGGTGTTGTGTGATTTTTAACAATCACTACAGTAACCTTTGAGCATGCAAATATCATTTGTCCTAAGTCCTACTGTTAGTAGAACACTCCTCCGAGCTAAGGAAGCAGTCTATAAAGGTTAATGTTTGCTGAACATCAGTCATCATGCTCTGTTCTAAAAATAAGTTTGTGTACCAATTCCTTGGTAGACCTTCAGAAGTGCAGCAGCCTGCATTTATTGATTTCCACTGACTCTTCATTGTCAGACTTTAGGTCACATGGTTCTTCAGGGAGGAAGGTTACATTGTAAAGATCCAACAACACAGTTCCAAGGGCCAAGGTTCGATTCCGGCCTCGGGCGACTGCATAGAATTTGCACATTCTCTCCATTTCTGCGTGGGTTTCCTCCGGGTGCTCCGGTTTCCCCCAGCAGTCCAAAGATGCACAGGTCAGTTTGAATTGGCCATGCTAAATGCCCCATAGTATACAGGAATGTGTAGGTTAGGTGTGTTAGTCAGGAGTAATGTAAAGTAGTAGGGGAATGAGTCTGGGTGGATACTGTTTGGAGGGTCGGTGTGGATTTACTGGGCCTAATGGCCTGTTTCCACACTGTAGGGATTCGATGATTCTATGTGAGCCAAGCTGGCTGTCAGTCACTAATGCTGTCCGTGTAAACCTCTTGGTTCTGATTGCCAATTGCCAGCTGTAATTTACTAGAGAAGTCCCAAACCCAAACCCCAACCATTTCCTGCCCCACACACCTCTCAGAAGGGTGAATTGCTCATTCTAAACATTGCCTTCTCAATGCATTGTGTAGTAGTTAGTTGTTCTGTGTTTGATTATGTGAGTCTAGCAACTGAATGTGCTCAATTGATGAAGCCTGGGTGTGGAACTTGAGCAAAGTGATCAGATACTGCAGAAGCCACTGGAGCTGTCCTGGAGAACAAATACAGGCATTTTATGATTGCAGAGATATTTTAAAACCCTTTGAAATAAACCTATTGAAGACTTGAAAGCTAATATCACCTCTGCATTGCTTAAGATATATAACATACGCAACACATTTCACTCTTAATGTTTCTTAAATCAAATAAATGATGGGTTACAGCCGTAAATTCCCTAGGAGGTTCACCCAATCTTCTGATGGAATCTCAGGAGGCTAAAATGGATCATTTTTGTGACAGGAACAGAATTTCACCCCCTCTCCCTCCAACCCCTGCATTACAGACTCTGGAAGCTCTGACATTAACATTCAGACAGTAAGTTCTGACTGAAACCTGAAGGGTGAAGTTTCAGCAGGACTCTGTGTGGAAGCAATGGGAACTGGGAACAGTTGCTGACCAAGGAGATGTGGCTGTGAAAGGGAGCCTTAGGGGTTGCCTGTGAGAAAGGAAATACAAAGCAACATAGATCCGATCAGAGAGGTTGGATTCCTGAACGCAAAGTGGTAGGGAATTAAACACAACTATTAAAGCAAAGCACTGCATATACTGGAAATCCAAAATAAAAACCAGAAAATACTAGAAATATTCAGCTGCTCTGGTAACATCTGTGCAGAGAGAAACAATGCTGCAGATTTTCTCATCAGGGTTGGAAACCCTAATTCCTGGATTGGATTAATGATGATTCACTTACCTTTTGATATCTTCTGCAGAGGCCTCCTGTTATTAGGCTGTCTGGGATTTGTGAATCCTGCAGTGGAGAGAATCACCTGGAAACCACATCCCCTTTTGTAGCAGTCAGTGAGCTGTGTTCCATGATGTTAATTGTTCAGCAGCATAGCCCTGACTCCATGAAAGCTCCAGAGAATGGTACATTTAGGGTTAAAGTGCTGCATTGGTAAGTGGGGTAAGGTGCCAGGTGGGTAAGGTCAGTAGGATGCCTGGTAGGTGAGGTACCAGGATGCCAAGTAAGTGAACTGAGGGTAGAGGAGTGTTGTGTCTGGTGGGCCTGTGGAATTCATTGCCACGGAGCACAGTGGAGACTAGGGCATTAAATGTCTTCGAGGCAGAGATGGATAAATTCTTGATCTCGCAAGGAATTAAGGGCTACGGGGAGAGTGTGGGTAAGTGGAGTTGAAATGCCCATCAGCCATGATTGAATGGTGGAGTGGACTCAATGGGCCGAATGACCTTACTTCCACTCCTATGTCTTATGGTCCTATGGTGTCCATGGGAAGTGGGGTGTCAGATCTGAAAATTAAGAGAGGAGGTAGTCGGAATGGGAAGGGACTGTTTATTATGAGTTCCGATCCGGACAGCAATGTTGGTCGGTGGCACATGGAAAAATTCAATTCCTGGGAAATTCCCACGGAGTTGGGTATTCCACATGGTTCTGACATGCAACCCCATTCTGCACTGCACTGTCTGGTCTTATTTCTCTACACATGCTTCTAGAATTGATAAAATTTGATTAAAAAAAAGCTAATATAACAATATTCCAAACAGGCCATTTTGACAAAATAAACATAACATTAATATCTTCAAACATTATAATTCAGAAAACTGCCAACAAAATATCTTGTTTTGTCAAGGGATGTGGATGAGCCAAACTCGTACCAATGAGACTATTGTAATTAAGAGATAACCTTTTAATAAGTGATAAGAGTTATAGAGATGTACAGCATAGAAAAAGACCCTTCGGTCCAAATCATCAATGATGACCAGCTACCCTAAATTAATCTAGTCCCCATTTGCCAGCACTTGGCCCATATCCCTCTAAACCCTTCCTATTCATATACCCATCCTAATGTCTTTTAAATATTGCAAATGTACCAGCCTCCACCACTTCCTCTGGCAGCTCATTCCATGCACACACCACCCTCTGCATGAAAAAGTTTTATATCTTTCCCCTCTCATCCTAAACCTATGCCCTCTAGTTCTGAACCCCCTCATCCCGGGGAAAAGACCTTGTCTATTTACCCTATCCATGCCCCTCATGATTTTATAAACCTCTATAAGGTCACCCCTCAGCCTCCAACGCTCCAGGGAAAACAGCCCCAGCCTGTTCAGCCTCTCCCTATAGCTCAAATCTTCCAATCCTGGCAACATCCTTATTAATCATTTTTGAACCTTTTCAAGTTTCAGAACATCCTTCCAATAGGAAGGGGACCAGAATTGCACGCAATATTCCAACAGTGGCCTAACCAATGTCCTGTACAGCCGCAACATGAACTCCCAACTCCTATAAGCTGTGAGGCTTGTTGAACATCACTTACTTAAAGATAAACTGCTCAGTTCTTTTAAAAACCCATTAAAAATACAAAATATTTATCATCTACCATTGCTGATATTCCCATGTACTATTCTGCAACCATTACGCGATTTACCATTCCAGTCAGAATTTGTGTCAGGTTTTGTGAACCATGTAATTAATTAATCAGTGACATTCTGTTGGATTCCCACCTCTCCAGAAGATGCAAGACCTTCAGCCTCAGTGAAAACTGAAAAATTGTTAGTGATTGCTGCCTTATTACTAAATTGGGGTCATTTCCACTGAGAACTAGCTAAGTCATGCATTATTAGTAGAGATTCCAAAGTTTGGTTTCCATTTCCATCAATATCTCTTAGAATTCTTACCACCTTATATCAAACTTCTACAACATTCTATTAATCTTCAAAGTGTCAACGGAATAAAAGGAAACTACACTAGCAGTACATCTGCACCTGGCTTCAGGGGTTCTGAGGACTCCCCTGAATTTATCCTTGGACTTCATCATAATACTACAACGACAAGGCCATAGGCACAAAGCAGCTGCCTCAAAGTGGCTCTCTGAAGCCTATAACCAATGCCATCAGCACTGAGACTAACAGAGAAATCCAATAGAGGACAGTTGTAGGGGCTGGGAGTTAGATAAGGAACAGATAAGGGAAGGGGGCTGCAACTTTAAAGTGAGGCCAGTTCTTAAACGCAACCCAAGGCCTTCTGAGGAACATTGACTGATTTTCCAGTGACATGAGCACGCAAGCCAATCAGGCACTGGCCTCTGTCCTGCTAAATGGGTTACATCTGCATTTGTCTTACACCAACCATGGTTGAATTCAGACCCCACAGTTTCATTATGACTTAACATTCCACCACCAACCATCAATTAGTTGACCACAGGACAGATTTAGGCTGCTTGACTTGAATTGATTTGATTTATTATTGCTACATGTACCTAGATACAGTGAGAAGTTTTGTTTTGTGTGCAGTATAGACAGATCACACCATACAACGTGCATTAGGGTAATAGAACACAGCGAGGAATACAATGTTACAGCTGTGGAGAAGATGCACAAAGAGAGAGATCAACGTTTAGATTTAAAATTTGAGAGATCCATTTAGAAATCTGATAACAATTGTTCTTGCCCACAAAGGGTACTTGAGTAGTGGGTTATCAATCAGTTACACACAATATTATTGCCGCAAGTGAGCTTCACGAGGAAGTGGCTGACCCAATGAAGACTATGTCACACAACCGACTGAAATGCATCATGACACCAGCCTCTCTCACAAAGCCCCATTCCAAACTTAAACCCAATGGCAGAGTTTTATTTAAAGTGAAACAGTGGGTCTGTAAATTTACACTGTATTGGAAAGCAGTGGAAGACACAAAACAGACAGTGCAGTTAGTGCTGTACTTGTTTTTCTTTTATAAAAGCAAAGTTTAATTATGAGGGAACAGTAATTCTTTTTGCTGTTGGGTTTTTCCTTGTGCAGAATGGAAGGTTGAAAAAAGCCATGAATTTGTTTCATTTGAAGAATGGCATCTCCAACAATAATGTGGTTTCAATGAGGTACTAAGCAGGGCCTGAAATCCCTGGGGTAGGTCATGGATTCCAAACTCCTATGAGGTTGATTTGAGTAACCTAGCATCCCTGTGAGGTCTCTGCACACAAACAAAAAAGTCCAGAAGGTGCTGGAGAATCTCTGAAAGTTTGCCAGCATCTGTGTAGAAATAGAACAGAATCAACTTCACAGATGCTGCCAGACCTGCTGAGTTTCTCCAGCAATTTCTATTTTTGTTTCAGATTTCCAGCATCCACAGTTCTTGTTCTTTTGTTTAGAGGGCTCTGAGCTCCGCCAATCTGACCTCTAGGGTAATCCTGATTTAATCACCTCACTGCTGCCATTCCTGTTTTCAGTTATCATAGAGTCATAGAGATGTACAGCACAGAAACAGACCCTTTGGTCCAACTTGTCCATGCCAACCAGATATCCCAACCTAGTCCCACCTGCCAGTACCCTGTCCATATCCCTCCAAATCCTTCCTATTCATATACCCATCAAGATGCCTTTTAAATGTTGTATTTGTATCAGCCTCCAGCACTTCCTCTGGCAGCTCATTCCTTACACGT